>NC_133619.1:504769190-505130440 GCF_048593235.1 Sminthopsis crassicaudata
ATATGATTCTTAATTTCTTTTGTCTTTTGTCTATCATATTGCCACTGTCACTACCAAAATGGACACAGGAATAATGAATATTGCTTTATCCATTACACTTGACCAAAATTTGAAGGACCAGTCATTTCTCTGATCCTCATGCTATCTCAGTCCTCTCTAAAACAGAAAATATTCATCAAACACAAAACAAACCTTTAGTTACCTTCATGGTCAGGGATACCTTAAATGCAAAATAAGCTTAAAAATAATCTCTATAAATTAATCCAAAAAGCAGGCTCTTCCAACATTCCCACACTCAGGACTTACAAGACTATTTCAAATTTTCACTAGATGATAGCCTACTAGCTTGGAAAAAGGACCCCCATTTCTTGCTACCCACTCCCTCTTTCTAGTGCTAATAAGTTTTAAATTGCAGAAATTTGCTGAGATCTTGATAGCGAATACAGTAAGCTGCAAATGATGTCTGCAACAAATAATGAAAGAAAATTTCCCCAAATATCTGAATATAGAAAACAAACTTCTTAGTAAAAGAAATCATATATTATTACCAGGGGAAAAAAAGCAAATATAAATGGTTCCAAGCTTCATGAAATATTGTGCTTAAATTGTGTGATTCAATTAAGATATTCAATGCAATCCAATTCTGCAAGTGATCAGGAGAAAGACCTTCAAATACAATGGAAAGGAAATTCAAATAACTGGCTATTATGAATCCATCAGAAAACTGAAGACAGGAATAGTATAGTGTGTTCTTAAGAGCAAAGGAGCTCAAGATACAGCCCAGGATGACCTGCCTAAAAATATGAGTTTCACTATAATGAAAAAAGACGGTTGTTCTACAATGAAGATGAACTCTAAAAAAACTTGGAATTTCAAAGTTGAAATGAGACCTGGTCAATATGAAATTAACCTTGGTACCATCACCAAGGGAAATAAATGTTTTGTTTTATTTTTACAAGTCTGAATTGCAAGGTACAGGAAAAGAGGAAGGAGAAGGGAATATTTTCTGTGAACAGTCCAAATGAGGTGCAGCAATAAGCAGAAGGAAATTCCTGAGGTCTTCTAGGAGAAAACCACAAAAGGAAGTGGGTGAGAAGAAGGAGTTTAAGGAGATTATGCACTGCTTTAATATGCCAAATAATAGAATAGAGTAGAACAGAATGAATGGAATAGCCCAGGGAACATAATAGAATGATAGAAGCCAGATCAATAAGAGACTTCATTCTAAATATTCAGAAAGAGAAAGAGATGAGGTAGAAATCAAGTGGAAGTAATAGTGAATAAGTGTGCCCCGGACATTTTTTTTACTTTTGGGTACCATCAGCACAAGGAAATAAATGTTTTGTTTTATTTTTGTGAGTCTGAATTACAAAACCAGCAGGGTGCAGGAAAAGACCAAGGAGAAGAGTATGTTCTGTAAGCTGGTCAAAATTAGGTGCAGTAATAAGCAGAAATAGACTTCTGCGGTCTTCCAGAAGAAGAGTCTCTAAGGGAGAGGGTGAGAAGGAAGAGGTTTGAATAGGTAGTTAGGTAATAGGTAGATAGGCAGGTAGATAGACAAGTAGGTAGGAAGGAAGGAAGGAAGGAAGGAAGGAAGGAAGGAAGGAAGGAAGGAAGGAAGGAAGGAAGGAAGGAAGGAAGGAAGCAAGGAAGCAAGGAAGGAAGGAAAGAAGGAAGGAAGGAAGGAAGGAAGGAAGGAAGGAAGGAAGGAAGGAAGGAAGGAAGGAAGGCAGGGAAAAAGCAAAATGTGTAAAGTTTATATAAGATTCCTTTATATCTTCCTTTCCATCTTTTTGTAAATTCTCTATGGTACTCTGTCATATCTATGAACCTTGAGTTGGACAGGTATGCTTTAAATCTGAAGTCACCTGGGAAAATGTAACTGTACATAATAATACTGGAGGAGATAAGTAAAGAATAAAAGAGGAGAGGCTTTAGTCAAGCCATAAAAACAGATGCAGAGAAAAGCCAGAATTTGGGATTCAAAGTTAAAAACTGAACAGTCAAAAAGGATTTGTCACTCCAATGCAAAGAGAAAATGGATCTGCTGTGTTAAATACGCACATTCTGACACAAAATCCAGAGTCAGATCAGATATCAAAATTTAGATGAGCCAAAGCCACGAAGAAAGCAAGAGCTTGAACTATCACTAGTGTCAACCAACTGTTTGGAGGGAAAGCTAAAAGAGACCACACTTTGCTGGGATACCTGTGTGTGCCAGCTATGTCCATTCTGTGAGATGCTGAAAGACATCCATACTGTGCTTTTGAACTTAATGTCCCTGTATCTCCAATGGCTGCTAAACAATTTCCACTGTATATTCAACTAAACTTTACTAAGGAACATTTGCTTCCCAGTCTCCTCTCAGCATTTTCCCAGTGCTACTAATGAAAAACTACTTATTTGGGATTTCTCAAGACCTACCTTTTCTAAATGTCTATGAGTGTATGTTAATCGATTTTCCACTTTTTTCAGTCTATGAGTACGTAGCAATGTATTAACTAAGTTAAAATTAGTTTGTTCTCAGAAAGTTCTTAGGGATTCCTATTGACTGTGATTGTAGACAAGTAAATGAAATATCTAGATATCAAAATTTCCAGATTTACATTTATAGAAATCATTATGTATGTACAGTTCTATCTTTATATAGTGTGGGTAAGATAGATACAAACATATAAAGATATAGAAATGTAGACATATACATATATACATGTATATATATGCATAGAACAATAAACTTAGCTACAGATTATATATACATGTTACATATATATGCACATATGCATATACATATATTTGCATATGCGTGTATATTTAGTCAGACAGGCTTGTGTGTTTTAAATCACTTTATATTATAAGCTGCCTAAAGCATCTATTTGAATAACTGTAATCATCGCAAAGATCCATTTAGATTACATCTCCTTTCATATGATCATATCAGAATTTCACATATCAAAATGAATATATAGACACTTGTGAGAACTAATCACAGAAAGCCAAAGGGTTATCAAGTCTTACCTTGTCATTTTACATGTGAGGAAACTGAGGCCCATGGGTGATAAGTAACTTTGCCAACGTTATAAAATAATAACTGATGGTAGTAACAGTTCATATTTATTTAGTCTTTTAAGATTTAAAAAGATCTTTCCTCACAATAACCCTATGAGATAGAATTCTATGATGTAAGTGTGAATAATATCAGAGTGACTAGAAAAGTGCACATTAGTCAACCACTCATCAGGAATGTAGTAAAGGAAATTCTTTTTCAAAAGCTTATTAAACTAGATAGTTTCTGAGATCCTTTCCAAAGCTGAGATCATATAAGTTTGAGTTGAAAACTTGATATTATATAAAATATTGAAGTTAGGAACTGAATTATGAAAACAATTTTGCATATTGATCAAATTTACCTTATTTTTGCACAACTTGTTTCACTTTGCCTTTATAGGCATTGACAGAAATCTCTTGATCCCTGGATTTTGGCTCAGAGGATGAGATTTAAATCTTGTTTCAATCAGCTTATTGAATTTGGACAAATCATTGAATCTCTTCATCTCTATCTGTAAAATTATTTAATTGGTGTAGGATATTTTTAATGTGGCTCTAGAAAAAAATGTGGAAGTAATTAAAATCTAAGTTTTCACTCCTTGTCATAGACAATAAATTAACATTAAGGAATTTGTGACTATATCCTCGAAAAAGCCATGTTTCACAACAATATAATAGTGATCCTCTATTAAATTGTTCATATATACTTCATTTTACTGCAGATTCTTGAAGACAATAAACAATAGTAAGACAATAAACACAATATCTGACAGATTCTACCATATTGGGAATTTTTTAATATTGGTTTATTGCATGAGGACAAACCATAGTGAATTTCAGAGAGTTTGTTCACTAAGTTAGTGATGCCTTTTTCATTCATATCAATTGAAATAATATCAACTAACAAGTTTTTAAAAGAATGTCAATGCATGCTCCTGAAAGAGCCATTGAAGCACAGTGGAAAATATGCTCGATTTGGAAAATGAGGACCTGGGTTTTTCAGCCATTTACTAGCTTAGTAAAATTACACAAATCACTTAAATTTCCTGGTCCTTTCTTTTCTTATCTGTAAAATAAGAGTCTTGGACCAAATGACCTTTTAAAACCCATGATGATCATACAGAAAAAATGAAATTTGACATAGTAACCCTTTGTTGGACATGTGGACATTTAATCAAAAATGAAGAAAATTAAATCTAAACAGGCAGATTTAAAATATAATGCCACTTAGGCTAAAATATTTAAAATAAAATGGGGCCATCAAATCAAAGTTGAAGTGAATTATCTGTTCCTATTCTAAGGTCATTCCTTGCTACATACCCCATACACCCTTCATGTATTTGGCAGCCACATTCATGCTTGCATGTACATACACATGCATACATGTCTATAAATGTATGTGTATATATACACATGCATGCAGTTTGAATCAATGAAATACATAAATAATCGAGCTTTTCTGATGTATTAATATGTTTTGCTTGTTTTATCTTTTTATTCTTTTGAAAATTGCTATATGAAATGGCACTTTGAAAAGGGAAGAGAAAATGAGAGAAATCCTAGTGATATAATATATGTTGATGTAGATTAGATATACACATCAGTAAAGTTTAATTGTAAAAAGAAAGACATTATAAATATTCAAGTTTAATCACTTTGAAATGATTTTTAGGGAAACCATAATATTAATTATGGATGCAGTTTCCACTATTTACTTTTTGGCTTTTGAACTCATTAAATCATTAAAAATTTGTGATTTATAGAGATTCAAGTTGCCCTTTTTGTCTGATAAGAAGAAAACCTTAAAAAGAGAGAGAGAGAAAGACACAAAATAAAGAAAATGAAAATACGTGTATTTATTTCTCTCTCTTGGCTTACTTGACTAAGCTTTTATGGAAAGCTTTTAAATAAATGCTCCACTTTGTGAATATGATTGAAGTGACAGTAATATCCCAAAGATGCATTGTAATGAGAATGCCCTAATCGATAGAATAGAGAGTAATGAGAAATTTATGAAACCAAAAGAAAACTTCTAAGCTTGCTTTATTGCAGGCACTAATTTTCCTATTGACTTGAAATGAAGCAGGAAATCTAAATGGCTCTCTTGGCTCTACCAATTTCTAGCATGGCAATTAAATTGGTAATGCAAAACCTGTATCCACACAGAACATGGCAAAGTAAGATGGTATATTCCAGACACTTTTTAAATCAGTGAGAATAAAAATCTGAACAAAAAGGACACAACTCCATGTGGCATATAGTAGATCTAAGAGACCATTTTAAGTAATGAATGTCTATTTATGGGAAGGGTTTGAATTAAATGCCTGTATGTTTGATAGTAATATATTTAATCAATCTACTTTAGTAAAAACAGCAAACTTGGAATCACAATAAAACAAGGTTTCTTCACAAGTATAAAGCCCTGACACGAGCTAGCTGTTTGACCTGGGTAATGAACTTAACTATTTTGAGTCTCAGTTGGCTCAAAAATTGATCCTCAATAAATGAAGGTTAACTCTATGCAATTATACAACTCTATGTAAATATGAGCTAGTAGCAGTAATAAAAGTGTATGAAGCATAGGTCCAATTATATCACAAATCACACACATATATCCCTTTTCAGTAAGATTCAGTAATGACTCCATATTGACCATAGGATCAAATATGTTCTCCTCTGTTATGTAAAAGTCTACAAAACTGTTCTCCAACTGACCTTTCTGAGCTTATTACTTATAACTCCCTTTCTCATACTCTGTAAACCATCCACATAGCTATTCCTCACATATAACCTCCATTTCTTATGCTTCCAACCTACTTCCTATAGTCTATATTTCCTCCTCTTCTCTGCCTTAGACATCTCCGATTTCTTTCAACTTAAGTATTACTTCTCCTGAGGCTGGTGCTATTTGTGCCTTTCTCCTGAAATTATCCTCATCGAACTTTATGTATTCTATCACTATCTGTCTCTGTCTCTTTCTTTTCTCTCTCTTTGTCTCACTCTGTCTCTGTCTGCCTCTCTATTTCTCTCTCTTTGTCTTTGTTTCTGTGTCTCTGTGTCTCTGTCTCTCTCTGTGGTTGTGTGTCTCTGGATAGTGTACATATTGTTTCTTCAATTATAATAAACTTTTTAGAGTTGGCTCTTGTATTATTTTTGTATTTGGATCATCAGGGCCTACCACAGTTCCTGGCAAAGGTCTCATCATTTTAATTGTTATTTGCTTTCTTGTTTGATAATAGCAGGAAAATGAATATTGTATGGTGAGTATATGATACAAATATGTAATAGAAATTAGTATTCAAACTTCCAAAGTCTATTTCTATCATTCTAAAGAGTGACTTACTATAGATGAATAAAGATACATCACAACATAGAAATAGTCTTTATTTGAAATGTTATAGCAATTTGAATCTCATTTCTGAGATTGCTCACAACTTATTTCATTATATATGTAACTTGTTATTTGAGCACTACTAGCCGATAAGCACCTTGAAATTAGAATATAATAAGAACCATATCTGGCTCATCTTTTAATCCTACAAGATTTAGCAAAAAGAGTTGTACATAATAGGCACACAGTAAATATTATTGAATTGAGTGGTATAAAAGAAATTAACTCATATTCAATTGTATTATATACTGTTATATATTGTTCAGCTCCAAATTCATGTCTCAATTGTCAAGCTTCATAATAATTTTAATTTTCTGATAGCACTTTAAATTCATTTATATTCCTCAAACACCAAATGTCATTCCACCATTTGGAATTTTTGTTTCTTTTATGCTGTCTTGGAATGAGTAAGATTGCATGACACCTTATTAATATCAATTAATGGTCTTATTGCACAGTAGAATACATTATCATAATTATATCTCTACAGTTTTCTTATCAGCTTTCAAACTGAGTATACATTTTATTTATATGGCCTTTATGGGTCCATTTGAAGGGTTGTCAAACTATGCTATTGAGCTTGACATAAATTACTGAAGAAATTTGAGAAGAGATTATTAGCAAGATGCTTTCTATATATTTGGTCATGGGGAGCTAATTATTAAAGCTAGTGAAGTTTTATTATGATCAGATGTCAGATGACTTTCATTACCTTTGTTTCATTATTATTATTATTATTATTATTATTATTTACAAAGTTACTAGAGTAGTCAGTCATGAAGATTTCATAGATATAGAGTATATATATATGGATTACAATGACTCAATTGATAACATTTCTTTTAAAATTCTCCAAAAAAAGAGGAGAAATATGGGCTATATGACAAAGAAATAACAAACTGCAAAAGAAGATGGCCTAGTCATAGCAGATCTAAAACTATATTATAAAGCAGCAGTCATGAAAACCAGTTGGTATTGGCTAAAAAATGCAGTGATATATCGGTTGAATAGATTAGGTAGACAAGAAACAAAAGTCAATAAATATAGTAATCTACTTTTCATAAATCCAAATACTCCAGTTTCAGGAAAAAATAATTCACCATTTTATAATAACTTCTGGGAAACCTGGGAAATAACATGGCAGAAACTAAACATGGCCCAACAGCTTGTATATCAAAATGAGTTCAAAATGGACAAACAATTTAGAAATAAAGAGTGATTCCATAAGCAAATTAGGAGAGAAAGAAATATTGCACCTGTCTAATCTTTGGATTTTTTTTTCTGAGGTAATTGGGCTTAAGTGACTTGCCCAGGGTCACACAGCTAGAAGTGCTAAGTGTCTGAGACCACATTTGAACTCAGGTGCTCCTGACTTCAGGGCTAGTACTCTATCCACTGTACCACCTAGCTGCCCCTGATCTAGGGATTTTTAATGAGTATGTTTTTTTTTTTAACTGCTGATTCCTTTTTCATAATTCTCCTGCATCTCTCTCATTTTCCTCCAAATTTTACTCTTAGTGCTCACATGATTTCAAACTCTTTTTTGAGATCTTTCATGAATTTTTTCTGGACTTAAGAGCACGTCCCATTTTAGGGGGGGGTGGGTTTTATCCCTTTCTGAGTTTGTGTCTTGATCTTTCCTGTCACCCTAACTTTCTGTGATCAGATTCTTTTGTTGTTGTTTTACTCATTTATGTCCACTTTTCCTTTTTCTGTAAATTTGATGTTGGAGCCTGTAGGTATCTGGAAGCTTTCTTGGTATTGATCTGGGGTCCTCTTGGTAATATTTAGCCTGTGCTGAGGTCCAGTAGAGTATTTCTACATTTCCCCAGGGCTACACTGAAACTGGTGATGTTCCAGCAATTGGGGGCTGCCTGATTTCCCAGGGCTATGCTGAAGTTTGCAGCAGGTCCCCAGCACTGTTAGCTGTCTCTTTGCTTAGTACCCACAGGGATGACAGATACCTATCATCCACACTAGCTCTACTAAAGCAGGTGGATTTCTGGCAGCTGGAAGTTTCCTCTCCCTCGATCTGTTCCCCTTATTATTCTGAGACATGTAGGGTCCTAGTGTTATCATTTCCCTCTTCCATCCACACTAGTGCATCCTTCTGCTGGCTTGCTGTGAGACTGCCCAGTCTAGACCATGTTCCCCTTCCTCTTTTACCTGAGTGAGGCAGACCTATCCTGATAATTTTCCCAGTCTCTTGGGCACACAGATTATCTCAGCTTATCTTTTTCCTGGCTCTACTCTTCCAGGTTTTGTTTTGGAATGCTATTTTATGGTTACTTGGGGGTGAGTATGGGAGAATTATGGCAATTTACTGCTTACTCCACCATCTTGGTTCCCAGAAATCCACAATTCTCTTATTCTTTACATGAGGAAACTGAGGACTCAAGATGTTAAATGTCTCCTTTTCCTCCCCATACTCCCAATATTTTACAAATTGAGAGTAGAAGACTTGGTCTGATTTGAATCCTGTGAATGTAAGTTTACAGTTCTTTTAACTGTACTTGCCATTACCTATTATGCCCTTGTCACCTGAGGTAAATAGTAAAATTTTATTTATATTGTCAAGTGCACTGGAATCACAATGTGTTCACTGGTAATTTAAATTTCTTGAAGGGCATGCTGCAGTCCAGGAAAAGATGCCTCAAAAGACAAAAAAGTTTTCCAAGACAAAACTCTATTCTAGGTTAACTAGGAGTTGTTTGTTGCATCAGTATTTCCTGAGAGATTTGACTTGTCCAAACTGATGATTTGCTATGATAACAATGACTAAAGAGTTACACTATGATAAAGGAACAAGTGGATTAATAAGAGCATGGAAAAAAGAAGAACTTGAATGTGAAGGACATTTCTATAAAGGCTATGTCACATTTTAGGTAAAGAAAATCAGTGAAGATGAAGAATTTTAAGGAGAACTAGAGAAATAGAATGCTTTAGAGGAAATCAAGAGCTGTGATAAAATGTGATATTCTGCTATGTAAGAAGCATACAATCATGAGAAATTATTTATCTCTCAATTCAAATGAATAATGATTATTTAATCTACCAATATTTCTTGTCAATCCATTTATATACTTACTACAATTACAAATGAAAAATGTTCATTAGAGGCAGGTAGGTGATGCAGTGGAGAGAACACTAGGACTTGAGTCAAGAATATGTGTTTAAATCTAGCCTTAGTTACTTAGCAGCTACTCAAGACCTTGTGCAAGTCACTTGACCTCTGTCATCCTAAGTTTTTTCAACTTTAAATTAAGAATAATAATATCAGTTATCTCCCAGAGTTGTGAAAGAAAAAAAAAAAACATTCATATTATTTTTAGATTTTTATTTTCAAAATACATGCAATTTTTAACATTGTAAAACATTGTTCCAAATTTTTTCTCCCTCTCTTCCCCCATCACCCCCTTAGACAGAAAGTAATCAAATATATGTTAAACATGTGGAACTCTTCTATACATATTTCTATAATTATCATGCTGCACAAGGAAAATCAAATCAAAAAGGAAATAAATGAGAAGGAAAACAAAAAAGCAAGCAAAGAACAACAAAAAATGTAAAAATCCTATGTTGTGGATCCACATTCACTTCCCACAGTACTTTTTCTGGATGCCAATAGCTTTCTCCATCACAAGTCCATTGGAATTGGTCTGAATCATCTCATTGTTGAAAAGAGCCATGTCCACTAGAACTGATCATCATATAATCTTGTTGCTGTATACAATGTTCTCTTGGTTGTACTCACTTCACTTAGTGTCAATTCACATTTAGTCTCTCCAAGCCTTTCTGAAATAATCCTGCTGATTATTTTTATAGAACAATAATATGTCAAAATATTCAGAGACTGTAACATTCAGCCATTCCCCAATTGATGGGTATACACTCAGTGTCTAATTCCTTGCCACTACAAAAAGGGTTGCTATAAACATTCTTGCACTTATGGGTCCTTTTCCCTTGTTTATGATCTTCTTGGGATACAGGCCCAGCAGAGATAATTCCTAATATTTGTCAACCACAGTACCTAAAACCCAGCAGACCCTAATTCAACACTTCTTCCTTCCTTACTTCAATAGAAAAAATATAAAGTCTTATGTGGATACAAAAACAGCAATTTCACTTATATGAGATCAGGAAGATATGGATAAAGGAATTATTTTGAAAAGTAATGATTTTATTATTTTGAAAAATGCAAGCAAAATATTAATTCTTTCACAGGAAATACTATTATCATAGCTTCTAGTAAAAAGAGACAATAATCTCATTATATTCAGCTCTCCTGAAGGTTCCTTTACAGATTTGTGTTTAATTCTGGTTACCACAGTATCAGTATAGCATTGAAAAAGTAAAAAAAAAAAAATCATGGCATTCCAATAATGAAAAAGCTGGGGAACATATCACATGTGAGGATCAGTTTAATTGATTGGACATGTTCAGTTCTTAAAGTTCTTGAAGGACTGTTATTTGGATCAGGAACTGTATTTTGGAGCACAGAAAAAGAAATAAAAAATAGAATTATAAAGAGGCAAATTTTGGCTCAGTGAAAGTGAGAAATCAAACCAAACAACTTTCTAGCAATTAGATTGTCCTCAAATGAAAAGGAATATCTTCCTTAGACATCTTTATACAGAGGCTTCATGTCCAGTTGTGTTGTTATAGTTATTGGATCTATTTTATGTTTGGGCTGAATTAGGTTGTTTTTTTTTTGTTGTTGTTCCATTCTAATTCTCTAATACACTCATTCTATGGCTGTTACTTTGAGAGTGGAGGTAAAGTGAAGAGGGTATAGAATATATAATATCTGAAAGATGTTTTCTATATTCCAGGACAAAAATAACAACATATTTCTCTACTGCAAAACCATATATGATCAGCAGTATATTTCACTTTACTTGAGTGCATCTTATATACTTCTATTATCCTTGGGAAGAACTGTAGTTTTGACTCCTTGGAGATCATAGTTTTCCAAATACATGGCAAAATCAAAGCATTTTAGTATATTTAATTATTTGTATAATGCAAAACATGTAATTATCTTCATTGTTAAAGAAAAATATTTGTATAATTATCTGACTCTTTTTAAAAAATCAGTTTTTTAGTGTAAATGTTGTACATAATTTAACTATATATTCCTCTTTGCCTCTTTGTGTTCCTTATTAAATGCAAAACTCATTTTGAACATGTGCATTTTTTTTAGTTCTTTGCATTATGAAAGTTTTCCAATAAATTGTATTGTTTCCAGGATAAATTGGAACCAAGATACTTTATCATTAGCTATTCTTGGTTTCTTGAACAAAAGTCTATTTTTGATTCTGATTCCCTAAAAAGACAAAGGAAAGCTTTTAATGTTTGTTTTTCACCCAAAATGTGCCATGATCTTTACAGAAACCTCTTAACAATGTTAATGATATATTACCCATATATATATATATATATATATATATATATATATATATATATATATATATATATATATATATATATATATATATATTATATATATATCATAGAATAATAAGCAATATATATATATATCATAGAATAATAAGCAATATATATATATATATATATATATATATATATCATAGAATAATAAGCATTGAGCATTCAAGCTTAACTTGGATGACAGAAAGAACACTAAATTTTAATTTGGAACAAGTGAATTTGGTTCCTGTCTTAGGCAAGCCACTTGCCTTTTCAGGCCTCAGTTTCTTCAACAGGAAAATTAAGTTGGATTAGTTTTTCTTTAATATGACTTAATTTTAAAATGCTAGAATCTTCAAGCATCTTAACAGCTCTTATATATAGGCAGAGTAAGTATACCTAGCATCATTTAAACATCATTGCATAAAAGCTCTTTCCCAAGATATCTTAGTAAAATAAAAATTATTTTTTGTGTTAAGTTATATATTGCAATTCTGCTGAGTTCTTTCCAAATGAAAATATGGTGGGAACAGCAACATTTTAGCATTGAACATCTTAATGTCAAGTTAGTTAAATATGTAGTTTTTTGTAATCCTAGATATATGAGAACTATTATTATTATTATTATTGTCATTTATCTTAGGTTATAGTAAAATACTACCATCCATTTATATGGTATGTGTTTATTAAAGGCAACTCAGCAAAATATTTTACTACACTTTTATTTGCTTATGCATTATAATATTATAATATTTTTGGAAATGTCATAAGTAACAGGAAGGAGCAAGAAAGGGCTATTCTATCATCATATAGCCAGAAAATGGAAAAGCTGGGATTTAAAAGCTGGTCTTTTGATTGTAAAAACAGTGATCTGTCTTCTATATGAACATGTGTCCTGATTGTCATAACGGAACTATAATCATATAACCAGAGAACTGAAAGGTATCTTGTGCTAAATTTTGTATATTGAGGAACAAAGGCTTAGGGAATTGAAGGATCTAATATAATAAACATTTCTGAAGTGACTACTATGAGCTAGAAACTATATTAAGGCTTTACAAACATTATCCTATTGGATTTTCATAACAACCCTGTAAGTGGGGTATTGTTATTATCCATATTTTATAGTTGAGGAAGCTGAGGCAAATAAAAATTGTGACTTACCCATGGTCATATGATTAGTAAATATCTGACACCAGGTTTGAATTTAGGTGTTTCTGACTACAGATCTACTTGTTTTATGTTTTTCTTCACTGCGCCAACAAGTTGCCCCTAAATGCATTATTAGTTGCCAGCATGGTGAAGCAGTTTCTAAATTCTATTTATTTATGTTTTATTACAGTTATTTTTATTTTCAAAATATATGCATAGATCATTTTTAACATTAACCCTTGAAAAAATCTTGTGTTCCAAATTTTTTTCTTCCTTTCCTCCTATCCTCTCCCCTAAAAGGCAAGTAATCCAAATACGTTAAACATGTGCAATTCTTTTATACATACAGTCTCTAAATTCTAAATAAAGATTTCATGGTGATAATAGTGATGGTGCTTATACTTGCTTTATTCTCACTTTATTTTTAGTTCTTCTTACTTTAAATGTAATTTTTGTTTGAATTCTGACAAATATCCATTTGTTTTCTCAAAGTGAACCAATGTTAGTTGCTAAATGTGTTGGTGTTTTGATCCCAATCTTTCTGTTTTTCTCTGCAGTCTTTGATGCTATTATTCATTCACTTCTTAATACTCTCTTATGTCTGGGGTTTTATGATACTGATTTTTCTAGATCTCCTATCTGACATACTCCTCCTTCTTCTGATACTACCTTGGAAAGCTCTTCATCTTATGCATGGACAATTGGAATTCCTGTTCCATAAGTAAAACTCTTGAGTTTATATTTAATCTTTTTCTTTCCTAATCCTATTTTCTAACTCTCAGTGAGAATTGAATTTCTCTCTCAAACTCCAGTCCCAAATCACAATTTTCCTATTAGAAATTTCAGATTGGATGAAGTGGCTCAAGCTCATTGTAGTTAAAACAAAACGAAATCTTTTTTTTTTTTTTTTTCAGCAAAGTTACTTGAAATCTAACTTTTCTATTTCTGTGTCTCATTTATCCTTAAAGACAAGAAGTTTTTACTCTTAGGCTAATGATGCTATACCTTAACTCATTCTTTATTGATCAACAAACCCTATGTACATTCCACCCTTTTATGTCAAGGTTTCTGAATGTCTGGCTATCATTTTTCTAAACCATATTCACTGCCCCGCCTCCAGTGATTTTGCCTCTTTTCCTAACCCACTCAATCAAAACAACAATAAACAATTCTTTTTTTTTTTTTTATTTTTAATTTTATTTTATAATTATAACATTTTTTGACAGTACATATGCATGGGTAATTTTTTACAACATTATCCCTTGCACTTACTTCTATTCAGATTTTTTCCCTTCCTCCCCCAAACCCCTCCCCCAGATGGCAAGCAGTCTTATATATGTTAAATATATTACAGTATAATTTAGATACAATATATGTGTGTAGAACCGAATTTTTTGTTGCACAGGAAGAATTGGATTCAGAAGGTAAAAATAACAGTTTACATTCATTTCCCAGTGTTCCTTTTCTGGATATAGCTGGTTCTTTCCATCATTAATCAATTGGAATTGGATTAGCTCTTCTCTATGTTGAAGAAATCCACTTCCATCAGCATACATCCTCGTACAGTATCATTGTTGAAGTGTATAATGATCTTTTGATTCTGCTCGTTTCACTCAGCATCAGTTGATGTAAGTCTCTCCAAGCCTCTCTATATTTCTCCTGTTGGTCATTTCTTACGGAACAATAATATTCCATAACATTCATATACCATAATTTACCCAACCATTCTCCAATTGATGGACATCCATTCATCTTCCAGCTTCTAGCCATTATGAAAAGGGCTGCCACAAACATTTTGGTACATACAGGACCCTTTCCCTTCTCTAGTAGTTCCTTGGGGTATAAGCCCAGTAGTAGTATGGCTGGGTCAAAGGGTATGCACATTTTGATAACTTTTTGGGCATAATTCCAGATTGCTCTCCAGAATGGTTGGATTCTTTCACAACTCCACCAACAATACATCAGTGTCCCAGTTTTCCCACAGCCCCTCCAACATTCATCGTTATTTGTTCCTGTCATCTTAGCCAATCTGACAGGTGTGTAATGATACCTCAGAGTTGTCTTAATTTTCATTTCTCTGATCAATAGTGATTTGGAACACTCTTTCATATGAGTGGAAATAGTTTTAATTTCATCATCTGAAAATTGTCTGTTCATATCCTTTGACCATTTATCAATTGGAGAATGGCTTGATTTCTTATAAATTAAAGTCAATTCTCTGTATATTTTGGAGATGAGGCCTTTATCAGAACCTTTAACTGTAAAATTTTTTTCCCAATTTGTTACTTCCCTTCTAATCTTGTTTGCATTAGTTTTGTTTGTGCAGAAACTTTTTAATTTGGTGTAATCAAAATGTTCTAGTTTGTGATCAATAATGGTCTCTAGTTCTCCCTTGGACACAAATTCCTTCCTCCTCCACAAGTCTGAGAGGTAAACCATCCCATGTTCCTCCAATTTATTTATGATTTCGTTCTTTATGCCTAAATCTTGGACCCATTTTGATCTAATCTTAGTATGTGGTGTTAAATGTGGGTCCATGCCTAGTTTCTGCCATACTAATTTCCAGTTTTCCCAGCAGTTTTTGTCAAATAATGAATTCTTATCCCAAAATTTGGGATCTTTGGGTTTGTCAAAGATTAGATTGCTATTTGTATTCACTATCTTGTCCTGTGAACCTAACCTATGCCACTGATCAACTAGTCTATTTCTTAGCCAATACCAAATGGTTTTGGTGACTGTTGCTTTATAATATAGCTTTAAATCAGGTACACTTAGACCACCTTCCTCTGACTTTTTTTTCATTAGTTCCCTTGCAATTCTCGACCTTTTATTCTTCCATATGAATTTTGTTGTTATTTTTTCTAGGTCATTAAAATAGTTTCTTGGGAGTCTGATTGGTATAGCACTAAATAAATAGATTAGTTTGGGGAGTATTGTCATCTTTATTATATTCGCTCGGCCTATCCAAGAACATTGAATGTCTTTCCAATTATTTAAATCTGACTTTATTTTTGTGGCAAGTGTTTTGTAATTTTTTTCATATAATTCCTGACATTTCTTTGGTAGATGGATTCCCAAATACTTTATACTCTCAACATTTGTTTGGAATGGAATTTGTCTTTGTATCTCTTGCTGTTGGATTGTGTTGGTAATGTATAAAAATCCTGAGGATTTATGTGGATTTATTTTGTATCCTGCGACTTTGCTAAAATTCTGAATTATTTCTAATAGCTTTTTAGCAGAGTCTTTGGGGTTCTCTAAGTATACCATCATGTCATCTGCGAAAAGTGACAATTTGATTTCTTCATTTCCTACTCTAATTCCTTGGATCTCTTTCTCGGCTCTTATTGCCAAGGCTAGAGTTTCTAGTACTATATTGAATAGTAATGGTGATAGTGGGCAACCTTGTTTCACTCCTGATCTAACAGGGAAAGGTTCTAGTTTATCACCATTACATATGATGTTTACTGAAGGTTTTAAATATATGCTCCTTATTATTTTAAGGAATAGTCCATTTATTCCTATACTCTCAAGCGTTTTTAGTAGGAATGGATGTTGGATTTTATCAAATGCCTTTTCTGCATCTATTGAGATGATCATATGGTTTTTATTAATTTGATTATTAATATGGTCAATTATACTAATAGTTTTCCTAATATTAAACCAGCCCTGCATTCCTGGTATAAATCCCACTTGGTCATAGTGTATTATCCTGGGGATGATTTTCTGAAGTCTATTTGCTAATATCTTATTTAAGATTTTAGCATCAATATTCATTAAGGAAATTGGTCTATAGTTTTCTTTCTCAGTTTTCGATCTACCTGGTTTAGGTATCAGTACCATGTCTGTGTCATAGAAGGAATTTGGTAGGACTCCTTCAATCCCTATTTTTTCAAATAGTTTACATAGCATTGGAGTTAGTTGTTCTTTAAATGTTTGGTAGAATTCACCTGTAAATCCATCTGGTCCTGGGGACTTTTTCTTAGGAAGTTGGTTAATAGCTTGGTCTATTTCTTTTTCTGAGATGGGACTATTTAGACTACTTACTTCTTCCTCTGTTAATCTGGGCAAGCTATATTTTTGAAGGTATTCTTCCATTTCATTTAAGTTATCGAATTTATCGGCATAAAGTTGAGCAAAGTAGCTCCTAACTATTGTTCTAAATTCCTCTTCATTAGTGGTGAGTTCACCCTTTTCATTTTCAAGACTATCAATTTGCTTTTTCTCTTTCCTTTTTTTAATCAGTTTTACTAAGGGTTTGTCTATTTTGTTGGTTTTTTCATAAAACCAACTCTTAGTTTTGTTAATTAATTCAATAGTTTTTTTACTTTCAATTTTATTAATCTCACCTTTTATTTTTTGAATTTCAAGTTTTGTGTTTGTCTGGGGGTTTTTAATTTGTTCCTTTTCTAGCAATTTTAGTTGTAAACCCAATTCGTTGGCCCTCTCTTTCTCTATTTTATGCAGGTAGGCCTGTAGAGATATAAAACTTCCCCTAATTACTGCTTTGGCTGTATCCCACACATTTTGGTATGATGTCTCATTATTGTCATTTTCTTGGGTGAAATTATTAATTATGTCTATGATTTGCTGTTTTACCCAATCATTCTTTAGTATAAGATTATTTAGTTTCCAATTATTTTTTGGTCTATTTTCCCCTGGCTTTTTATTAAATGTTATTTTGATTGCATTATGGTCTGAAAAGGATGCATTTACTATTTCTGCCTTACTGCATTTGATTTTGAGGTTTTTATGCCCTAGTATATGATCAATTTTTGTATAGGTTCCATGAACTGCTGAGAAGAAAGTATATTCCTTTCTGTCTCCATTTAGCTTTCGCCAAAGATCTATCATATCAAACTTTTCTAGTATTCCATTTACCTCTTTGACTTCTTTCTTATTTATTTTGTGGTTTGATTTATCTAATTCTGAGAGTGCAAGGTTGAGATCTCCCGCTATTATAGTTTTGCTATCTATTTCCTCTTGCAGCTCTCTTAATTTCTCTTTTAAGAATTTAGATGCTGCACCACTTGGTGCATACATGTTTAATATTGATACTGCTTCACTATTGATGCTTCCCTTTAGCAGGATATAATACCCTTCCTATCTCTTTTAATTAGATCAATTTTTGTTTTTGCTTGATCTGAGATGAGGATGGCTACTCCTGCTTTTTTGGTTTTGCCTGAAGCATAATAGATTCTGCTCCACCCTTTTACTTTTAGTTTGAATGTCTCATCCTGTTTCAGGTGTGTTTCCTGTAAACAACATATAGTAGGATTCTGACTTTTAATCCAGTCTGCTAACTGCTTCCTCTTTATGAGGCAGTTTGCCCCATTCACATTTATGGTTAGAAGGACTAATTCTATATTGCTTGCCATCCTATTAACCCCTGCTTATGCTTTTCCCCTTTCCTTCCCTTTTACCCTCCTATCCAGTATTAAACTGGTAAACACCACTTGCTTTTCACAGCCCTCCCTTTTTAGGATCCCTCCCCCACCTTAAAAATCCTCCCCTTATTTTATCCCTTTTCCTCGAAATTACTGTATTCCCTTCCCCTTAGCTTACTCCTTCCCTTTCACTTTTCAATGAAGTGGAAGAAGTTTCACCATAAATCGAATATGTCTATTGATACACGCTATGTTCATCTCCCTCCTTTCTTTCTCTCAGATATAATAGGTTACCTTTGCCTCTTCATGAGATGTAGTACCACCACTTTATACTTTTTTATGATATAATCTCCTTTCCACCTCTAGTTTCTAAGACAAATTGTACATATGTTCTTTACATATTTTTTTGACAGAAGTATAGTTCTCAAGATTTCTTTTTACCTTTTTTAGAAGTCTCTTGTGTTCTGTATTTGAAGATCAAACCTTTTATGTAGGTCTGGTTTTTTCATCAAAAATAGATGGAATTCATTTATTTCGTTAAATGTCCATCTTCTTCCCTGGAAAATGATGCTCATTCTTGCTGGGTAAGTTATTCTTGGCTGCATACCAAGTTCCTTAGCCTTTCGGAATATCATGTTCCAGGCCCTGCGTTCTTTTAATGTGGACGCTGCTAGATCCTGTGTTATCCTTATTGTGGATCCTCCATATCTGAATTGTTTTTTTCTAGCAGCTTCCAATATCTTTTCCTTTGTCTGATGGTTCTTGAACTTGGCCACTATATTTCTTGGCGTTTTGATTTTAGGGTCCCTTTCAGTAGGTGATCGATGAATTTTCTCAATGTCTATTTTACCCTCTGTTTCCAAAACGTCTGGGCAGTTCTCTTTGATAATTTCCTCGAAAATGGTGTCCAAGCTCTTTTTTTCCTCCCATTTTTCAGGGAGTCCGATTATTCTCAAATTGTCTCTCCTGGATCTGTTTTCCAGGTCTGTTGTCTTTCTGGTAAGGTACTTGACAGTCTTTTCAATTGTTTCATTTCTCTGGTTTTGCTTGACTCCCTCTTGGTTTCTCCTTGAGTCATTCATTTCTACTTGTTCCAGTCTAATTTTCAATGATGTATTTTCTTCACTCACTTTTTTTATATCTCTTTGTAATTGTCCAATTGAGTTTTTATCTTCTATGGAATTTTTTTCCATTGTATCCATTTTATTTTTTAGAGAGCTGATTTCTTTTTCCAGCTCTCTAATCCTGTTTTCCTTGGAGTTGTTTACCTTTTCCAGCTCACTAATCCTGTTTCTCAATGATTTGATTTCTTTATCCATTCTGTCTTTGAATGCATGGGATGACTTCTCCAGGCTCTCTTGCCAAGCTTCCCTTTCCTTTTCCCATTTCTCTTCCAGCTCTCTTGTGAGAGCCTTTTTGATTTCCTCTATGAGGTTCTTTTGTATTGAGGAGCAGCTTATATCCCTCCCAGGGGATACATCTGGGGACATTCTGTTCCTAGTCTCTTCAGCATTTGAAGTCTGCTCCCTCTCCACACAGAAGCTGCCAATGGTTAGAGCCCTTTTGAATTTTTTGTTCATTTTGTCAGAGTAGGAATCAAAGAAAACAAACTGACAAGAGAAACAATTGGTCTGTTTTGCGGGGGATAGGGCTGGATGGTATTAATGGGCTTCCTCTACAGACTGGGGGTAGGCCAGCAGAGAGCCACTAACAGAACAGCAATGACTGTACTGAGTCTGCGCTCTGAGGCTCCGAGAATGCACCGAGTCAGTCCAGGTGGGGGTTGGGGGTGGCCGGGCTCTGAGAGACGCTGGCTTTCTGGGGTTTTAATCTTCACCTCCGGTATTTACACCCTCTCCACCGCTCCTGGCTTGCTGCCAAGACGGAGCATCCACACTGGGGCAAAAGCCCTTTCACAGAAACGGCAGAGATCACACCCCTCCCCCTCAGGTCTGAGCTGTGTGAGCTGCCTGTCTTGCTCTGGCTGTCTGCCCTCAGTCTGCGCCCAGTCTGATTGACCCTCCCCTGAACAAACACAGACCTTTTCTGGCGACTTTCAAGGATGTCTTCTCTTGGTGATAATTTGTGGATTTCTTTCTGGGTCAAGCATTAAGTCAGAGGCTTGTCATGAAGTAAGTTCTGAGAGAAAACGAGGAGCTCAAGCAGCTGTCTGCCTCCACGCCGCCATCTTGGCCAGAAGTCCCACAATAAACAATTCTAAATCAATACAACTTTCCACTGTGTTTTTGGATGCCTGATTCATAGACAATCAACTTGATTCCATCTTAAAAATCTTCATTTTCAGCTCCTTTCATTTTTATGCATTAAAATATAGCCTTCCAAATGAAATAGAATTTTTGGTATTTTTTCAAACACTGGTTACATTTCATTCAAATATCTCATTCGGATGGGAGAGAGAAGATTGTTTGTTTCCCATTGACATTTCATGTTCTCTCATTACCACTATCATTCAATAATCTGTTCTCTTTTAATATGTATTAAATAAATGTTTTATGACCCAATCAAAATTCTCCTAGCTATTGTCTTTTTCCCTCAATGAACCGGGTTCTTAGACCATAATCTTTCTCTCTTTCCAAACAACTGCCTTTATACTAAGATGTTTCAAACATATATTATTGATCCATCAAACAAACTTATTTTCCTGTAATTCATCTTACTGATTTTTTTTGTACTTCTCCTCAACTCCATCTCAGAGCCATATGTAATTGGTCATATCAGGGAGATGTTTCCATCAGCCACAAATGTTCCATTTATATGTTTACAAACTCTGATTTTCCTTTATCTGATTACAATATATTGTCATAACAAGTCTTCCTCACCCTTGTTGCTCTTACCTTTCATCTAGTTGATGATGAAACTAGAAAGTGAATCTCCCCTTTAGTCCATGTTGCCTTTAGTTATCAGATTTGCAAACTTTCACTCCCATTTAATAAATTCTACTTGTCCATATTATTTCAAGAATCAAATATAAAATGTCTTTGGTGTTCAAAGCCTTCATGATTTAAACCCCTGCTAACTTTCCTTTCTTGTTATACTTTACAACCCTTCTCTACACAACATGTTCTATGACCCAATGAAACTAGGCTTGCTTTTCCATGAAAAACATATTGCATTTCCTGCCTGAGAATTTTCACTTGTTGTCCCTATGTTTGGAATTCTCTCCTTTTTTTCTCTTCAACTTCTGGCTTCCTTTAAGTATCTGTTAAAAAAAAATCATTGCAAATCAAGCCATTCTCCAATCGATAAATGGCCAAAGGATATGAACAGACAATTTTCAGATGATGAAATTGAAACTATTTCCACTCCTATGAAAGAGTGTTCCAAATCACTATTGATCAGAGAAATGCACATTAAGACAACTCTGAGATACCACTGCACACATGTCAGATTGGCTAAGATGACAGGAACAAATAATGATATATTTTGGAGGGGATGTGGGAAAACTAGGACACTGATACATTGTTGGTGGAGTTGTGAAAGAATCCAACCATTCTGGAGAGCAATCTGGAATTATACCCAAAAAATTATCAAACTGTGCATACCCTTTGACCCAGCAGTGCTGCTACTGGGCTTATATCTCAAAGAAATATTAAAGAATGGATAGGGACCTGTATGTGCCAAAATGTTTGTGGCAGCCCTTTTTGTAGTGGTTATAAACTGGAAAATGAATGGATGTCCATCAATTAGAGAATGGTTGGGTAAATTATGGTATATGAATATTATGGGATATTATTGTTCTGTAAGAAAATACCAGCAGGATGAATACAGAGAGGCTTGGAGAGACTTACATCAACTGATGCTGAGTGAAATGAGTAGAGCCAGGAGATCATTATACACTTCAACAACAATAATATATGAGGATGTATTCTGGTGGAAGTGGATATCTTCAACATAGATAAGAACTAATCCAATTCCAATTGATCAATGATGGACAGAATCATTGAGAGAAGAAACACTGGGAAATGAGTGTAAAATGTTAGCATTTTTTTGTTTTTCTCCCCAGATTATTTTTACCTTCAGAATCCAATTCTTCTTTTGCAACAACAACAACAAAATTCAGTTCTGCACATATATATTGTACCTAGGATATACTATAACATATTTAATCTGTATGGGAATGCCTGCCATCTAGGGGAGGGGATGAAGGGAAGGAGGGGAAAATTCGGAACAGAAAGGAGTACAAGGGATAATGTAAAAAAAATTACCTAAGTATATATACTGTCAAAAAATGGTATAATTATAAAATTAATTTTAAAAAAATCATTGCCTTATTCCCCTCAATTCAAGTGACTTTTTCTTTTAATATATCTTCAATGTTTAATATCATTTTGGTTCAGTTATTTGCAAGTTTAAAACCAGAAACTTTTATTTTGTTTTTATTTTTCCCCTTTTCTTTGTATTCATTGTATGTAATACATTGATTAGAACATAATAAGGACTAAATAAGTATTTGTTGACCTCCACTGATTTCTCTAATGGCATTACTTTAAGTTGTCTTAGACCTATATGATTCATTGATTCATTTGCAATGAATCCTAATATGTAGCATTTGGTACACTAGATAAAATAATAATGTCAACTTTTTCATATCTAATTTATAAAGTTGAATTATGTAAGAACACAATCCCAATGGATGTATGCAGTACTCTTGGGGCAATGATTACTCTTAGAAGTTAGATATGGCAGGCGGAGCCAAGATGGCGGAGAAGAAACACACGACTCAGTGAACGTCCTCACTCCCTCACAACCAATTAGATAAATTAAGTCTCAAAATCAGCTCAGGACTGATAGATACCACAAGGACTGGAAGCATGACTTACCAGCTGAAGAGAATCTGGAGTTTCAACAGGAAAGGTCAGTTCTCAGGGGAGGAATAAGAAAGACCAGCACAGACGGTGGGGTAGGGGCACACTGCGCCCATTGCGCTGGGAAGGGCTCTGGGATCAGAGAAGCCACTGAGGTAAAGGAATCTGGCACAGGCTGTTAGCTCTTCTCTGCTAATTATTTAGCAGTTCAGAAGAGAAAGCCAAAATATTTTAAAACTCAGATTAGATTTTCCCCAATCCTGGGGGGTGACTCAGCAAATCTCTTGGCACCAGGGGGTGTGGCCACAGCTACCTCCTGAGAATAGTTAAGAGACTGATAAGTGGGTGGATACGGCCCAAGGCAACACACACTGCCTAGCTTAGCTGGAGGGAGTGGAACTCAGCTCCAGGAAGTCCCAGAGAAGCGGAACCTTTGAACTAGGGACCGCGGTTTCTGGCAGACACTTCCAGTTTGAGCGCAGGGGCTTCTCACGTCACCTGCTGCAGACATTCACTCCCCACCCGGACACATAGGCTGGGCTTCCTGCAGTCTTCACTATTCTACGCCCTCGAAGCACAGTAGTGCTAATCACCTCTGAGGCACCTCCAGGGAGGGGGTGGGGAACTCTCTCCCAGAGCTCTATCTTAGCTAAGGCGCAGGAGCCACTGCATCCATCCGGTCTGGGAGGAAGCTGGTAAAGAAGTAAATAATTTCCTACCCCAGGGACAGACCCCAAAACATTTTTTAAGTATGAACAAAAAAGCTAGAAAAACTATAGATTCCTTCTATACAGAGAAAGAGCGGGTATCCAACCCCGAAGAAGTTAACAGCAAAGATTCAGAAGATAACAACCTAAAGGGGAACGATTCCTGCCCCCCATCACATAACTCTCTCCTAGAAGAAGCTCTTAAAAAATTGAGGGAGATTGAAGAAAAATGGGGAAAAGAAAGGGAAGTTATGATAGAGAATAACAACGTCCTGAAATTGGAGTTGGAAAAAATAAAGAATTCACAGGAGATGCAGGGAAACAAAATTAGTGAATTAGAAAAGGTTAAAAAAACACAGGAAAGTAGGATTTCTGAATTGGAAAAGATAAAAAAGTCTCAAGAAAATAGAATTTCTGAATTGGAAAAAGAAAATAATTCTCAAAAAAAAAATTAGGGAAATGGAAAAAAATTCAATAGAGCAAAATAATTCATTTAAAAACGAAATTGGGCATTTACAAAAAGAACTAAAAACTGTGAAAGAAGAAAATAACTCCTTAAAAGTCAGGATGGAACAAATAGAAATGAATGATTCACAGAGAACCCAAGAATCAGTCAAACAAAACAAAAAAAAAATGAGAAGCTGGAGAACAACGTCAAATACTTACTGGGAAAATCTATAGACCTGGAAAATAGATCTAGGAGAGATAATCTGCGGATTATTGGACTTCCAGAAAACTATGACCAAAAAAAGAGCCTAGATTCTATTTTACAGGAAATTATCAAAGAGAACTGTCCAGAGATAATAGAAACAGAAGGGAAAGTAGATTTGGAAAGAATTCATCGAACTCCTTCTGAAATAGACCCTAAAAAAAGAACACCACGGAATATTGTGGCTAAGCTGCAGAATTACCACACAAAGGAGAAAATCCTGCAAGCAGCTAGAAAAAAACAATTTAAATACCAAGGTGCCACAATAAGGGTCACCCAAGATCTGGCTGCCTCCACATTAAAAGATAGAAGGGCCTGGAACCTGATATTCCGTAAGGCAAAAGATCAAGGACTGCAACCAAGAATGAACTACCCAGCTAAGTTTAGCATCTTTTTCCATGGAAGAAGATGGTCATTCAATGAAACAGAGGAATTCTATATGTTTCTAAGAAAAAAACCAGACTTAAACAAAAAATTTGATCTACATCCACAAGACTGAAGAGAAACAGAAAAAGGTACACAGAACCCTTGAGAACTGTAACTCTGTTGTGGGTATATAAAAAATACTCAAGGATAAATTGATTTTACTGATATAAAAGAAAAAAAGGGGGGTGTAGTAAAGGGAAGGAGTGATAAAAAGAGGGAAACTACATCCCAGGAAGAGACATAGAAAATACACCATATCTGAGGGAACTTAGTGAGGGGGAGAATCATTGTGTGAATCTTACTCTCATCAGAAGAGGCTCAAAGAGTAAATAATTAACATATTTGTTTTTCAGAGAATTTTCTCTCGCCTCATTAAAAGGGGGGAGAGGAAAAGGGAAAAGGAAAAGGAGAATAAGTGAAGGGACTTGGAGGGAGGGGGGAGGGATCCTAAAAAAAAAAAAAAAAAAAAAGAGGGAGGGTTGCGCGTCACAAGGGGGGTCTGTAAATTAAATATCGGGGAGGGGGATCAGGGGGGTCAAGGGAAAAAAGCATAATCTGGGGATAATACGATGGCAGGAAATACAGAATTAGTAATTTTAACTGTAAATGTAAATGGGATGAACGATCCCATCAAACGGAGACGGATAGTAGATTGGATCAAAAAGCAGAACCCTACAATATGTTGCCTACAGGAAACACACTTAAAGCAGGGAGATACATACAGAGTAAAGGTAAAAGGTTGGAACAGAGCCTATTATGCTTCAGGTAAAGCCAAAAAAGCAGGGGTAGCTATCCTTATCTCAGATCAAGCAAAAGCAGAAGTAGATCTCGTTAAAAAAGATAAGGAAGGAAACTATATCCTGCTGAAAGGTAGCATAAATAATGAAGCCATATCAATACTAAACATATATGCACCAAGTGGTATAGCATCTAACTTTCTAAAGGAAAAGTTAAGAGAACTGCAAGAAGAAATAGACAGTAAAACTATAATAGTGGGAGATCTCAACCTTGCACTCTCAGATTTAGACAAATCAAACCACAAAACAAACAAGAAAGAAATTAAAAAAGTAAATAGAACATTAGAAAAACTAGGTATGATAGACCTTTGGAGAAAACTGAATGGCAATAGGAAGGAATATACTTTCTTCTCAGCAGTTCATGGATCCTATACAAAAATTGACCATATACTAGGACATAAAGATCTCAAAATTAAATGTAGGAAGGCAGAAATAATAAATGCCTTCTTCTCAGATCACAATGCAATAAAAGCTACATTCAGTAAAAAGTTAGGGGTAAATAGACCAAAAAGTAATTGGAAACTGAATAATCTCATCTTAAAGAATGACTGGGTGAAAGAGCAAATTATAGAAACAATTAACAATTTCACCCAAGATAATGATAATGATGAGACATCATATCAAAATCTTTGGGATGCAGCTAAAGCGGTAATAAGGGGAAATTTTATATCTTTAGAGGCTTATTTGAAGAAAATTGAGAAAGAGAAGATTAACGAATTGGGCTTACAACTTAAAAGGCTAGAAAAAGACCAAATTATAAACCCCCAACCAAAAATTAAACTCGAAATACAAAAATTAAAAGGAGAAATCAATAAAATTGAAAGTAAAAGAACTATTGAATTAATAAATAAAACCAAGAGTTGGTTTTATGAAAAAGCCAATAAAATAGATAAACCTTTGGTAAATTTGATCAAAAAAAAGAAAGAGGAAAATCAAATTGATAGTCTTACAAATGAAAAGGGGGATCTTTCCACCAATGAAGAGGAAATTAGAGAAATAATAAGGAGTTACTTTGCCCAACTTTATGCCAATAAATTTGATAACTTAAGTGAAATGGATGACTTCCTCCAAAAATATAGGCTCCCTAGATTAACAGAGGAGGAGATAAATTGCTTAAATAGTCCCATTTCAGAAAAAGAAATAGAACAAGCTATTAATCAACTCCCCAGGAAAAAATCCCCAGGGCCAGATGGATTCACATGTGAATTCTACCAAACATTTAAAGAACAATTAGCCCCAATGTTATATAAATTATTTGAAAAAATAGGGGATGAAGGAGTCCTACCAAACTCCTTTTATGACACAGACATGGTACTGATACCTAAACCTGGTAGATCGAAAACTGAGAAAGAAAATTATAGACCAATCTCCTTAATGAATATTGATGCTAAAATCTTAAATAAGATATTAGCAAAAAGACTTCAGAAAATCATCTCCAAGATAATCCACTATGATCAAGTAGGATTTATTCCAGGAATGCAGGGCTGGTTTAATATTAGGAAAACTATTAATATAATTGACCATATTAATAATCAAATTAATAAGAACCATATGATCATCTCAATAGATGCAGAAAAAGCATTTGACAAAATCCAACATCCATTCCTACTAAAAACTCTTGAGAGTATAGGAATAAATGGATTATTCCTTAGAATAATCAGGAGTATATATTTAAGACCGTCAGTAAGCATAATATGCAATAGAAATAAACTGCAACCTTTCCCAGTAAGATCAGGAGTGAAACAAGGTTGCCCACTATCACCATTACTATTCAATATAGTACTAGAAACGCTAGCCTCGGCAATAAGAGCCGAGAAAGAGATTCAAGGAATTAGAGTAGGAAAGGAGGAAATTAAACTATCACTTTTTGCAGATGACATGATGGTATACTTAGAGAACCCCAAAGACTCTGCTAAAAAGCTACTAGAAATAATTCAAAATTTCAGCAAAGTGGCAGGATACAAAATAAATCCACATAAATCCTCGGCATTTTTATATATCACTAACAAAATGCAACAGCAAGAGATACAAAGAGAAATTCCATTCCAAACAAATGTTGAGAGTATAAAATATTTGGGAATCCATCTACCAAAGAAAAGTCAGGAATTATATGAAAAAAATTACAAAACACTTGCCACAAAAATAAAATCAGATTTAAATAATTGGAAAGACATTCAGTGCTCTTGGATAGGCCGAGCTAATATAATAAAGATGACAATACTCCCCAAACTAATCTATTTATTTAGTGCTATACCAATCAGACTCCCAAGAAACTATTTTAATGACCTAGAAAAAATAACAACAAAATTCATATGGAAGAATAAAAGGTCAAGAATTGCAAGGGAACTAATGAAAAAAAACTCAGAGGAAGGTGGTCTAAGTGTACCTGATCTAAAGCTATATTATATAGCAGCAGTCACCAAAACCATTTGGTATTGGCTAAGAAATAGACCGGTAGATCAGTGGAACAGATTAGATACAAAGGACAAAAAAGGGTACATCTATAGCAATCTAATCTTTGACAAACCCAAAGATTCCAACATTAGGGATAAAAATTCATTATTCGGAAAAAACTGTTGGGAAAACTGGAAATTAGTATGGCAGAAATTAGATATGGATCCACACTTAACACCATATACCAAGATAAGATCAAAATGGGTCCATGATTTAGGCATAAAGAGGGAGATAATAAATAGATTAGAGGAACAGAGGATAATCTACCTCTCAGACTTGTGGAGGAGGAAGGAATTTATGACCAGAGGAGAACTAGAGATCATTATTGATCACAAAATAGAAGATTTTGATTACATCAAACTAAAACGTTTCTGTACAAATAATACTAATGCAAACAAGATTAGAAGGGAAGTAACAAATTGGGAAAATATTTTTAAAAACAAAGGTTCTGACAAAGGTCTCATTTCCAAAATATATAGAGAACTGACCATAATTTATAAGAAACCGAACCATTCTCCAATTGATAAATGGTCAAAGGATATGAACAGACAATTCTCAGAGGAAGAAATTGAAACTATATCCACTCACATGAAAGAGTGTTCCAAATCACTACTGATCAGAGAAATGCAAATTAAGACCACTCTGAGATACCACTACACACCTGTCAGATTGGCTAAGATGACAGGAACAAATAATGACAAATGTTGGAGGGGATGTGGGGAAATTGGGACACTAATACATTGCTGGTGGAGTTGTGAAAGAATCCAGCCATTCTGGAGAGCAATCTGGAATTATGCCCAAAAAGTTATCAAACTGTGCATACCCTTTGACCCAGCAGTGCTAATACTGGGATTATATCCCAAAGAAATACTAAAGAGGGGAAAGAGACATATATGTGCCAAAATGTTTGTGGCAGCTCTTTTTGTTGTAGCTAGAAACTGGAAGATGAATGGATGTCCATCAGTTGGAGAATGGTTGGGTAAATTGTGGTATATGAAAGTTATGGAATATTATTGCTCGGTAAGAAATGACCAGCAGGAGGAATACAGAGAGGATTGGAGAGACTTAAATCAACTGATGCTGAGTGAAATGAGCAGAACCAGAAGATCACTGTATACTTCAACAACAATACTGTATGAGGATGTATTCTGATGGAAGTGGAAATCTTCAACATAAAGAAGATCCAACTCACTTCCAGTTGATCAATGATGGACAGAGGTAGATACACCCAGAGAAGAAACACTGGGAGGGGAATGTAAATTGTTAGCACTACAATCTGTCTGCCCAGGTTGCACATGTACCTTCGGATTCTATATGTTTATTGTGCAACAAGAAAATGATATTCACACACATGTATATGTACTTAGACTATATTGTAACACTTGTAAAATGTATGGTATTGCCTGTCGTCGGGGGGAGGGAATAGAGGGAGGGGGGGTAATTATGGAAAAATGAATACAAGGGATAATATTATAAAATATATATATATATATATATATAATAAAAAAAAATTTAAAAAAAAAAAAAAAAAAAGAAGTTAGATATAAGGTCATGTACCCTGATATGACAATAAAGAAATACAAGCTAGCTTGTAAAAAATGGAATAATCATAAGGAATTAAGAGAATTGATGGTACTGTGGAAAAAGGACTGGCCTTGGAATTAGAAGCACCTGATTTCAAATCTGGCCTTAAACACTTACCACTCTCTAGCTATGTGACCTGGTCAAGGCACTTAACACTAATTGTCTCTCAAAAAACACAAAGAAACACAAATAACCAAAAAGGAATTGCTTCTTCACCCTAGTTTTGCCACTGACTAAAAATGTAATCTTTTTAGTGAGTCACTTAAATTCTGGCTAAAAATTTAGATCATATAGTCTTCCTCTCAGATCAGTGGAGAATGAAGAAATTTGTGTCCAAATAAGAACTAAAGTACCTTATGGAATACAAAATGGATAATTTTGATTATATCAAGTTAAAAAGTCTTTGTACAAATGAACCCAATGGGAAAATATTAGAAGACAAGCACCAACTGGGAAACAAATTTACATTCAAGGGTTCTGATAAAGGTCTCATTTCTAAAATACACAGAGGACCCAAAGTTATAAGAATTTGAACCATTCTTCAACTGATAAATTATCAAAGAGTATGAATAGACAATTTCCAGATGAAGAAATTAAAACCATTTATAGTCATATGAAAAATGCTCTAAATCATATTGATCAAAAAATGAAAATTAAGAGAACTCTAAGGAACCACTACACACCTCGCCTAAAATTCCATGAAAAGTAATGATGAATTTGGACGGGATATGGGAAAACTGGTACACATATAATATTGGGGAAGTTGTGAATTGATCCAACAATTCTGGAGAGCAATTTGGAACTTTGCCAAAAGAGCTATCAAAATGTGCAAACCTTTTGATCCAGTATTGTCTCTACTGGGCCTGTATCCCAAAGAGATCTTAAAGGAAGGGAACAGACTCACATGTGCAAAAATGTTTGTAGCAGCTCTCTATGTAGTGGCAAGAAACTGGAAACTAAGTGGATGCCCATCAACTGGGGAATGGCTGAATTTGTTATGGTATATGAATGTTATGGGATATTATTGTACTGTAAGAAATGACCAGCAGGATGATTTCAGAAAGACCTAGAGAAATGTAAACTAAGAACCAGGAGATCATTCTACATGGCAACAGTAAGGTTATATGATTATCAATTCTGATGGACATCATTCTTTTCAACAATGAGATGATTCAGGCTAATTCCAACTGTGTGGAGAGAGCCATCTGCACCCAGAGAGAGGCCTGTGGGGACTGAATGTGGATCACAACATAGTATTTTCTCTTTTGTTGTTATTTGTTTACATTTAGTTTTCTTTCTCATTTTTTTTCCTTTTGGATCTGATTTTTCTTGTACAGAATTATAATATTGGAAATATGTGTGGAGAAGAACTGCACATGTTTAATATAATTTGGATTACTTGCAGTCCAGGAAAAGAAGTGAGGGAAAGGCAGGGAAAAAAAAAAAAAAAAAAAAAAATTATATATATATATATATATATATATATATATATATATATATATATATATTTGTAACACAAGGTTTCACAAGGATGAATGTTGATGAATGTTGAAAATGTCTATGCATATGTTTTGAATTAATAAAAAAAAATAAATCAGTATTTAAAGGTCAGAAATAAAAAATGGTCTGACTTGTAATGTCTGGACTAGCTTCCTGGAAGACCTCAGGATCAGTCAGAATCAGGATTAATCAAAGTTCTTGGTCTTCAGGGGGAGAAGTGAAGGCTTGCCAAAGATGTATCCTTGATTCTGGTGTCTGGAGTCTCCAGTCTCTCCCTTCCTCATCCTGCAGCCGAATGACCCTTACCTCTGTCCCTCAGCCCTCCAATCTTTGCCTATGATTATCTTAACACCAAACATTCATCAAGCACCAATGGTGAAGAGAGCCATCATATCACCATCTCATCTAAATAGGTATATAGAGCCATTACCTCACATGGAATAGGTAATTAGCCTTAAGTGTTCTGCTATCTGATTCAAGCATACCTTTTCCAAGTTTCTGCCCTGCACACTGACTAACTTTCCCATTACATAAAAAATCCATTGAAATCATTATTGATGGTGGAAAAACTCCAGAATTGGTTAAGAACCTAATTACATTATCACAAACTGATAATATTAAAGTTGTCAAAAGTAATTTCATCCACCCAAAATATCTAGGATAAAGAAATGGTTTTATTGATGTCCACACTTTTGAATTAAAGTTCCTTTAAGTGGTTAATCACAACATTTTCATTCGTGCTGCTTCTTGAAAAGGTGCACATAGAGTGCCACTTTGCCCTTTCTAAGTTATGCATTAGAACATCATGTAATGTATTTCCTGATTTAAAAAGAGCTCTCATCACTCCTCTCAGGACATTCAGGCACATGGGACAGAAATGAAAAGCCTGATTTAAACAGGAAGAATGTGCACAGAATGAAAGCCCCACTAATGAAATCTTTACACGACAATTTAGGAGACAGTATGTCATAGCCCATCTTTCTTTTCCAATTTCCAGTTAGAGAGGTCATTCACAAAATTGCCTATTGTATCCGATCCTTAAACTTACAACTCATGTCTTTCAGTCACAGAATTTAGTGTCAGGATAACCAGCTCATTTCTACTGAAGTGCTTTGGGGATATCAGAATCTGTTTGTTTCCTGTCAAGAGGATTTTATCTATTTGATTCCTCCTATTTTCCAAAGAAAGACATAAAATATACTTTTTATGTATCTTATTGTTATTTTTCATTGATCCTATTCCATGCAATTATATTAAGGATTATTACTTTTTTACGGTCTAAATCCTAAGAAAAATGTCCTTCACTGATTACAATAACTTTCAATCCCATATAAAACAATATGTATATGACACATGAACCTACATAGATTACTGAAACTAGCTGAACCCTGACCATATATGGAGTTCTTAGGAAGCATATATCCCAGGATATATGTATTCAATAAGATTAAGAAAAAGGAAAACTGAAAAAATAATCTCATACTTCAGTTTGAAAATTGGCTCATGAATATGAAATGGAGGAGGCAGGGTTAAAAATACAAGTCACCAGAAAAGAATTCCTTTGGAAATTTTAGTGATCACAAATATAATTTTATTAAAAAGTGTGAGATAGCAATTGCAATAAAAGATAATAATGGTTTTATATGCATAAGAAGAGGCATAGATTTCAGGAATAAAGAGATGAACTTTCCACTACCATTCTTGGTCAGATCAAAATTTAAGTACTAGGTTTAGTTTTTAGTACTTTATTACATAAAAAGCTTTGAAAAAAAAAATAGGAAAAAGACCAGCAGAGAGTGACAGGTTGATGAGGCATAGAGAAATAACTACCATGAAACAAACATTAATTTAGAAACCTATCTAAAAGCATAGATTATTTCCCATTTAATGGCATATCTAATTAGGAAATATAGTTTTTATCTGGCACAACACATCCACAAATAAGAATCTCTTCTCCACAATAATTGAAGACAAGTAGCCTCAACCCAAAGTCTACTTGGTAGCCTGAGATTGATAACTCCCAAGTACACATCTGATTTTGTGTGAAAAGTGTTTTGTAATGGTATTTATATAATCCTTGTTTTTTTTTTTCCTGGTAAGTAATTTCCAATTATTATAATTATTATATTGTCTTCAATTATGTTAAAGGGAATCTCTCTCTCTCTCTCTCTCTCTCTCTCTCTCTCTCTCTCTCTCTCTCTCTCTCTCTCTCTCTCATTGCTGGATTTTGATGGCAGTATATAAAAATGTTGGTGATTTATATGGGTCTATTTTAAATGCTAAAACTTTGCTAAACTTCTTAATTGTTTCAAATAGTTTTTAGTTGATTCTCTAAATTCTCTATATCATTTCCAAAGAATGATCATTTTCTGAACTCATTGCCTGCTTTCATTATTTCAATTTTCTTCTCTTATTTTATGATATAGCTAGTACTTCTAGTATAATATTAAATAACTATTGTTATAATAGATATCTTTGTTTTACCCCTCATCTTATTGGGAACTCAAGTGTATTATCACTTACACATAATTCTCGCTCTTGGTTTTAGATATATTCTACTTCTTCTAAGGAAGAATCCATTGATCCTATGCCTTCTATTGTTTTAATAGAAGCAGTTGTATTTTGCCAATAGCTTTTCTATTAAGATAACCATAGGATTTTCATTCCTATTGTTTCATTTTACTGTTTTCAATTTAAAAACCTATTTATTTTTAAAACATATTGCTATATGAAACATGCTGAGAGAGAAAAATCAGAGCAAAAGGGAAAAAAAAAAAACATGGGAGAGGAAAAAAAAAGTGAACATTGAATGTGTTGTTTTATATTAAATTTCCACAGTTCTTTATCTGGATGCAGATCGTATTTTCTGTCCAGAGTCTACTGGGATTGTTTTGGATCACTGAACTACTGAGAACCAAGTCTTTTATAGTTGATCATTGCACATTCTTGCTGTTATTTTATATAATGTATTCCCAGTTCTGCATGTTTTACTCAGCATCAGATCATGTAAATCTCTCCTGGCTTTTCTAAAATCAGCTTGTTCAACATTTTATACAGAAAAATAATATACTATTATCTTCATAAACAACAATTTATTTAGCCATTCCCCAATTTAAGGTTATCTACTCATTTTCCAATTTTTTGCTGCCACAGAAAGAGCAGCTTCAAACATTTTTGTATATATGGCTCCTTTCCTTCATTTATGATGTCCTTGGGATGCAGATGCAGCATTGGTACTGCTGGGTAAAAGGGTATGCACATTTTGATAGCCCTTTGTGCATAGGTCCAGAATGCTCTCCAGAATGCTTGGATTATTTTGCAACTACACCAACAATGCCCTAGTGTCCCATGTTTCCCCTCCAATCATTAACTTTTTCTGCCATTTTAGCCAATCTGAGAGATGTGAGAGGCTCAGACTTGTTTTAATTTGCATTTCTCTATTCAATAGTGATTTAGTTAATTTAATCATCTGAAAATTATCTGTTCATATCCTTTCATCGCTTATCAATTGAGTAATGACTTGTATTTTTTAAGTAAAGTTTTTTTTTTTTTATTTTCAAAACATATGCATGGATAATTTTTCAATATTAACCTTTAAAAAACCTTGTGTTCCAATTTTCCCCCTTTTCCCCCATCCCCTCCCTTAAATAACAAGTAAATCAATATATGTTAAACATGGTAGAAATATATGTTAAATCCAATATATACATATGTATTACACAATTATCTTGCTGCACAAGAAAAATCAAATCAAACAAGGAAAAAAAAATAAGAAAGAAAATAAACCCCAAGCAAACAACAACAAAAAAATGAACATGCTATGTTGAAGATTTTTTTCTGTTGCTTTTGTTTATGCAAAATCTTGCTTACATTAATGTACTCAAAGTTGTAAATTTTGCCTTTCATAATGCTTTCTAGTTGTTCTTTGGTTATAAATTCCTCCCTTCTCCAAAGAACTGAGAGGTAAATTAACCCTTGTTTTCCTAAATTGTTTATGGTATCACCCTTTATGCCCAAATCATTAATCAATTTTGACCTTATTTTGGAATGGGGTGTGAGATGTAGGTCTATGCTGAGTTTCTGACATTATATTCTAATTTTCCCAGAAATTTTGCTCATATGGTGAATTCTTATTCCTGAAGCTGGAGTTTGGAGGTTTATCAAATTCTAGAAAACTGTAGAACTTCATTATTGTGTAGTATGTATCCAATCTATTCTACTGTGTTAGGTTCTTACTAAATGCTAAGTTGGTACTTAATTCTCTAGCTCAGAATTCACATCTTTAGTTCAAATCCTTAAGGGATTCTACACCTTTGAAGGAATATTTTAAAGGAGCTTGTCCATTGGTCAGTATGGAGTTTTCATAAGCTCCTAGGACTACCCACAAGCCCATTCTCTGGGAGTATAATAAGAGGCAACATTGAGTCTGAACAACAGTCTAGATTAGGATAAGAACAAGACTTCTCTGGAGAATTTCAGAGAAGCTCAAGGAGATTCAGAGCCAGGATTCAGGAAGAAGGGGATTCGAGATTCTACCTTTACTCTGATTGGAGGCTCCAGAAGCCTCCCAAGAAACCTGCTAACAGAGGAAAAGATTTACAGAAAAGAAACCTCCTCCCAGAGAAGGATTGCAATTGAGAGACAACAGGACTTTATACCACTTTGATCCACTACTTTATTTCTTGGCCAATACCAAATAGTTTTGATGAGTACTGTTTTATAATATAGTTCTATGTTTGGTAATGCTGAGACACCATTCCTTGTATTTTTTTCAATAATTCCCTTGATATTCTTCATCTTTTATTCTTCCAGATAAACTTTGTAGTAATTTTCAAATTCTGTAAGATAATTTTGGCAGTTTGGTTGGTATGATACTGAAAGAGTAGACAGATTTGGTAGAATTGTCATTTTTATTGTATTACCTCAGCTTGCCCATGAGCAATTGTTTAGATCTGAGTTTATTTGTGTGAGAAATCATTTGTAATTGTGTTAATATAATTCTTGAAGACTTCCGGCCAAGATGGCAGCATGGAGGCAGACAGCTGCTTAAGCTCTACATTTTGTATCAGGATTTACTTCATGACAAGCCTGGGAATTAATGCTTGACCTGAAAGGAAACCCACAAAGAATCACCAACAGAAGACACCCTTGAAATTTGCCAGAAAAGGTCTGGATTTGCTTGGAGGAGGATCAAACAGACTAGGCACAGACTGAGGGCAGGCAGCCAGAATGAGACAGGCAGCTCATACTGCAGACCAGAGGGGGGAAGGGTATGATCTCTTCCTGTTCTGTGAAAAGACTTTTGCCCCAGAGTGGATACTCCATCTTGGCAGCAAGCCAGGAGCAGCATAGAAGGTGTAATCTCCTGAGGTGAAAAATAAAACCCTGGAAAGCAAGAGTCTCTTTGACCCAGCCACCCCCACTCCCAACCAGAGTGACTCAGCATGTTCTCAGAGCCTCAGAGCACAAACACAGCACAGCCATCACTGTCCTGTTAGTGCCTCCTTCAGTCTGTAAAGGAAGCTCTTTAACATCATCCAGCTTCATCCCCCCAAAAAACAGACCAATTGTTTCTCTTGTCAATTTGTTTTCTTCTATTCCCATTCTGACAAAATGAACAAAAAATTTAAAAGGGCTCTAACTACTGACATCTTCTGTATGGAGAGAGAGAAGACTTCAAACACTGCGGACACTAAAAGTAGATTATCCCAAGAGGAATCCCCTAAGGGGGATATGATCTGCTCCTCAATACAAAATAATCTCATAGAGGAAATCAAAAAGGCTCTCACAAGAGAGCTAGAAGAGAAATGGGGAAAGGAAAGGGAAGCTTGGCAAGAGAGCCTGGAGAAGTCATACCATGCATTTAAAGACAGAGTGAATAAAGAAAACAAATCATTGAGAAATAAAATCAGTGAATTAGAAAAGGCAAACAACTCCAAGGAAAACAGGATTAGTGAGCTGAAAAAGGTAAACAGCTCTCTAAAAAATAAAATGGATAAAATGGAAAAAATTCCATAGAAGATAAAAACTAAATTGGATAATTAGAAAAAGATATTTTTAAAAAGTGAGTGGAGAAAACACATCATTGAAAATTAGAATCGAACAAGTAGAAATGAATGACTCAAGGAGAAACAAAGTAGTCAAGCAAAACCAGAAAAATGAAACAATTGCAAAGAATGTCAATTACCTTATTGGAAAGACAACAGACCTGGAAAACAGATTGAGGTGAGACAATTTGAGAATAATCGAACTCCCTGAAACATGTGAGGAAAAAAAAAAGCCTGGACACTATTTTCCAAGAAATTATCAAAGAGAACTGCCCAGATGTTTTGGAAACAGAGAGTAAATAGACATTGAAAAAAATCATTGATTACCTACTGAAAGGAACCCAAAAATCAAAACGCCAAGAAATATACTGGCCAAATTCAAGAACCATCAGACAAAGGAAAAAATACTGGAACCTGCTAGAAAAAAGCAATTCAGATATGGAGGAGCCACAATAAGGATAACCCAGGATCTAGCAGCATCCACATTAAAAGAATGAAGGGCCTGGAACATGATATTCTGAAAGGCTAAGGAATTTGGTATGCAGCCAAGAATAACTTACCCAGCAAAAATGAGCATCATTTTCCAGGGAAGAAGATGGACATTTAACGAAATAAAGGAATTCCATCTATTCTTGATGAAAAAAAAAAAAAAAAACAAACAGATCTACACAAAATGTTTGAACTTCAAATACAGAACTCAAGAGATTTCTAAAAAGGTAAAAAGAAAGCTTGAGAACTATATTTCTGCCATAAATATATGTAAAGAACACATGTATAACTTGTCCTAGAAACTAGAGATGGAAAGGAAATTATATCATAAAAAAGGGTAAAGTGGTTGTACTACATCTCATGAAGAGGCAAAGGTAACCTATTATATCTGAGAGAAAAAAAGGAGGGGGATGAACATAATGTGTATCAATAGATATATTTGATTTATGGTGAAACTTCTTCCACTTCATTGAAAAGTGAGAGGGAAGGTATAAGCTAAGGGGAAGGGACTACAGAAATTGTGAGAAAAAGGAGTAAAATAGGGGGAGGGACTTTAAGGTGGGGGAGGGATACTAAAAAGGGAGGGCTTTGAAAAGCAAGTGGTGTTCACCAGTTTAATACTGGGTAGGGGGGTAAGAGGGAAGGAAAGGAGAAAAGCATAATCAGAGATTAACAATATGGCAAGAAATATAGAATTAGTCATTATAACCATAAATGTAAATGGGGTAAACTCCCTCATAAAGAGGAAACAGTTAGCAGACTGGATTTAAAGCCAGAATCCTACTATATGGTGTTTACAGGAAACACACCTGAAACAGGGTAATGCAATCAAACTAAAAGTAAAAGTTGGAGCAGAATCTACTATGCTTCAGGTGAAGCCAAAAAAGTAGGGGTAGCCATCCTCATCTCAGATCAAGCAAAAACAAAAATTGATCTAATTAAAAGAGATAAGAAAGAGCATTATATCCTGCTAAAGGGTAGCATAGATAAAGAAGCAGTATGAATATTAAACATATAAGCACCAAGGGGTACAGCATCTAAATTCTTAAAAGAGAAATTAAGAGAGCTGCAAAAAGAAATAGACAGCAAAACTACAATAGTGGGAGATCTCAACCTTGCACTCTCAGAATTAGATAAATCAAACCACAAAATAAATAAGAAAAAAGTCAAAGAGGTAAATAGAATGCTAGAAAAGTTTGATATGATAGATCTTTGGCAAAAGCTAAATGGAGACAGAAAGGAGTACATTATACAAAAATTGATCATATACTAGGACATGAAAACCTCAAAATCAAATACAGTAAGGTAGACATAGTAAATGCATCGTTTTCAGACCACAATGCAATTAAAATTACATTTAATAAAAAGCCAGGGGAAAATAAACCATAACAAGATTGGAAACTAAATAATATTATACTAAAGAATAATTGGGTAAAACAGCAAATCATAGGCATAATTAATAACTTCACCCAAGAAAATGACATTAATGAGAAATCATACCAAAATATGTGGGATACAGCCAAAACAGCAATAAAGGGAAGTTTTATATCTCTAGAGGCCTACTTGCATAAAATACAGTAAGAGAGGGTCAACAAATTGGGCTTACAACTAAAATGCTAGCAACCTAAATGCTAGAAAAGGAACAAATTAAAAACCGCCAGACAAACTAGAAACTTGAAATTCTAAAAATAAAAGGTGAGATTAATAAAATTGAAAGTAAAAACAAAACAAAACAAAAAAAAAAACTCTTTAATTAATAAAACTAAGATTTGGTTCTATGAAAAAAAAAAAAACAACAAAATAGACAAACCCTTAGTAAACCTGAATAAAAAAAGGAAAGAGAAAAAGCAAATTGTTAGTCTTGAAAATGAAAAGGGAGAACACACCACTAATGAAGACGAAATTAGAAGAATAGTTAGGAGCTACTTTGTTCAACTTTATGCCAATAAATTCGATAACTTAAATGGAATGGAAGAATACCTTCAAAAATATACCTTGTCCAGATTAACAGAGGAAGACGTAAGTAGTCTAAATAGTCCCATTTCAGAAAAAGAAATAGAACAAGCTATTAACCAACTCCCTAAGAAAAAGTCCCCAGGACCAGATGGATTTACATATGAATTCTACCAAATATTTAAATAACATTTACTCCAATGCTATATAAACTATTTGAAAAAATAGGGATAGGAGGAGTCTTACCAAATTCCTTTTATGACACAGATATGGTACTGATACCTAAACCAGGTAGATTGAAAACTGAGCAAGAAAACTATAGACCAATCTCCTTAATGAATATTGATGCTAAAATCTTAATTCAATAGTTTTTTTTACTTTCAATATTATTGATTTCTCCTTTTAATTTTTGTATTTCAAGTTTAATTTTTGGTTGGGAGTTTATAATTTGGTCTTTTTCTAGCCTTTTAAGTTGTAAGCCCAATTCGTTACACTTCTCTTTCTCTATTTTCTTCAAATAAGCCTCTAAAGATATAAAATTTCCCCTTATTACAGCTTTAGCTGCATCCCAAAGATTTTGATATGATGTCTCATCATTGTCATTATCTTTGGTGAAATTGTTAATTGTTTCTATAATTTGCTCTTTCACCCAGTCATTCTTTAAGATGAGATTATTCAGTTTCCAATTACTTTTTGGTCTATTTAGCCCTAACTTTTTACTGAATGTAGCTTTTATTGCATTGTGATCTGAGAAGAAGGCATTTATTATTTCTGCCTTCCTACATTTAATTTTGAGATCTTTATGTCCTAATATATGGTCTATTTTTGTATAGGATCCATGAACTGCTGAGAAGAAAGTATATTCCTTTCTATTGCCATTCAGTTTTCTCCAAAGGTCTATCATACCTAGTTTTTCTAATGTTCTATTTACTTTTTTAATTTCTTTCTTATTTGTTTTGTGGTTTGATTTGTCTAAATCTGAGAGTGCAAGGTTGAGATCTCCCACTATTATAGTTTTACTGTCTATTTCTTCTTGCAGTTCTCTTAACTTTTTCTTTAGAAAGTTAGATGCTATACCACTTGGTGCATATATGTTTAGTATTGATATGGCTTCATTATTTATGCTACCTTTCAGCAGGATATAGTTTCCTTCCTTATCTTTTTTAACGAGATCTACTTCTGTTTTGCTTGATCTGAGATAAGGATAGCTACCCCTGCTTTTTTGGCTTTACCTGAAGCATAATAGGCTCTGTTCCAACCTTTTACCTTTACTCTGTATGTATCTCCCTGATTTAAGTGTGTTTCCTGTAGACAACATATTGTAGGGTTCTGCTTTTTGATCCAATCTGCTATCTGTCTCCGTTTGATGGGATCGTTCATCCCATTTACATTTACAGTTAAAATTACTAATTCTGTATTTCCTGCCATCATATTATCCCCAGATTATGCTTTTATCCCTTGACCCCCCTGATCCCCCTCCCCAATATTTAATTTACAGACCCCCCCTTGTGACGTGCAACCCTCCCTCTTTTTTTTTTTTTTTTTTTAGGATCCCTCCCCCCTCCCTCCAAGTCCCTTCACTTATTCTCCTTTTCCTTTTCCCTTTTCCTCTCCCCCCTTTTAATGAGGTGAGAGAAAATTCTCTGAAAAACAAATATGTTAATTATTTACTCTTTGAGCCTCTCCTGATGAGAGTAAGATTCACACAATGATTCTCCCCCTCACTAAGTTCCCTCAGATATGGTGTATTTTCTATGCCTCTTCTTGGGATGTAGTTTCCCTCTTTTTATCACTTATTCCCCTTTTTCTGAACCGACCTCCTTCCCTTTACTACACCCCCCTTTTTTCTTTTATATCAGTAAAATCAAATTATCCTTGAGTACTTTTTATATACCCACAACAGAGTTACAGTTCTCAAGGGTTCTGTGTACCTTTTTCTGTTTCTCTTCAGTCTTGTGGATGTAGATCAAATTTTTTGTTTAAGTCTGGTTTTTTTCTTAGAAACATATAGAATTCCTCTGTTTCATTGAATGACCATCTTCTTCCATGGAAAAAGATGCTAAACTTAGCTGGGTAGTTCATTCTTGGTTGCAGTCCTTGATCTTTTGCCTTACGGAATATCAGGTTCCAGGCCCTTCTATCTTTTAATGTGGAGGCAGCCAGATCTTGGGTGACCCTTATTGTGGCACCTTGGTATTTAAATTGTTTTTTTCTAGCTGCTTGCAGGATTTTCTCCTTTGTGTGGTAATTCTGCAGCTTAGCCACTATATTCCGTGGTGTTCTTTTTTTAGGGTCTATTTCAGAAGGAGTTCGATGAATTCTTTCCAAATCTACTTTCCCTTCTGTTTCTATTATCTCTGGACAGTTCTCTTTGATAATTCCCTGTAAAATAGAATCTAGGCTCTTTTTTTGGTCATAGTTTTCTGGAAGTCCAATAATCCGCAGATTATCTCTCCTAGATCTATTTTCCAGGTCTATAGATTTTCCCAGTAAGTATTTGACGTTGTTCTCCAGCTTCTCATTTTTTTTGTTTTGTTTGACTGATTCTTGGGTTCTCTGTGAATCATTCATTTCTATTTGTTCCATCCTGACTTTTAAGGAGTTATTTTCTTCTTTCACAGTTTTTAGTTCTTTTTATAAATGCCCAATTTTGTTTTTAAATGAATTATTTTGCTCTATTGAATTTTTTTCCATTTCCCTAATTTTTTTTTTTTGAGAATTATTTTCTTTTTCCAATTCAGAAATTCTATTTTCTTGAGACTTTTTTATCTTTTCCAATTCAGAAATCCTAATTTCCTGTGGTTTTTTAACCTTTTCTAAATCATAAATTTTGTTTCCCTGCATCTCCTGTGAGTTCTTTATTTTTTCCAACTCCAATTTCAGGACGTTGTTATTCTCTATCATAGCTTCCCTTTCCTTTCCCCATTTTTCTTCAAACTCCCTTAATTTTTTAAGAGTTTCTTCTAGGAGAGAGTTATGTGATGGGGGGCAGGAATCGTTCCCCTTTAGGTTGTTATCTGCTGTCTCTCTGCTGTTAACTTCCTCAGGGTTGCATACCTGCTCTTTCTCTGTATAGAAGGAATCTATAGTTTTTCTGGCTTTTTTGCTCATATTTAAAAAATCTTTTGGGGTCTGTCCCTGGGGTAGGAAATTATTTATTTACTTCTTTACCAGCTTCCTCCCAGACCGGATGGATGCAGCCGTTCTAGCGCCTGAGCTAAGATAGAGCTCTGGGAGAGAGTTCCCCACCCCCCTCCCTGGAAGTGCCTCAGAGGTGACTAGCACTGCTGTGCTTTGGGGGCACTGTGTTCTAGTGGCTTCCCTGAGGTTTGAGACCAAACAGTAAAGGCGACACAAAGCCCAGCCTATGTGTCCGGGTGGGGCGTGGATGTCTGCAGCAAGTGATGTGAAAAGCCCCTGTGCTCAAACTGGAAGTGTCTGCCAGAAACCGCGGTCCCTAATTCAAAGGTTCCGCTTCTCTGGGACTTCCTGGAGCTGAGTTCCACTCCCTCCAGCTAAACTAGGCAGTGTGTGTTGCCTTGGGCCGTATCCACCCACTTGTCAATCTCTTAACTATTCTCAGGTGGTAGCTGAGGCCACACCCCCTGGTGCCAAGATCTGCTGAGTCACCTCCAGGGCTACTCCAGTAGCACCCAGCAGTGCTACTATTGTGCTTATATCTCAAGGAAATACTAAAGAAGGGAAAGGAATCTGTATGTGACAAAATGTTTGTGGCAGCCCTTTTTGTAGTGGCTAGAAACTGGAAAATGAATGGATGTCCATCAATTGGAGAATGGTTGGGTAAATTATGGTATATGAATGTTATGGAATATTATTGTTCTGTAAGCAATGACCAACAGGAGGAATACAGAGAGGCTTGAAGAGACATCAACTGATGCTGAGTGAAAAGGGAAGAACTAGGAGATCATTACACACTTCAACAACAATACTGTATGAGGATGTATTCTGATGGAAGTGGATATCTTCAACATAGAGAAGAGCTAATCCAATTCCAATTGATCAATGATGGACAGAATCAGTTACACCCAGAAAAGGAATACTGGGAAATGAGTGTAAACTGTGAGCATTTTTAAATTTTTTTTTCTTCCCAGTTTATTTTTACCTTCCAAATACTCGTCTTCCTTTGCAACAACAACAAAATTTGGTTCTGCACATATATATTGTACCAAGCATATACTATAAGATATTTAATATGTATGGGAATGCCTGCCATCTAGGGGAGGGGGTGAAGGGAAGGAGGGAAAAATTCAGAACAGAAGGGAGTACAAGGGATAAGGTTGTAAAAAAAATATATGCAATAAAAAATTAAAAATTATCAATTAAAAAAAATATATATGCACATGTACTGTCAAAAATGTTATAATTATAAAATTAATAAAAAAGAGCTTAAAAAATAAAAATAAATAATAAGCAGAATGCTTTCAGAAAAATGTGGAAAGGCATGTACAGTTGCAAAGTGAAATGAGAAAATCCAGGAGAACATTGTACACAGTATCAGCAAAATTGCATGATGGTTTATTTATTAATAACTTAACTATTATCAGCAATACAATGAACAAGAAAATTCTGAAGGACTTGGGATTAAAGATGCTGTCCACCTCCAGAGAAACCTGGTAGAGATGGAATGCAGATACTTTTTAATTTTTCTTGGTTTTTTTTTCCCTGTGTTTTCTTTCATCACATGACTTATGTGGAAATGTGTTTTGCAGGATGACATATGTATAATCTATATCAAATTGCTTGCCTTTCTTATATGAGGGAAGAAGAGAGAATTTGGAAATCAAAATTTGAAAAATGAAGGCTAAAATTGATTTTACATGTAATTGGGAAAAAATAAAATAATGTGAAGTTGCATACATATATAATTCTTGGGTTTGTCTTGGCAGGTGCGCAACCAGATATATTTTTTTTTTCTTTACAGTTACTTTAAATGGGATTTATCTTTCTATCTCTTGCTGATTGATTTTGTAATATATGTAATGCCATAATGCTGATAATTTGTGTGGATTTGTTTTATATCCTGCAACTTTGCTAAAGCTATTAATTGTTTTGTGTCAGTTTTTGGATTATTTTCTAGGATCCTTTAAGTATATTAACATAGCATCTGCAAAGAATGATAGTGTTATTTCCATATTGCCTATTCTAATTCCTTTAATTTCTTTTTTTTTCTTTTCATATTGCTTAAGCCAGAATTTCTACAATCACTACAATCATTTTGTTTAATAGTGGTGATAACTGGCATCCTTGTTCCACCTCTGATCGTATTGGGAATGTGTGCAGCTACTCACCATTACAAATAAGGCTTGCTATTGGTTTTAGATAGATGCTGCTTATTATTTTAAAGAAAGCTACCATTTTCCCTGTTCTCTAAAGTGTTATTAATAGGAATGTGTTGTATTCTGTCAAAAACACTTTTTTGTATCTATTGAAATTATCGTGTGATTTGTTAGTTTTTTTTTAATTAATATAATCAATTATGGTAATAGTTTTTCTGATGTTTAACCAATCCTGTATTCCTGGTATAAATCCCACTTGATCTCAGTGTATTATCTTGTGGCTAAGTAGTTGTAAGCTCTTTGCTAATATTTTATTTAAAGCTTTTGCATCAACATTCTTTAGGGACATTGGTCTATAATTTTCTTTCTCTGTTTTGACCTTTCCTGGTTTAGATATCAATTTGTGTCAAAGAAGGAATTTGGCAGGACTTCTTCTTGACCTATTTTCCTAAACAGTTTACATTGTATTGGAATAAATTATTCTTTAAATGTTTGGTAGAATTAAATTGTGAATTCATTTGGCCTGGACATTTTTTTCTTAGTTACTGTATTAATGACTTTTTCAAATTATTTGTCAAAAATGGGAATATTTAAGTAATTTATTTCCTCTTCTGTTAATTTATAACTATTCATTTATTTGTTTATATTGTAAGACTTGCTACCATATAGTTGTAAAAAAATTGCTCCTAATTATTGCTTTAATTATTTTTTCTTTGGTAGTAAATTAACCCTTTTCTTTTTCATGCTGGTGATTTAAAAAAAAATCTGTTTCTAATCAAATTGACCAAAAACATATTTATTTTGCATGTCTTATTTCATAAAACCAAGTCAATTTTATTAATTATTTCAATATTTTAAGTTTCAATTTTCTTGATCTCTTCTTCCATTTTCAGAATTTCTAATTTTGTTTTAGTAGCTGGTTTTAATTTGTTCTTTTTCTAGCTTTTTTAGTTTGATATCCTTCTTCTCTATTTTATTCATACAACTATTTAAAGATGTAAAATTTTACCTAAGTCACCTTGCCTAGGTCCCATGGTTTTTGGTATGTTGTCAAATTATTGTCACTATTTTGGAGGAAATGATGGATTGCTTCTATGGTTTGTTGCTTGACCTACTCATTTTTAAAAATTAGATTATTTAATTTCTAATTGTTTCTTATTCTTTCTTTTCCTGACCCTTTATTTAATATAATTTTATTGCATTGTGGTCTGAAAAGGAAGCATTAACTATTTGTACCTTTGCATATTTAAGTGTGAGGTTTTTTATGCCCTAATACATGGTCAATTTTTGTGTAGTTGCCATGTACTACCAAAACTTATATTCCTTTATGTCCCTATTTAATTTTCTCTAAAGATATGACAGCTGTCATATCTAAATTATGCAGCATACTGTTATTATTCTTAGTTTTTTTCTTGTTTATTTTGTGGTTGAATTTGTCTAATTCAAAGAGTGAAAAATTGAGATCCCCTACTTGTATTGTTTTGTTGTCTATTTCTTCCTGTAATTGGCTTAAATTTTTCTCTAGAAATTTGTTTGCTCTCTCATTTGTTGCATATGCATTCAGTATCATTACTACTTCACTATTTATAGCACACCTTGTCAAGATGTACTTTCCTTCCTTATCTCTTTTAATTAGATTTATTTTTACTTTTGTTTTATCTAAGATGAGAATTGACACCCCTGAATTTGTTTTACTTCATCTGAAGCATAATAAATTCTGATCCAACTTTTTTACCTTTACTCTGTATATGTCTCTCTGTATTAAATGTGTTTCTTGTAAATAGCATATTATAGGATTCTGTTTTTAATCCACTCTGCAATATTTCTTCTGAAATAATTATTTGCAATAATCTTCTGTATCATGGGAGTGTTCCTCCCATTTACATTCATAGTTATGATTGATATCTCTATATTTCCCTCCATCCTATTTTCTCCTCTTTATATACTTTCATTCTCTCTTTCTCCCTGTCCTTAATAGTGCTTTTTTACCCATCCCCCACTACTTTATCTCCTATAACTTCTTCCCTCTGTTTTATCTTTTTTCCTAGTGTTTCTGTCCACCCTTCTATTCTATCCCTCAATTTTCTTTCCTTTTTCTCCTGGTATTTCTCTACATACATATTTTTATATGTGCTCTTCTTCTGAGTCAGAAGTGACTATCTCAGTTGATGATTTACTGCGATTACCCTCTCTCACCAACTTTCCCAAAGTTTATCTGGGTTGGACTGAGTACCCTTTTGAGCCCAATGAGAATGATCTATCTTGAGCTGGAGTGTGTTTTCATTCTATCAGACTATCTTCAGAGGTTTGGTTTCATGTGATTTTTGAGGGAAAACTGATTAAGCAGCTTCCTGGCTTTATTCTGCCATCTTAGCTGCACTCTCTGGAAGTCCCCATGATTTTTATTAATAATATAGTTAATCATTCTTTTTTGATTTTCAGAAATTTATGTTTGGTTTATTAATCAATTAATAATCCAAGGATCATAAATAATACTCTTAAGTACCTTTTAATTTATGAGTAACTAATAGAATTATAAGCTTTGAATTTAATTAGGCAAATAGAATGTTAAGAAAATTTACTGTAACATTTTATTTCTTTACTTTTCACAGCTATAGGCAACATATTTGTATTTGTATTTATTTATTTTTTAAAATTTAAAAGTTTTTTTAATTTAAAAATATATGAAAATATATTTTTCAACATTCATCCTTTCAAAACCTTGTCTTCTAATTATTTTTCTCCCTCACTTCCCCCATGCCTCACCAATGGTCAATCATGTTATTTATTTATTTATTTTACTATTGCACCAGTCCTTTATTCCTGATATAAAATCTGCCCAGTCATATAGTGGAATCTTTCTGAAATATTGCTGTAAACTCCTACCTAATATTTAATTTAAAATTTCACTTTTTTAAGGCAACACATATAGTTGAAAATAGTTATATTTCTTTTTATTTCCATTTAGTTTTCATCAGAGGTCTATCATATCTAACTTTTGTAAACTTCTATTCATCTACTTGACTTGTTTTTCATTTTAATTTATGAGCTATTAGTATAATTTTATCATCTATTTCTTCTTGTAATTAACTTAAATTTCTATTTATATATTTGGATACTATGCCATTTAGTGCATACGTACTTAATATTTATATAATTTTATAATCTGTAACTCCTTTTCACAAGATGTAGTTTAACTTTGCTTTTCTTTATCTGAGCTTATGATCTTTTAATTTTTTTTTATCATTTAGCTAATTTAAACTTAATCAATTTTGTTCCAGCCCCCCAATTTTAACTCTGTGTATGTCTTTCTGTTTCAAACATATTTCTTATATACAGAAATATATACAGCACATGTGCTATATATGTGCATATATGTGCTTATCTACAGCACATTGTTGGAGTCTCTTTCTAATCCATTTTGCTTCCTGCTTCTCTTTTATGGAAGAGTTCATCCTTTCACATTCATAGTTATTACTAATTGCATTTCCTTTCACCCTATTTTCTTCTATCTATCCTTCTCTCTGTGTCTTTTACTGTCTCTGTCTCTCTCTCTTACTTCCTCTCAAAACTTCTACTTACCAAGTTATTTTATCTGGACTCCCTAATATCACCCTCATTCTCTTAAACCCATTACCCCTATTTCCTTGTCAGAAAAACAGATTTTAATTACCAATTGATTATTCATGTGTATATAAACATATATATATATATATATATATATATATATATATATATATATATATATATATATATATATGTATATATGCAAGTATCAATTGAAGATAATCAAATAGGTAGGTAGATGTATTCCCAAATTTTAATTGCTTTGGATTTGTATGAGGTTCCAATTTTGCCTGTTCTCTGCCTATACTCTAATCCTTACAAATAAGGGTTGATATCTTGGGATTCAAATAATACTGCTCCATAGGGTGCCCCCTCCTTGGGTCAATAAATGTTAGTATTCCTTAGGGTCTCTGATTCCTTTGTGACTAGAAGTGATTCCCTCTTTTGATCAAAGGCACTTCTTTGTACCCTTTAAATATATTAAGGAAGGGAGTCTAGACAAGGGGACTGCCAAACAGTGTCTAACCTTTGTCCACTTCTAGCACAATCATTCCATATAACCTAATTAGACCATTTGCTTACCATAGCAGCTCCTGTTGTTTCTGTCAGAACTGCCTAGATGTCCCACCATGGGTGTTTCCTCTATGTAAGACTCCCAGTGCTAGTCTCTTTATCCATTTCATAGACCTGTATTTTTGGCCTTCTAAGTTATCTTTGGCTCAAAAAAAATATTACACTGTTATTTTTGGTTAGCTCTGCCATTCCCTAATTCTATTAAGGAATTAAAACAAAACAAACAAAAAATAAAAACACACTTCTTCAAGGAATATATTGGGAGATCTCAGCTGAGTGCTTTCTCTATTCTACCATCTTGTCTTAGTTCCCATGCCATCCTTTTCCTATGACACATATGCTACTTTTTTTCCCCCTGCTACTCTAGTTTCCCCATTTTGCTTTTGGAATAACAGTCAAATCACCCTGACCTCAATCCTGACAATTTTTCAATCATTTATTCCTTTTCCAACTTCACTTTCCTACCTTTCTATACTTTTAAACTTTTTACGCCTTGATTATTACTGTTTTCCCCTTGCCAAATCTCAATCCTAAATTTCTCAGGCTATTTACCTTATCCAAAATGAAATAGACTGCCTTCAGTTAATAGGGTTCTCTGCATTAAACATCTTCAAACAAATTCTATATATCTACTTTACTGATATATTGTGGTTGTAATTTCATTGAAATACATTGAATTAAATGACATTAAATTCCCTGCCAAATATCAAATTCTATGATTCTGACAAGCAGTATATCAGACAGCATTTATGGAATGTAAAAGATCCCCTAGCATTATTAGAGTGATTTATTTTTATAATATACCATTTATTTATTTTTTATTATTATCAATTCCAAATATACTACCAACTTTTACCCATGATTTGAATCATGCCTCATAGAAAACAAAAACAGTTAATGAAAAAAAATATAATGACATTTTATGGCATAGGAAATATTATGACTTTGTAGTTTCTTACCTCTCTGTCAAGATAAGGAACAGGTTTTTCATCACAGATAAACTATTCTTTTCAGCCATGAAAAAAGAATCATCAAATTGATATTTCATTTGAAGAAGCATCAATAGTCCATAATAAGATAAAGTTGAAAAGAAAAATAAGAGTGTTTGAAACAAGTTGTATTAGTTAAATAAATATTAAATAAATCTCTACTAAAGGTTACTTAATTATAAAAGCATTATAAGATAAATTTTAAGACAAATAAAAGATGGGGAAGAACCCAAAAACATGAAAAGAATCAGATTTTATACATTTAAATAATAAGACAACTAAGCAAATATCAGCATCTACTGACACATATGGTTCCTTTCACATCTCTGAAAAATCTACATAAAACCACAGCTTTATAAAAACATTTTCAACTGAGATGAGACTAGAAGATCTGACTGTGTTTTATAGCTTTGGCGTCAAGAAAACATCTGATTCAATAAAGAAATGATATCATTAAAGACTTTCCTCAGATAAAATTCTTTACACACATACATTAAAATTGTTAAAGATTCTGTTACAGATGTAACTATAGTGATTATTTTTGTGTGCTTGGCTTAAAATTGTGGGATACAGAAAGCACTCTGCTGAGCCTTTCTAACATCCTCCTTCAAACAACTTTTAAATAACACCTGAAAGCAAATCCAGGGGTTTCCAGGACGACAAAAGTTCAAAGTCTCATAGGAGTTCAGAAAGAAAGTTCTGGGATAGTGGAGTGGTCAATTTAAGGTCAAACAAAAACTCAGAAGAAAAGGGAGTCCAAATAGGAATAAACAAAATCTCAAAGAAAAAGAAAAAAAGAAAAAGAAAAAAAAAATCACAAGCAAATTGGACACAAGTCAAAAAGAATTCCTGAAAGAGTTTTCTTTTAAAAAATTCAAAATGAATAGCAAAAGAAAAATTAGGAAAAGAAATGAAAATAAAGGAAAAATATGAGAAGATAATTAATAGCATGATATAAGAAATAACAAAAATGTGAAAGAAAACAATACTTTAAGACAGAATTGATCAAATGCAAAATGAAGTAGAAAAGTTCACTGAAGAAAATAATTTATTGAATATTGGATTTGATCAAGTGAAAGCTATTTCCTCAAGGAGGCATCAGGAACAATAAAATAAATCAAAAGAAGGAAAAATTGGGCAACTAGGTAGTGCAGTGGAGAGTACACCAGTCCTGAAGTCAGGAGGACCTGAGTTCAAATCTAAACCCAGACACTTAATACTTCCTAGCTGAGTGACCTTAGGCAAGCCATTTAACATATTTAACAATAACTGCCTTAGTAAAAAAAAAAAAAAAAAAAAAAGGAGGAATGAAAAATTTTAAGAAAATACGTTAAATTTCCATGAAAAACAATTAACTTGGAAAGTGGATTAAGGATAGATGAGTTAAGAATTATTGGACTATATAAAAGGCATAATCAAAGAAAAAGCTTAGATATCGTATTTCAAAAAAAATTCTCAAGAAATTATGTCCTTAGGGACAAAAATTCATTATTCGGAAAAAACTGTTGGGAAAACTGGAAATTAGTATGGCAGAAATTAGATATGGATCCACACTTAACACCATATACCAAGATAAGATCAAAATGGGTCCATGATTTAGGCATAAAGAATGAGATAATAAATAGATTAGAGGAACAGAGAATAGTCTACCTCTCAGACCTGTGGAGGAGGAAGGAATTTATGACCAGAGGAGAACTAGAGATCATTATTGATCACAAAATAGAAGATTTTGATTACATCAAACTAAAAAGTTTCTGTACAAACAATACTAATACAAACAAAATTAGAAGGGAAGTAACAAATTGGGAAAATATTTTTAAAAGTAAAGGTTCTGACAAAGGTCTCATTTCCAAAATATATAGAGAACTAACCCTGATTTATAGGAAACCAAACCATTCTCCAATTGATAAATGGCCAAGGGATATGAACAGACAATTCTCAGATGATGAAATTGAAACTATTTCCACTCATATGAAAAAGTGTTCCAAATCACTACTGATCAGAGAAATGCAAATTAAGACAACTCTGAGATACCACTACACACCTGTCAGATTGGCTAAGATGACAGGAACAAATAATGATGAATGTTGGAGGGGATATGGGAGAGCTGGGACACTGATACATTGTTGGTGGAGTTGTGAAAGAATCCCCCCATTCTGGAGAGCAATTTGGAACTATGCCCAAAAAGTTATCAAACTGTGCATACCCTTTGACCCAGCAGTGCTGTTATTGGGATTATATCCCAAAGAAATACTAAAGAGCGTAAAGGGACCTATATGTGCCAAAATGTTTGTGGCAGCTCTTTTTGTTGTAGCTAGAAACTAGAAGTTGAATGGATGTCCATCAATTGGAGAATGGTTGGGTAAATTGTGGTATATGAAGGTTATGGAATATTATTGCTCTGTAAGAAATGACCAGCAGGAGGAATACAGAGAGGCTTGGAGAGACTTAAATCAACTGATGCTGAGTGAAATGAGCAGAACCAGAAGATCACTATACACTTCAACAACAATACTGTATGAGGATATATTCTGATGGAAGTGGAAATCTTCAACATAAAGAAGATCCAACTCACTTCCAGTTGATCAATGATGGACAGAAATAACTACACCCAGAGAAGGAACACTGGGAAGTGAATGTAAATTGTTAGCGCTACTGTCTATCTACCCAGGTTACTTATACCTTCGGAAGCTAATAATTAATGTGCAACAAGAAAATGGTATTTACACACATATATTGTATCTAGGTTATATTGTAACACATGTAGAATGTATGGGATTACCTGTCATTGGGGGGAGGGAGTGGAGGGAGGGAGGGGATAATTTGGAAAAATGAATAAAAAAATTAAAAAATTTAAAAAAAATAAATAAATAAAATAAAAATTAAAAAAAAAATTAAAATACAGTAATATGTAATGGAAAAAAAAAAGAAATTATGTCCTAATGTCTCTCAACCAGAATGTAAAACAAATATTGAATGAATTCACTAATAACCATAGGAAAGACATTCCAAACATGAAAATCCAGGAATATTTGAGCTAAATTCCAAAGATCCCTGGTAAGGGAGACAATACTTCAATATCCACACCAGGGAATCAAAGTCTAAATCATACTTTTTTTAGTATCTTCAAAATTAAAGAAGCAAAGGGCTTATTATATGATATTCCAGAAAGTGAAAAAAAAAAAAAAAAACAAAAAGAAAAACAAACACACACACACACATACACACACACACACACACACACACACACACACACACACACACAAATCTAAGCACACAAACAAGGATAATCTACATCCCTTATCCTTTCATTCCCACCTCTGAGAAAAAAGAATATAATTCTTCTGAGGAAAAAACAGACTTCTAAACATTACTGATGAAAACACTAAATCTGAATAAAAATTTTAGATTTTAGATATAAGACTTTAGGGGAGCATAAAATGGTAAACATGAAAGAGTTATAATAAGAGATTCAATAAATTAAACCATTTAATTTTCTTTGGGGAAAATGCAACTTCTAATGACATTATAAATATAAGAAAAATTCTAATAATTCTACATAGAGAAAGAATATGGTAGTGAGTTAATTATATTTGGGTGAGCTAACAAAATGGAAAATTGAAGAGATTGATCCCCTAGGTTTAAGGGTAAGGAAAAGGAAGAATAAGCATATCATCTTACCTAAAAGAACTATGAAAAAATGTATTAATAAAGGGGGAAATGGTAAAGAGATGGGAGCAATGCTTGAACCTCACTCAAATCCAAATTGTTTCAAAGACAGAAAATTATACACATAACACACAACAAGCATATGTGAATTTGTGCCCTTAATGTTTACATCAACTATCAATAAAAAAGATCAGTTCATAGAATTAAGAATGCAACTAAAATTATTAAATATAACAAATTAAAATTTTCCAATTAATCAACAAACTGCAAAACCTAAAATATCAAGAAATATTTTAATAATAGCTTTTTATTTTCAAAATATATGCAAATATATTTTTCAACATTCTAAAAATCCATATTCTGTACCTGTCTTCCTTCTCCAGACTCCTCCCCTAGACAACAAACAATGCAATATGTGTTAAACATGTGCAACCCCTCTCTTTATATTTCCACATTTATCATGCTGCACAAGAAAAATCAGATGAAAAGGGGGAAAATGAAAAAGAAAACAAATTTAAAAAGCAAGTAAACAACAATAAAAAATATCAAAATTCTGCTTTGTGATCCATATTTAATCCCTAAAGTCTTCTCTCTGGTATAGATGGCTCTCTCCATCATAAGGTTAATGAAAATGGTTTGAATCACATCATTATTGAAAAGAACCATGTCCATCAAAATTGATCATCACATAACCTTGTTGTTAATATTTACACTGTTCTCTTGGTTCTACACACTTTTAGTCAGCATCATTTCATATAAGTTTCTCTAGACTTTTATGAAGTTATCCTGCTGACAGTTTATTATAGAACAATAATAATCTATAACATTCATATACATAATTTATTCAGCCATTCTTTAACTGATGGACATCCACTCATTTTCCAGTTAAAGGAGAGATTAGTAAAGTTGTAAGGAAGGAACTATATTTCCTTAATTCATACAATTGTAAAATTGCACTCATAAATACAACTAAGAGCTGGTATTATGAAAAATTAGATAAACAATTTGGTTAATTTAATTTTAAAATTAAAAAGAAAACAAAATTACTCATACAAATCTTGGAAGTTATTTTGCCCAATTATATGACATGACATCTGATAATCCTAAATAAAATTGATATAAAAATATAAACTGACCAGATTAATTGAAGTGAAAATAGAATATGTAAATAATCATATCTTAGAAAAATGAATTGAACAAGCCATCTATGAGCTCCCTGTGGTATGTGGAATGCACAGGACCAGAATCCCTCCAAATTATTGTTGTAATGCAAATAAGATTTAAATCATTAAATCATGAAAAGCAAAAATCAGAAAAAAAAAAACTAATGACCAATTTCCATAATTGATATTAATTAAAATATTAGCAAGACAATTACAGCAATATATCACAAAAATCCTATATATTCTGACAAAGTGGCATTTTTTTGTGGGAATGAAGGGTTGGTCCAATGTTAAGAAGTATGTCAGCATAATTAACCCTATCAGTAGGAAAAACAAAAAAATAATGTGATTATGTCAATAGACGCAGAACAAATTTTTAACAAAATACAGTACTCATTACTATTATAACCATTAGAAAGTATAGGAATCACTGTTGCTTTTCTTAAAATTAGAAATGATACCTATATAAAAGCAAGAGAAAAGATTATCTTTAATGAAGATAAGATTGATGCCTTTCCAATAACATCAGGAGTAAAGCAAGGATTTCCCTTATCACATTCAAAAAAAATTTTTATTTATTATATATATTTTTATAATATTATCCCTTGTATTCATTTTTCCAAATTATCTCCCCTCCCTCTACTCCCTCCCTCCGAGGACAGGCAATCCCATACATTTTACATGTGTTACAATATAACCTAGATACAATACATGTGTGTAAATACCATTTTCTTGTTGCACAATAAGCATTAGATTCCGAAGGTACATGTAACCTGGGCAGACAGATATTAGTGCTAACAATTTACATTCACTCCCCAGTGTTCCTTCTCTGGGTGTAGCTACCTCTGTCCATCATTGATCAACTAGAAGTGAGTTGGCTCTTCTTTATGTTGAAGATTTCCACTTCCATCAGAATACATCCTCATACAGTATTGTTGTTGAAGTGTACAGTGATCTTTGGTTCTGCTCATTTCACTCAGCATCAGTTGATGTAAGTCTCTCCAAGCCTCTCTGTATTCCTCCTGCTGGTCATTTCTTACAGAGCAATAATATTCCATAACCTTCATATACCATAATTTACCCAACCATTCTCCAACTGATGGACATCTATTCATCTTCCAGTTTCTAACTACAACAAAAAGAGCTGCCACAAACATTTTGGCACATACAGGTCCCTTTCTGCTCTTTAGTATTTCTTTGGGATATAAGCCCAGTAGTAGTACTGCTGGGTCAAAGGGTATTCACAGTTTGGTAACTTTTTGGGCATAGTTCCAAATTGCTCTCCAGAATGGCTGGATTCTTTCATAACTCCACCAGCAATGTATTAGTGTCCCAGTTTTCCCATATCCCCTCCAACATTCATCATTATTTGTTCCTGTCATCTTAGCCAATCTGACAGGTGTGTAATGGTATCTCAGAGTTGTCTTAATTTGCATTTCTCTGATCAGTAGTGATTTGGAACCCTCTTTCATGTGAGTGGATATAGTTTCAATTTCTTCATCTGAGAATTGTCTGTTCATATCCTTTGACCATTTATCAATTGGAGAATGGTTTGGTTTCTTATAAATTAGGGTCAGTTCTCTATATATTTTGGAAATGAGACCTTTGTCAGAACCTTTGCTTTTAAAAATATTTTCCCAATTTGTTACTTCCCTTCTAATTTTGTTTGCATTAGTATTGTTTGTACAGAAACTTTTTAGTTTGATGTAATCAAAATCTTCTATTTTGTGATCAATAATGATCTCTAGTTCTCCTCTGGTCATAAATTCCTTCCTCCTCCACAAGTCTGAGAGGTAGACTATCCTCTGTTCCTCTAATCTATTTATTATCTCACTCTTTATGCCTAAATCATGGACCCATTTTGATCTTATCTTGGTATATGGTGTTAATTGTGGATCCATATCTAATTTTTGCCATATTAATTTCCAGTTTTCCCAACAGTTTTTTCCAAATAATGAATTTTTATCCCTAATGTTGGTATCTTTGAGTTTGTCAAAGATTAGATGGCTATAGATGTACCCTTTTTTGTCCTTTGTATCTAATCTGTTCCACTGATCACATTCAAAAATTTACTTAAAAAATAATAAGACATAAAAGCGAAAAAAAGAAAAATAGGGAATGAGAAAATAAAACAATTTCTCTACAGGTGACATGATGGTATATTTAAAAAAAAAACTCTAAAGAATCAACTAAAAATTAACCTAGTCAAGACTATTAATAACTTCTTCAAAGTTGCAGTACATAAAATAAACTCATATTAATCACTGATGTGTTTCTATCACCTGTCATTAACAACACCTAGCAGAAAGAGATTGAGAAATGCTATTTAAAGTAACTATAGACAACATGAAACCCTTGGGACACTAGCTACTGAGACAATCAAGAAGTTATATGACCACAAGTACAAAATAATTTTCACAAAAATAAATTCAACTCAAACTAGAAAAAGTGAATTCTCATGGATAGACTAATCCATAATTCTGTGCCTTAACAATCAACCTACTGAAGAATATTTTTAATGAGCTAAAAAATTAAAAATCATCCTGAAAATGAAAATGTCAAAAATCTCAAAAGCATTAATGAAAAAAATCCCAAGCAATTTCAGATTTCAAACTATATTATAGACTTTGTTGCAAAGATAGTAAAATGAGGAAGAAACTCCCTGGGACCTACCCAAATTCCCCTCTTAAAGACTTAAAAATGGTGTCAGGATTTATTTAGGATCAGGGAAGCAACTTATCAGCACAGCAGCAAAGGTCTGTCTTAGTGCAGTGGAAAGAAAACAAGGGTTGAGAGCAGCAACAACCAGATTCACACCAGGGGACAATTCACCAGGGAAGGGCCACTCTGCTGCCAGCCAGCAGTTTCCAAGGCAAGGTAAGCACAAGCCTAACTCTACTCCAAGAAGCCCTACCCCCAAAAAGGCTACTTCTGAGTTCTCAACCTCATTTCTGGCTAGTAGGGCCAGCCACCAACAAGACCATGCTTCTGAGACAGAGAAGCAACAAGAGCTCTCCTCCAGGGCCAATTTGTTGGTCCTATTTCAACAGCAGCAATACAACAAGGCAACACCCCTAGGGGAAGGCCAGTAGCCCTAAAGTTCAGTGAAAGAGAGCAACAAAACCTCCTACATTAGCAAAAGCAGCAAGGGACAGGGCAGGACCAGAGCCCACCTCTCATATAAAAACCTTAAACCACCAAGGATTAGTATAACTTACCACTTCTCCTGGAAGGAAAAAGTTATCTTGTCATCTGAGGTCAATGCATAAACAACACTACATATAAGCAAAAAACTTGATATTCACTTTGTTAAGACTTCAAATTAAATAAATGAATTCACTGTGGGGTTTTAAAAGTCTGAAAAATATAATTTCTGGGTAATTAGTCCTTTTATGAATAATGCCAAAATTTTTAATAAAATATCAATGACATTTTAGAATGTCATAGGAAATCGTGGTATCACACTCATTACCTATATGCCCTTGCAAGACCTGTTCCTTAGGGTGTCAATCAGATGTGACTGTTTAGAAATTAATGAGACGGATTGGACCAATTCTAATGAACTCTGATTTTATTACTAACTTCTAAGTACTCAGCTTTGGGCAATCTATTCAAAGAACTTATCCCTACAAAAACCTAGTTGAACTTTTCAAGTGAGGATTTGAGAAAAAATGTGAACTCTGGATCTCACCAAATAAGTCATTATTAATACATTTAGAGAGGGAAAAAAAAAAATGTGGATTTAGTTATCAGAAGCACAATGCCAAGGAATTATTTCCAAGAAACAGAGATTAGGTCAGTTATTGTGTGGGACAAAGACCACCAGGGCCAAATAAATCAAGGAGATTTTTCAAGGTAGAAGCTTAAAGGAATTTTATTAGGATCTCAAGAGAAAGGGCGTCTCCCTAACGATAAGCAGTCAGGCAAGGAGAGACAAGTTACAGAAGGAGAATACCAAATTTAATACCTCTAACTCAGAGATCCTCCACCCACCACTGGCCTCCAATCCCAGTGACTGGGAGGCAGGCTCACAATGTAAATTACTCCAGATAGAAAGAATAAGGAAATAGAAATGAACTAAAATGACATCATAAAAGCACTCACAATCTTATTTGGTATAACTCCTGCTGATGGGACAAAGTCTTGCAAGAGCATTCAGGGCAGGGAGACTTGGAGTTCCTGTTTCTCATAAGTCAGTTGATTTTTGGTAAATGAAACTGAGACCTAGGGTTTGAACCAGTTTATCCTAGGACTAGAAGTCTTCACCAATAACACTCAATCCCTCTTCTTGTCTTCTAACTCTATGAAGACTTCTCACACTATTACTTCTATAGTTCATTTGCTTCTTCATTATCAGCCTCCGACTCTTCAGGTAGGACCTCTCTTCTACATCAACAGGTCCCACCTTTGACCTCTAAGAATCATTAACTTGACAGATCCTCCAGCCTGGCCCTTTGGATAATACAGATTGGGAGTAGGAGGACCCCATTGAGTGCTATGAGAATAGCTTTCTATAGATATCTCCTTCTTATGGATTAGAGTTCTGTGACCCATGCTCCCATCTTACAGGTAGCAGGGCCACTTTTCATCCCAACCAGTTATGTCCCCATTATTGGAGCAGGTAACTTTTTTTTGTTTTTGTTTTTTTGTATTGTTCTTTATTTTTTGATTTTTGTTTTTGTTTTTTTTTCCCTTTTTTAAAATTAATTTTTATAATTATACCATTTTCTTTGGCATTACATATGCATAGGTAATTTTTTTTACAACATTATCCCTTGTACTCCCTTCTGTTCCGAGTTTTTCCCTTCCTTCCTTCCACCCCCTCCGCTGGATGGCGGGCATTCCCATACATATTAAATATCTTATAGTATATCTTAAGTACAATATATATGTGCAGAACCGAATTTTGTTGTTGATGTTGCAAAGGAAGGATTGTATTCACAAGGTAAAAATAATCTGAGAAGAGAAAAAAACAAAAAAAAAAAACAAGAACAACAACAACAAAAAAACAATGCTCACAATTTACACTCATTTCCCAGTGTTCCTTTTCTGGATGTAGCTGATTCTGTCCATCATTGATCAATTGGAATTGGATTAGCTCTTCTCTATGTTGAAGATATCCACTTCCATCAGAATACATCCTCATACAGTATCATTGTTGAAGTGTATAATGATCCCCTAGTTCTGCTCGTTTCACTCAGCATCAGTTGATGTAAGTCTCTCCAAGCCTCTCTGTATTCCTCCTGTTGGTCATTTCTTACGGAACAATAATATTCCATAACATTCATATACCATAATTTACCCAACCATTCTCCAATTGATGGACATCCATTCATCTTCCAGCTTCTAGCCACTATGAAAAGGGCTGCCACAAACATTTTGGCACATACAGGTCTCTTTCCGCTCTTTAGTATTTCTTTGGGATATAAGCCAAGTAGTAGCACTGCTGGGTCAAAGGGTAGGCACATTTTGATAACTTTTGGGGCATAATTCCAGATTGCTCTCCAGAATGGCTGGATTCTTTCACAACTCCAGCAACAATGCATCAGTGTCCCAGTTTTCCCACATCCCCTCCAACATTCATCGTTATTTGTTCCTGTCATCTTAGCCAATCTGACAGGTGTGTAATGATATCTCAGAGTTGTCTTAATTTGCATTTATCTGATCAATAGTGATTTGGAACACTCTTTCATATGAGTGGAAATAGTTTTAATTTCATCATCTGAAAATTGTCTGTTCATATCTTTTGACCATTTATCAAATGGACAATGGCTTGATTTCTTATAAATTAAAGTCAATTCTCTGTATATTTTAAAGATCAGGCCTTTATCAGAACCTTAAACTGTAAAAATGTTTTCCCAATTTGTTACTTCCCTTCTAATCTTGTTTGCATTAGTTTTGTTTGTGCAGAAACTTTTTAATTTGGTGTAATCAAAATTTTCTATTTTGTGATCAATAATGGTCTCTAGTTCTCCCTTAGACACAAACTCCTTCCTCCTCCATAAGTCTGAGAGGTAAACTATCCTGTGTTCCTCTAATTTATTTCTGATCTCATTCTTTATGCCTAAATTTTGGACCTATTGTGATCTAATCTTAGTATGTGGTGTTAAATAATGGGTCCATGCCTAGTTTCTGCCATACTAATTTCCAGTTTCCCTAGCAGTTTTTGTCAAATAATGAATTCTTATCCCAAAATTTGGGATCTTTGGGTTTGTCAAACACTAGATTGCTATTTTTATTCACTATCTTGCCCTGTGAACCTAACCTATGCCCCTGATCACTTAATTTTTTTTTCATTACTTCCCTTGAAATTCTTGACCTTTTGTTGTTCCATATGAATTCTGTTGTTATTTTTTCTAGCTCATTAAAATAGTTTCTTGGGAGTCTGATTAGTATATCACTAAATAAATAGATTAGTTTAGGGAGTATTGTCATCTTAATTATATTTGCTCGGCCTATCCAAGAGTACTGAATGTCTTTCCAATTATTTCAATCTGACTTTATTTTTGTGGCAAGTGTTTTGTAATTTTTCTCATATAATTACTGACTTTTCTTTGGTAGATGGATTCCCAAATACTTTATACTCTCAACATCTGTTTGGAATGGAATTTCTCTTTGTATCTCTTGCTGTTGCATTTTGTTAGTGATATATAAAAATGCCGAGGATTTATGTGGATTTATTTTGTATCCTGCCACTTTGCTGAAATTTTGAATTATTTCTAATAGCTTTTTAGCAGAGTCTTTGGGGTTCTCTAAGTGTACCATCATGTCATCTGCAAAGAGTGATAGTTTGATTTCCTCATTTCCTACTCTAATTTCTTGAATCTCTTTCTCGGCTCTTATTGCCGTAGCTCGAGTTTCTAGTACTATATTGAATAGTAATGGTGATAGTGGGCAACTTTGTTTCACTCCTAATCTTACAGGGAAAGGTTCTAGTTTATCACCATTACATATGATGTTTACTGAAGTTTTAAATATATACTCCTGATTATTCTAAGGAATAATCCATTTATTCCTATACTCTCAAGCGTTTTTAGTAGGAATGGATGTTGGATTTCATCAAATGTCTTTTCTGCATCTATTGAGATGATCATATGGGTTTTATTAATTTGATTATTAATATAGTCAATTATACTAATAGTTTTCCTAATATTAAACCAGCCCTGCATTCCTGGTTTAAATCCTACTTGGTCATAGTGTATTATCCTGGGAATGATTTTCTGAAGTCTATTTGCTAATATCTTATTTAAGATTTTAGCATCAATATTCATTAAGGAAATTGGTCTATAGTTTTTTTTCTCAGTTTTCAATCTACCTGGTTTAGGTATCGGTACCATGACTGTGTCATAAAAGGAATTTGGTAGGACTCATTCATCCCTATTTTTTCAAATAGTTTATATAGCATTGGAGTAAATGTTATTTAAATGTTTTATAGAATTCACATATAAATGGTCCTGGGGATTTTTTCTTAGGGAGTTGTTAATAGCTTGTTCTATTTCTTTTTCTGAAATGGGACTATTTAAACTACTTACTTCTTCCTCTGTTAATCTGGACAAGGTATATTTTTGAAGGTATTCTTCCATTCCATTTAAGTTATTGAATTCATTGGCATAAAGTTGAGCAAAATAGCTCCTAACCATTGTTCTAATTTCCTCTTCATTAGTGGTGAGTTCTCCCTTTTTATTTTCAAGACTAACAATTTGCTTTTTCTCTTTTCTTTTTTTAATCAGGTTTACTAAGGGTTTGTCTATTTTGTTGGGTTTTTTCATAGAACCAACTCTTAGTTTTATTAGTTAATTCAATAGTTTTTTTTTACTTTCAATTTTATTAATCTCACCTTTTATTTTTTGAATTTCAAGTTTTGTGTTTGTCTGGGGGATTTTAATTTGTTCCTTTTCCAGCAATGTTAGTTGTAAGCCCAATTCATTGGCCCTCTCTTTCTCTATTTTATGCAAGTAGGCCTGTAGAGATATAAAATTTCCCCTTATTACTGCTTTGGCTGTATCCTACAAATTTTGGTATGATGTCTCATTATTGTCATTTTCATGGGTGAAGTTATTAAATATGTCTATGATTTGTTGTTTTACCCAATCATTCTTTAGTATAAGATTATTTAGTTTCCAATTATTTTTTGGCCTGTATTCCCCTGGCTTTTTATTAAATGTAGTTTTGATTGCATTGTGGTCTGAAAATGATGCATTTACTATTTCTGCCTTACTACATTTGATTTTGAGGTTTTTATGCCCTAGTATATGATCAATTATTGTACAGGTTCCATGAACTGCTGAGAAGAAAGTATATTCCTTTCTGTCTCCATTTAGCTTTCACTAAAGATCTATCTTATCATACTTTTCTAGTATTCTATTTACCTCTTTGACTTCTTTCTTATTTATTTTGTGGTTTGATTTACTAATTCTGAGAGTGCAATGTTGAGATCTCCCACTATTATAGTTTTGCTGTCTATTTCTTCTTGCAGCTCTCTTAATTTCTCTTTTAAGAATTTAGATGCTGCACGTCTTTGTGCATGTATGCTTAATACTGATACTGCTTCATTATTGATTCTACCCTTTAGCAGGATATAATGCCCTTCCTTATCTCTTTTAATTAGATCAATTTTTGTTTTTGCTTGATCTGAGATGAGGATGGCTACCATTGCTTTTTTGACTTTGCCTGAAGCATAGTAGATTCTGCTCCATACTTTTACTTTTAGTTTGAATGTATCACCCAGTTTCAGATGTGTTTCCTATAAACAACATATAGTAGGATTCTGGATTTTAATCCAGTCTGCTAACTGCTTCCTCTTTATTAAGCAGTTTGCCCCATTCATATTTATGATTAGAATGACTAATTCTATATTGCTTGCCATCCTAATAACCCGTACTTATGCTTTTCCCCTTTCCTTCCCTTTTGCCCCCCTACCCAGTATTAAACTTGTGAACACCACTTGCTTTTCTCATCCCTCCCTTTTTAGTATCCCTCCCCCACATTAAAGTTCCTCCCCCTATTTTACCCCTTTTCCTCACAATTTCTGTATTCCCTTTCCCTTAGCTTACTCGTTCCCTCTCACTTTTCAATGAAGTGGAAGAAGTTTCACCATAAATCGAATATGTCTATTGATACACACTATGTTTTTCTCCCTCCTTTCTTTCTCTCAGATATAATAAGTTGCCTTTGCTGCTACATGAGATGTAGTACCACCACTTTATACTTTTTTTATGATATAATTTCCTTTCCACCTCTAGTTTCTAGGACAAATTATACATATTTTTATGGCAGAAGTATAGTTCTCAAGATTTCTTTTTACCTTTTTAGAAATCTCTTGAGTTCTGTATTTGAAATTCAAACATTTTGTGTAGATCTGGCTTTTTCATCAAGAACAGATGGAATTCGAAGATGGTGGAGAAGATACACACGACTCTGTGAACATCGTTACTCCATCACAACCAATTAGATAAATCAGCCTCAAAAATATCGCTGGACTGATAGATACCACAAGGACTGGAAGCATGACTTACCAGCTGAAGAGAATCTGGAGTTTCAACAGAAAAGGTCAGTTCCCAGGGAGGAAGAAGAGAGGCCAGCACAGACGGCTGGGTGCTAGCATACTGCGCTGATCGCACTGGGAAGGGCTCTGGGATCAGAGAAGCCATTGAGATAAAGGAATCTGGCACAGGCTTTTAGCTGTTCTCTGCTTCTAATACAGCACTTCAGAAGAGAAATCTAAACTACTTTAAAAATTCAAAGATAGATTAGATCTTCCTGGATCCTGGGGGTGACTCAGCAGATCTCGCCACTGGGGGGTGTGGCCCCTAGCTCCCACCTGACACTAGTTAAGAGATTGAGAAGTGGGCGTATACGGCCCAAGGCAACACACACTGCCTGGCTCAGCTGGAGGCTGTGGAAATCAGCCCCAGAAGTCCCAGAGAAGCAGAACCTTTGAACTAGGGACCGAGGTTTCTGGCAGATACTTCCAGTTTGAGCGCAGGGGCTTTCCATGTCACCTGCTGCAGACATCTACGCCCCACCGAGACACATAGGCTGGGCTTTGTGTCGCCTTTACTGTTTGGTCTCAAACCTCAGGGAAGCCACTAGAACACAGTGCCCCCAAAGCACAGCAGTGCTAGTCACCTCTGAGGCACTTCCAGGGAGGGGGGTGGGGAACTCTCTCCCAGAGCTCTCTCTTAGCTCAGGCGCAGGAGCCGCTGCATCCATCTGGTCTGGGAGGAAGCTCGTAAAGAAATAAATAAATAATTTCCTACCCGAGGGACAGACCCCAAAAGACTTTTCAAGTATGAGTAAGAAGCCAAAAAGAACCATTGACTCATTCTACACAGAGAAAGAGCGGGTATCCAACCCTGAGGAAGTTAACAGCAGAGAGTCAGCAGATAACAACCTAAAGGGGAATGATTCCTGCCCCCCATCACATAATTCTCTCCTCAAAGAGAGTATCAAAAAGCTAAGAGAATTTGAAGAAAAATGGGGAAAGGAAAGTGAAGCTATGATAGAGAATAACAACGTCCTGACATTGGAGTTGGAAAAAATAAAGAATTCACAGGAGATGCAGAGAAACAAAATGTGTGAATTAGAAAAGGTTAAAAAATCACAGGATAGTAGGATTTCTGAATTGGAAAAGATAAAAAAGTCTCAAGAAAATAGAATTTCTGAATTGGAAAAAGAAAATAATTCTCAAAAAAAATTAGGGAAATGGAAAAAAATTCAATAGAGCAAAATAATTCATTTAAAAACGAAATTGGGCATTTACAAAAAGAACTAAAAACTGTGAAAGAAGAAAATAACTCCTTAAAAGTCAGGATGGAACAAATAGAAATGAATGATTCACAGAGAACCCAAGAATCAGTCAAACAAAACAAAAAAAATGAGAAGCTGGAGAACAACGTCAAATACTTACTGGGAAAATCTATAGACCTGGAAAATAGATCTAGGAGAGATAATCTGTGGATTATTGGACTTCCCGAAAACTATGACCAAAAAAAAGAGCCTAGATTCTATTTTACAGGAAATTGTCAAAGAGAACTGTCCAGAGATAATAGAAACAGAAGGGAAAGTAGATGTGGAAAGAATTCATCGAACTCCTTCTGAAATAGACCCAAAAGAAAGAACACCACGGAATATTGTGGCTAAGCTGCAGAATTACCACACAAAGGAGAAAACCTTGCAAGCAGCTAGAAAAAAAACAGTTTAAATACCAAGGTGCCACAATAAGGGTCACTCAAGATCTGGCTGCCTCCACATTAAAAGATAGAAGGGCCTGGAACATGATATTCCATAAGGCAAAACATCAAGAACTGCAACCAAGAATGAACTACCCAGCTAAGTTTAGCATCTTTTTCCATGGAAGAAGATGGTCATTCAATGAAATAGAGGAATTCTATATGTTTCTAAGAAAAAAACCAGACTTAAACAAAAAATTTGATCTACATCCACAAGACTGAAGAGAAACAGAAAAAGGTACACAGAACCCTTGAGAACTGTAACTCTGTTGTGGGTATATAAAAAGTACTCATGGATAATTTGATTTTACTGATATAAAAGAAAAAAGGGGGGTGTAGTAAAGGAAAGGAGGTCGTTTCAGAAAAAGGGGAAGGAATGATAAAAAGAGGGAAACTACATCCCAGGAAGAGGCATAGAAAATACACCATATCTGAAGGAATTTAGTGAGGGGGAGAATCATTGTGTGAATCTTACTCTCATCAGAAGAGGCTCAAAGAGTAAATAATTGACATATTTGTTTTTCAGAGAATTTTCTCTCACCTCATTAAAAGGAGGGAGAGGAAAAGGGAAAAGGAAAAGGAGAATAAGTGAAGGACTTGGAAGGAGGGGGGAGGGATACTAAAAAAAGGGAGGGCTACGCATCACAAGGGGGGTCTGTAAATTAAATATCGGGGTGGGGGATCAGGGAGGTCAAGGAAAAAAAGCATAATCTGGGGATAATATGATGGCAGGAAATACAGAATTAGTAATTCTAACTGTAAATATGAATGGGATGAATGCTCCCATCAAATGGAGACGGATAGCAGATTGGATCAAAAATCAGAACCCTACAATATGTTGTCTGCAGGAAACACACTTAAAGCAGGGAGATACATATAGAGTAAAGGTAAAAGGTTGGAACAGAGCCTATTATGCTTCCGGTAAAGCCAAAAAAGCAAGGGTAGCTATCCTTATCTCAGATCAAGCAAAAGCAGAAGTTGATCTAGTTAAAAAAGATAAGGAAGGAAACTATATACTGCTGAAAGGTAGCATAAATAATGAAGCCATATCAGTACTAAACATATATGCACCAAGTGGTATAGCATCTAACTTTCTAAAGGAAAAGTTAAGAGAATTGCAAGAAGAAATAGACAGTAAAACTATAATAGTGGGAGATCTCAAACTTGTACTCTCAGATTTAGACAAATCAAACCACAAAACAAATAAGAAAGAAATTAAAAAGTAAATAGAACATTAGAAAAACTAGGTATGATAGACCTTTGGAGAAAACTGAATGGCAATAGAAAGGAATATACTTTCTTCTCAGCAGTTCATGGATCCTATACAAAAATAGACCATATATTAGGACATAAAGATCTCAAAATTAAATGTAGGAAGGCAGAAATAATAAATGCCTTCTTCTCAGATCACAATGCAATAAAAGCTACATTCAGTAAGAAGTTAGGGGTAAATAGACCAAAAAGTAATTGGAAAATGAACAATCTCATCTTAAGGAATGACTGGGTGAAACAGCAAATTATAGAAACAATTAATAATTTCACCCAAGATAATGACAATGATGAGACATCATACCAAAATCTGTGGGATGCAGCTAAAGCAGAAATAAGGGGAAATTTTATATCTTTAGAGGCTTATTTAAAGAAAATAGAGAAAGAGAAAATTAACGAATTGGGCCTACAACTTAAAAAGCTAGAAAAAGACCAAATTAAAAACCCCCAACCAAAAATTAAACTTGAAATACAAAAATTAAAAGGAGAAATCAATAATATTGAAAGTAAAAAAACTATTGAATTAATAAATAAAACCAAGAGTTGGTTTTATGAAAAAGCCAATAAAATAGATAAACCTTTGGTAAATTTGATCAGAAAAAAGAAAAAGGAAAATCAAATTGTTAGTCTTACAAATGAAAAGGGGGATCTTTCCACCAATGAAGAGGAAATTAGAGAAATAATAAGGAGTTACTTTGCCCAACTTTATGCCAATAAATTTGATAACTTAAGTGAAATGGATGACTTTCTCCAAAAATATAGGCTCTCTAGGTTAACAGAAGAGGAGATAAATTGCTTAAATAGTCTCATTTCAGAAAAAGAAATAGAACAAGCTATTAATCAACTCCCCAGGAAAAAATCCCCAGGACCAGATGGATTCACATGTGAATTCTACCAAACATTTAAAGAACAATTAGCCCCAATCTTATATAAACTATTTGAAAAAATAGGGGATGAAGGAGTCCTACCAAACTCCTTTTATGACACAGACATGGTACTGATACCTAAACCAGGTCGATGGAAAACTGAGAAAGAAAATTATAGACCAATTTCCTTAATGAATATTGATGCTAAAATCTTAAATAAGATATTAGCAAAAAGACTTCAGAAAATCATCTCCAGGATAATACACTATGATCCAGTAGGATTTATTCCAGGAATGCAGGGCTGGTTTAATATTAGGAAAATTATTAATATAATTGACCATATTAATAATCAAATTAATAAGAACCATATGATCATCTCAATAGATGCAGAAAAAGCATTTGATGAAATCCAACATCCATTCCTACTAAAAACTCTTGAGAGTATAGGAATAAATTGACTATTCCTTAGAATAATCAGGAGCATATATTTAAGATCGTCAGTAAGCATAATATGCAATAGAAATAAACTGCAACCTTTCCCAGTAAGATCAGGAGTGAAACAAGGTTGCCCACTATCACCATTACTATTCAATATAGACTAGAAACGCTAGCTTCGGCAATAAGAGCCGAGAAAGAGATTCAAGGAATTAGAGTAGGAAATGAGGAAATCAAACTATCACTCTTTGCAGATGACATGATGGTATACTTAGAGAACCCCAAAGACTCTGCTAAAAAGCTATTAGAAATAATTCAGAATTTTAGCAAAGTGGCAGGATACAAAATAAATCCACATAAATCCTCGGCATTTTTATATATCACTAACAAAATGCAACAGCAAGAGATACAAAGAGAAATTCCATTCCAAACAAATGTTGAGAGTATAAAATATTTGGGAATCCATCTACCAAAGAAAAGTCAGGAATGATATGAGAAAAATTACAAAACACTTGCCACAAAAATAAAGTCAGATTGAAATAATTGGAAAGACATTCAGTGCTCTTGGATAGGCCGAGCGAATATAACAAAAATGACAATACTCCCCAAACTAATCTATTTATTTAGTGCTATACCAATCAGACTCCCAAGAAACTATTTCAATGACCTAGAAAAAAATAACAACAAAATTCATATGGAAGGATAAAAGTTGAGAATTGCAAGGGAACTAAAGAAAAAAAAAAAAAAACTCAGAGGAAGGTGGTCTAAGTGTACCTGATCTAAAGCTATATTATATAGCAGCAGTCACCAAAACCATTTGGTATTGGCTAAGAAATAGACGGGTAGATCAGTGGAACAGATTAGATACAAAGGACAAAAAAGGGTACATCTATAGCAATCTAATCTTTGACAAACCCAAAGATACCAACATTAGGGATAAAAATTCATTATTTGGAAAAAACTGTTGGGAAACCTGGAAATTAGTATGGCAGAAATTAGATATGGATCCACACTTAACACATATACCAAGATAAGATCAAAATGGGTCCATGATTTAGGCATAAAGAGGGAGATAATAAATAGATTAGAGGAATAGAGGATAGTCTACCTCTCAGACCTGTGGAGGAGGAAGGAATTTATGACCAGAGGAGAACTAGAGATCATTATTGATCACAAAATAGAAGATTTTGATTACATCAAACTAAAAAGTTTCTGTACAAACAATACTAATGCAAACAAGATTAGAAGGGAAGTAACAAATTGGGAAAATATTTTTAAAAGCAAAGGTTCTGACAAAGGTCTCATTTCCAAAATATATAGAGAACTGACCCTAATTTATAAGAAACCAAACCATTCTGCAATTGATAAATGGTCAAAGGATATGAACAGACAATTCTAAGATGAAGAAATTGAAACCATGTCCACTCACATGAAAGAGTGTTCCAAATCACTACTGATCAGAGAAATGCAAATTAAGGCAACTCTGAGATACCACTACACACCTGTCAGATTGGCTAAGATGACAGGAACAAATAATGATGAATGTTGGAGAGGATGTGGGAAAACTGGGAAACTAATACATTGCTGGTGGAGTTATGAAAGAATCCAGCCATTCTGGAGAGCAATTTGGAACTTTGCCCAAAAAGTTATCAAACTGTGAATACCCTTTGACCTAGCAGTACTACTACTGGGCTTATATCCCAAAGAAATACTAAAGAGCAGAAAGGGACCTTTATGTGCCAAAATGTTTATGGCAGCTCTTTTTGTTGTAGCTAGAAACTGGAAGATGAATGGATGTCCATCAGTTGGAGAATGGTTGGGTAAATTATGGTATATGAAGGTTATGGAATATTATTGCTCTGTAAGAAATGACCAGCAGGAAGAATACAGAGAGGCTTGGAGAGACCTACATCAACTGATGCTGAGTGAAATGAGCAGAACCAGAAGATCACTGTACACTTCAACAACAATACTGTATGAGGATGTATTCTGATGGAAGTGGAAATGTTCAACATAAAGAAGAGCCAACTCACTTCTAGTTGATCAATGATGTACAGAGGTAGCTACACCCAGAGAAGAAACACTGGGAAGTGAATGTAAATTGTTAGCACTAATATCTGTCTGCCCAGGTTACATGTACCTTCGGAATCTAATGCTTATTGTGCAACAAGAAAATGGTATTTACACACATGTATTGTATCTAGCTTATATTGTAACACATGTAAAATATATGGGACTGCCTGTCATCAGGGGGAGGGAATAGAGGGAGGGAGGGGAAAATTTGGAAAAATGAATACAAGGGGTAATAGTATTAAAAAAAAATAGATGGAATTCATCTATTTCGTTAAATGTCCATCTTCTTTCCTGGAAAACCATGTTCATTTTTGCTGGGCAAATTATTCTTGGCTGCATACCACGTTCCTTAGCCTTTTTAATATCATGTTCCAGGCCCTTCTTTTAATGTGGACGCTGCTAGATCCTGGGTTATCTTTATTGTGGATTCTCCATATATGAATTACTTTTTTCTAGCAGATTCCAATATTTTTTCCTTTGTCTGATGGTTCTTGAACTTGGCCACTATATTTCTTGGCGTTTTGATTTTAGGGTCCCTTTCAGTAAGCGATCGATGAATTTTTTCAATGTTTATTTTACCCTCTGTTTCTAAAATGTCTGGGCAGTATCCAAGCTATTTTTTTCCTCACATTTTTCAGGGAGTCTGATTATTCTTAAATTGTCTCTCCTGGATCTGTTTTCCAGGTCTGTTGTCTTTCTAATAAGGTACTTGACATTCTTTTCAATTGTTTCATTTCTCTGGTTTTGCTTGACTACCTCTTGGTTTCTCCTTGAATCATTCATTTCTACTTGTTCAAGTCTAATTTTCAATGATATATTTTTTTCACTCACTTTTTATATCTTTTTTTAATTGTCCAATTGTGTTTTTATCTTCTATGGAATTTTTTTTTCCATTTTATCCATTTTATTTTTTAGAGAGCTGATTTCTTTATCCAGCTCACTAATCCTGTTTTCCTTGGAGTTGTTTGCCTTTTCTAATTCGCTAATTTTGTTTCTCAATGATTTGATCTCTTTATCTACTCTGGATGACTTCTCCAGGCTCTCTTTCCAAGCTTCCCTTTCCTTTTCCCATTTCTCTTCTAGCTCTCTTGTGAGAGCCTTTTTGATTTCCTCTATGAGGTTCTTTTGTATTGAGGAGCAGATCATATCCCTATTAGGGGATTCCTCTGGGGACAGCCTGTTTTTAGTCTCCTCAGTATTTGAAGTCTGCTCTCTCTCCATACAGAAGCTGTCAATGGTTAGAGCCCCTTTGAATTTTTTGTTCATTTTGTCAAGAGCTGAATTGAAGAAAACAAAGTGACAAGAGAAACAATTGGTCTGTTTTGGGGGGGATGGAGCTGGATGGTGTTAATGGGCTTCCTCTACTGCCTGGGGGTAGGGCAGCAAAGAGCCACTAACAGGACAGTGATGGCTGTGCTGAGTCTGTGCTCTGAGGCTCTGAGAACTCGGAGTCAGTCCAGGTGAGGGTTGGGGGTGGCCGGGTTCCAAGAGATGCTAGCTTTCCGGGGGGTTTAATCTTCACCTCCTGTGTTTACACCCTCTCCTGGCTTGCTGCCAAGACGGAATATCCACACTGGGGTAAAAGTCTTTTTGCAGAAAGGCAGAGATTGTACCCCTCCCCCGAGCAAACACAGACCTTCTCTGGCGAATTTCAAGGATGTCTTCTGTTGGTGATTATTTGTGGGTTTCTTTTTCGGTCAAGCATTAATTCCAAGGCTTGTCATGAAGTAAGTCCTGAGAGAAAACTCAGAGCTCAAGCAGCTGTCTGCCTCCACGCCATCATCTTGGCCGGAAGTCTGGAGCAGGTAACTTTCACAAATAAAGATGCCTACCAAAAAGTCATCAAAAACTGAAATGCTAAAAGAAACAAACACTTAGCCACAGATAGGTGACTAGGACAAAAACTCACCTACTTTAGGATATAATGACCACATATTTTTTCTGATTATTTGAATTGTATTCATGGCTTCTTCTGACCGTTAGTTGATTATAGAAACTTGTAATAGGAAGAAAAACAGGGACATAATTTAAATAGCATCAAAAGTGGTCCTTTGTGTGTTGGACTGAGAGCACATACATGACACAGGAGAAAGCATCCTTAACTGAATATGACTTCAGGTAATTGTCAGAGTTTTCAATTAATCATGTAGTAACAATTTTACCTTATAGCCATACTAAGGAATAATCAAATGGGTTTTTTAATTCAAAAGAACACCATGGGGAAACTGAGTCAGAAGGATCCCACCTTAAGCAGAGATCAAGATTGTCCTCACAACTTTTGTCAGATAATATAGTTTCCACCTCTAACAATTCAGGATTACATTCTTCTGAATAACTTTTGACATATACCTTTCAGATGGTTGATTGCTTATTTGATGATCCATCAGACAATAACAACTGAATTTCAATTTCCAAATAATATCATCTACAGTCCCAAGAGATTTTATTTCAAATGGCAAATATCATTAATCAAAGTATCAAGTGAATTTAACTCTCAAGGATCATATATCCTACATAAGTAATCTTACATTGATAAGAGTAAGAGATTGATGCTAGAAATTCCACAGCTTCTCTTACATACCTAAGTAGATGGTTTTAAGTTCAACATTACACAAATCGTTTTACTTTTAAAATGCTCCCTGCGTCTCATATGGGGGAAGCTTCAGATCTCTTCTGTCAACAATTCTAATTCTTTACCAAAGCAATAGGCAAACATTTGATCTAAAGCAATTTAGTATCTAACATCAATTTAGTAAACTGTTTCTTAAAATCCTGATTCATTCTTTTCACTTTCCCTGAAGAGGGCAGATGCATCAATTTTTAACCCCCCCTTCCCTTATTTCTTATACAACCTTAAAAGTAAAATATGTTCCATGATCAGAATTCAATAGTCCCTAGAAATTCATATCTAGATATAATTTATTCCAATGTTATTCTACTAACTTCTCAAAGTAGCAGAGCTCAGGGGAAATTGTCCACTCATCCTATCTAATGGTCCACTATAACCAGTAAATACCTCAGTTTCCCTACTAGTTGTCCTTTCAATAATATCTAAATTGAATATTCTGGAGCTAAAATACCTTAATCCCTTCTGATGCTCTCTAACATATCACTAAATTCTTTCCTTCCCCAAGATCTTGTATTAATCCATAATCTCATCTGATTTGTTAAGGGGCAAAATAGGGATATTGTAAGAGGATATACAAAGTTTTAATAGTTTATCCTTCACAAGTCCTTTTATTACTAATTGCAATCTTATTTTCCACATACTACATCCTCTGGATTTTTCAGATTGATTTAAGTGGAGAATTTTTAAAACTTCCCTTTCTCTGCCATTCATATTCTACCAAAAGAGGGTACATTTTTAAATCTACCTAATGGTTCAACATTTTCAATTCCAATACCAATTGAATTGTATAATTCAATCTCTTCCTGAGAAGTTATTCCACACCTCTGGGATTTACACATATATAGGAGTGACTTCTATCCTGAAATGCCTGACTAATTTAGAGTGTAGATCTCTCCACTCCAGTAACTACTAAATCTTCTCCTTTTTACTCTTGTTCTATTCACACAGTAATTACCAATTTTAGGCTTTTAACATAATGAACAATCTTAGAATTTTCACAAATCACAGCCAAGGTCAGCTATAATTTCCTATTAACTCACAAGCAAGGGTAGAAATACCCAAATCTCAAGTTTCATTTATTGAGTTAGTAAAGCTGATAATAACAGCAAGGCGTTTAACATATTTTCTACTTGTTATTACTTTTTCAGCTTATATTCTAATAACATTCAGGGTACTAGATAACCAATCAAATCTGGGTTCTACAATATCAGAAAGAACCCATTGCTCATCAATTCAGGTAGAACAAAAACAATCTGTATCACAACCAATTAAGATTTCAATTTTAACACATATACCAACTTAATGTTACTTTATAACTAACCAGTAATTTACTTTGTAAGATTTCCTAAAATATATCTAGATGTTCCATTCAAGCAGAATTGCCTTTTAGTTTTATTCTAATTCACACAAACCTCTTCGCTTTTGTAAGGAAAGAAAGTGTTGTTTTAAGGTGGTAGCAGAGGATGGTTGAGCAACTCTGAAAGAATTATTACTCTGAATGAATTCCAGTAATTTAGTCAGGTTTTTCTCCAAGCCAGCAGCACAGAGGCTGAATTCCTATTTCTCACAAGTGTGTTAACTTTAAATACAAAATGCAGAATGCAAAGCAGACATCTGCAGACAGACACATGTAGAAATCTCCTACTCCAGTTTTTACATACAGATTTAATTCTGACATACTCCATTAGCTCTGGGAGGGTCCTTCCCATAGAGTGCAACCATATTTTATCATTTTCCTTTATCTCTACCTTTATTTTCAGGAGGTTTTGTCCCAATTCTGAAGTTTATACCCTAAGGGACTGCCTACTGGTATCTCAATAGTTAAGCCTCTTGACCACTGATCCCAGGGTGTTGGATCACTATGCAAGCCAATTACAGAGGGGCCTCCTGGTCCCTCAATCACCCAGAGGGTTTAGCAGATGCTGTCTCTTTCATTGGATTGCTATCTCCAGCAATCCCAAGGCCCTGTTCAGCTTACTTGTGGGTTATCACTTGTGTCTTGTGTGACTGCTCTACTCACCTTTCTGGGTCTTTGGTACAATCGGCGTCTTTTCCTGTTTTCCAGGCTCACAATCTAGACTATCCCAGATACCAGGAATAAGAAAACAGAAATTAATCAATACAAAATCATAAAAGCAGTCACAACCTTATTTGGAATAACTCCTGCTGATGGGGCAAAGTCTCAAAAGAGCATTCAGAGGAGGGGGACATGGAGTTCCTGTTTCTCATAAGTCAGATGATTTTTGGTAAATGAAAAAAGTTTAGGGTTTGAAAATATTTATCCTAGGGACTCTGAAAAGTCCTTACCTATCCCACTCAGTTGTTAAACTGAGAACTTAATTTTTCTTATTAATATAGACTTGGCCATTTTTTTTACCTAGACTCCTAGAATATTATTCAAGACTCAGAGTGGAAAGAAAATATAATATATACAAGGAAAAAATTATGTTCCATAATATCAAGAAGGACACTTGAAGCATTAACTGTAACTTCTGAAAGTACTATTTGAATAATGAGCTCTATCTGTTCTAGAACAGCATGAATTTGGCTAAGCAGAAGGTAGATGCCAGGGTTTTGAAATGAAGATCTAGTGTACAACTGTACAATATAATTCTCTCAGTCAAAAGGCATTTGATAAAGCTTTACTATGTTTGAAGTACTCGGATAAGTGATGGGACATGTAAAAGAAAGCAAAAAGACAGTTTTTGCAGTCCTAGCATTTATATGTATATATCTATCTACATCTTTCTATCTATCTATCTATCTATCTATCTATCTATCTATCTATCTATCTACATATAGATTATGCTAATGATAGTGTTTTATTTTTTTTAAATGGATGCAAAACAAGCAAAAAAAAACAACAACCACTTCCACCACTACCAAAACAACAAAGGTAATCATCAGTTCATACAAGTCTCTCCCAGCTTTTCTGAAATCATCCTGCTAATCATTTCTTATGGAACAAAAATATCCCATTGGGGAGTTTACATTTTAATGGGGGATAGAGCAAAGATATATGTAAAAAACAAAATATGTGCAGTTCAATAAGAAATAATTTCAGAAAGAATAAGTTGAGGGGATTAGAAAATGCTTTTCACATAAACTGGTATTTGGACTACATCTTGAAGGAATTCAGAAAGCAATTTTGTAAAGGAAGATCATTCCAAGCTTAGGACACAGAATAAGAAGGCATACTGTGACTTGTTCTAAGGCATACTTAGAGTGTATGGAAGGGACTAAAATATAATGATATTGGTTATATAGGAAGTGGAAAACTTATAATGAATTTTAAATGCCAAACAGATCATTTGTAGTTGAGCTTGGTTGTGCCTAGGGGAACTGAGAAAAAAAAAAGTGAACAAACCTATAAACTCAAGAAAAAAAAATCAGGGCTAGATGGATTCAAAGTGAATTCTACCAAATATTTAAAGAACAATGAATTCCAATACCATATAAAGTATTTGAAAATATAGGAAAGGAATGAACCCTATAAAATTCTTTTATGGCACAAATATGGTGCTTATACCAAAGAGAGGAAGGGCTAAAAGAAAGAAGGAAAATTTCAAGTCAATCTCCATAATAATTACTGATTCCAAAAATGAAACATTGGAGAAAATGAAAATAATAATTCCAAAAATGAAACCCTAGCTGAAACACTGGAGAAGGATAATTGAAATAGGATACTTACAACAAGGTGTTAACTCAGTGGAATTGATGAGATGACAGTTTTTTAGTATACATATACTTACTACTGAGTATGGTGATGTAATGGTTCTCTAGCTCACATATACAATATGTTGTAAAGATGTAATTACAATAAGATATATAAGGTCTAAGAAGGACTGGAAATGAGGCATTCCATCCTTGACCATACTCTTGGTGGCTCTCCTGTCTCCTGCACTCCCCCACTAAGATCAAGACTGGGTCAGATTGGCAGACTGTCACAGACTGCAGGAGGAGACTGAGAGAGAGTCAGACTGTGACAGACACAGACTGTAAAGGAGATGTGAGGGAGACAATAAGGACTCTAGGCTCTGTTCCTGACCAATCTTGTGATTTGTGTTTTGCTGAGACCAAGGCCCATCTGGAGGACCCCCAGAAAGCTAGCTTGAACATTACAAAAAATAAATAAAATCTTAGCAAAGAGACTACACCAATGTTTCACCAGTATAATACACTATGACCAGATGTCATTTACATCAGTAATTCAAGGATGGTTCAATATTAGGAAAACTATTAACTTAATAGACCATATAATTTGTAAAACTAACAGAAATCATATAATTATCTCAATAGATTTAGAAAAAGCCTATATCACTCATTACTGTTTAAAAAAAGCTATATAAGATAGGAATATTTATTCCTATTTAAGCTTTCCTTAAAATTATAAACAGTATCTATCTAAAATTATAAGCAAGAATTATATGTAATATAAATAAGCTAGAAGTATTCTCAATAAATCAGGGGTAAAACAAGGATGCTCATTATTATGACTATTATTCATTATTATAATAGAAATGTTAGCTTTACCAATAATAGAAGAAAACATATTGAAGAAATTAGAATAAGCAATGAGCAAAGAAAACTTTCCCTCTTTGCAGATAATATGATGGTATACATAGAGATTCCTAGAGAATCAACTAATAATTAACAACTTTAACAAAAATCCTGGCTATAAAATAAATCACAATAAATCATCAGCACAACAAAACACAGCATCAAGAGACAGAAAGAGAAATTCTATTTAAAATAACAGAAGAGAATATAAAAAATTTGGGAACCTACCTCCTAAAATAAACCCAAGAATTAGATAAATACAATTAAAAAATACTTTTCCCACAAGTAAATTGGAAATAATTGGAACTACATTTATTTCTCATCCATAGGCCATAATAACTTTAAAAATGTCAATTGTATCTAAAGTACAAAATCTCAAAAAATCATTTAATGGAGTTGAAAAAAATAATAATGTATTTTATCTAGAAGAATAAAATGTCAAGAATTTCAAAGGAAGTATTGGGGGGAAGGAAGGAAGGATCCTAGTCATACTAGATGTAAAACTATATTATAAAGCATCAGTCATAAAAACTAGGTGGTACTGACTAAGAAATGGAGTAGTAAATCAGTGTTATAGTACTGGATAGTGTTATAGGTTAGGCACAAAAGATAAAATAGTCAATGAGTGTAATAGTAATCTATTATTTGATAAACTCAAACATAATCAAGGTGGAAGTTAGGTCTCTCAAAAGAAAAAAAAAAGAGGGACAATTTTTTCAATGTTTTTTAAAAGCTTGAAAAAAAAGTTTACAAAGAAGAAATCTTTTTTAAAAAAAGAATAGGCTATTAGAAACTCAAAAATGCAAAGATGAGGGAGATTGGATAGTCTATAATAAAAAGACAGCACTAGAATTAATCCATGCTATCTAGATAAAATAGTGCTCTGTAGAGGTTGAAGATGAGATTCAAAAAAAATAATTTAAGAATAATGGATCTCAAAGAAAAGTACAAGTAAAGAATATTAATGGTGTGAAGAGAAGTACTAAGGAGAGAATGCATTTAAATATCCCTGAAGTACAGGTGAAAAATTGCAAAGTATTGATCAGTAGACTCCATAGCTCACCAATGGAGAGAAATTAAATGGGTTGCTAGATGGCATAGTGAAGAAAGTGCTAGGACAAAAGTAAGGAAGATTCATTTTCATGAACTTAAATTGGGCCATAGACATTTACTAACTGTGTGATCCTAGGTAAGTCACTTAACCTTGTTTGTCTCACTATCTTAATCTATAAAATGAATTGGAGAAGGAAATGCAAACCTCAGTGGTATCTTTGCCATGAAAACCCCAAATGGAATGATGAAGAGCTAGACACAAGTGAACAGCTAATAATAGTAATCAAAGTTCAGAATCTCAATACTTATAAACACACCTCTAAGTATGTATTTATGCATGTGTGTATGTATATGTGTATGTATTTCAGGTAGTTAGAAAATAAACCTTCAACTGTGCAAGAAACTAAATTTGTATAATACAAGATTAGTTGTTAGATATAATAAAGAATAGGATACTCCAAAAATAAAGGAAAGTAGGTTACATCCCACATACTAAATATATTGGCCTTCCCTTTTTCCTCAATCTATTTGTTTTCTTTAAGGCTTTTAATACTGTGAACCACCCACTTCTGGATATCATCGCTTCTATCTCTTAGTTCTCTTACAAGTTGTTCAACTCCATATTTTCCATTTTTTTTGAAATATCAATGTTGTGCTGTCACTCAGTCTTTTACCACCACTTAATGTTTTTTTTTTTTTTTGGCCTTGTGCTTCTGCTGTATATCTCTTAATGATTTAAGTTTCCATGGTTTTGGTCAATATTCAACATATTTAGCTTCAGTTTCTCACGGGGAATCCAGTCATGTTTTCACCAGTTCCTTGCTGAATACTCCCACATGATTAAACCTTAGACATCTTAAAGTTAAGTCATCCTCAAAAAATTGTTTTCTCCAAAACTTATTTATTCTCCACATTTAGCCATTTTTTATTAAGGTCACTGCCATGTCAATAACTGATAACAGCTTCTATTCATCTAGATTCATAAATGTATACATCATTGTTTCTTCCTCTCCTTACTTCTATATAAGATGAAAGTTGATAAGTTTTCTTGATTCTGTTTTATCCGTCCTACCATCCATTTTCTTCAATCTGATAAGAAAACAAGCTACTTCTGACTTTTATCATCTCTTGCTTAGATTTTTCTGAATAACTTTATCTTCTTTCTTCAAGTATGTTTCTTCTCCTGTATGTTCCAAACCACATTTCCTTTATAATCATAAATTCCTAGTGATTTCCTCTTTCCTCTAATATAAAAGACACAATCTCAAAACTAACCATTAAAAGTTCCCACGAGTTTTAATGTGGAAAACCTATCTTTCCTTTTTATTTCATATTATTAACTTATTTTTTGTAGTTTCCATGACAAACTGGCTATCTACTTGATGCATTTGACATTTCTGTATCTTCAATAGCTTCACACAGGCCACCAAAAGCCTCCACTGATTCCATTTCTAGAATGCTTTTCTTCCTAATCCATCCTGAAAATCTTTATTTTTTTTTCTGAAAGCATAGTCACTGTTCCACTTTCAATGGTTTTGCTCAATTATCTCAACTGATTATGTTCTTTCTCTGATAAAATTATTTTATTTTGTAAATTTATTCTATTTACTTGTCTTCATGTAACATATAACTACCTACTTCATATCCCAAAGTAGAATATAAATCCTTTGAAAGTCCATTACAAAAATGATGAAATTAAAGATCAAGAAGATTAAATACCTTGTACATAATCTGAATATTTCTTTCATAGAGAAAATCAGATTTCAACCCATAATAGTTTGACTGCAAGTTTGCCTCTATTCTATGTATCCTTTAAAGTATGAATAGTAAAAATAATTTAAAATAAACTCAATTGGCCCTAGAATTCATGTAGTATCAAAAAATTATATATTGCAAAGTCTACATTTGGCTTTTTAAAACCTTATTTATTGTATTTTATTTTACTTTTAACTACTTTGTGTCAATGTACTTTACTAATAATTGAACTGACTCAGAGAGGCAGTTTGATTGAGTGGAAATAATGTCAAACATGAAATCAGAGGGCCTAGGTTTCTCTGACAATTTTATCTTCGTCAATCTCATAAAGTACTTCCATGACTTTATTTCTATATTTGTAAACGAAAGGACTGAACTTGAAAACCTCACAAGTCCTTCTCAACTGTAAGATTAATGATTCTATTTTTTTCTTTTTTTTAATTTTATTTTATTTTTATTTTATTTTATAATCATAACTTTTTTTTTGACAGTACATATGCATGGGTAATTTTTTACAACATTATCCCTTGCACTTACTTCTATTCAGATTTTTTCCCTTCCTTCCCCAAACCCCTCCCCCAGATGGCAGGCAGTCTTATACATGTTAAATATATTACAGTATATTCTAGATACAATATATGTGTATATGTGTGCAGAACCGAATTTCTTGTTGCACAGGAAGAATTGGATTCAGAAGGTAAAAATAACAGTTTACACTCATTTCCCAGTGTTCCTTTTCTGGATGTAGCTGATTCTGTCCATCATTAATCAATTGGAATTGGATTAGCTCTTCTCTATGTTGAAGATATCAACTTCCATCAACATACATCCTCATACTATTATCATTGTTGAAGTGTATAATGTTCTGCTCGTTTCACTTAGCATCAGTTGATGTAAGTCTCTCCAAGCCTCTCTGTATTTATCCTGTTGGTCATTTCTTACAGAACAATAATATTCCATAATGTTCATATACCATAATTTACCCAACCATTCTCCAACTGATGGACATCCATTCATCTTCCAGCTTCTAGCCACTATGAAAAGGGCTGCCACAAACATTTTGGCACATACAGGTCCTTTCCCTTCTTTAGTATTTCCTTGGGATATAAGCCCAGCAGTAGTATGGCTGGGTCAAAGGGTATGCACACTTTGATAACTTTTTGGGCATAATTCCAGATTGCTCTCCAGAATGGTTGGATTCTTTCACAACTCCACCAACAATGTATCAGTGTCCCAGTTTTCCCACAGCCCCTCCAACATTCATCGTTTTTGGTTCCTGTCATTTTAGCCAATCTGACAGGTGTATAATGATATCTCAGTTGTCTTAATTTGCATTTCTCTCATCAATAGTGATTTGGAACACTCTTTCATATGAGAGGAAATAGTTTTAATTTCATCATCTGAAAATTGTCTGTTCATGTCCTTTGACCATTTATAAATTGGAGAATGCCTTGATTTCTTATAAATTAAAGTCAATTCTCTGTATATTTTAAAGATCAGGCCTTTATCAGAACCTTTAACTGTAAAATTTTTTTCCCAATTTGTTACTTCCCTTCGAATCTTGTTTGCATTAGTTTGGTTTGTGCAAAAATTTTTAATTTGGCATAATCAAAATTTTCTATTTTATGATCAATAATGGTCTCTAGTTCTCCCTTGAACAAAAAACTCCTTCCTCCCCCACAAGTCTGAGAGGTAAACCATCCCATGTTCCTCCAATTTATTTATGATTTCCTTCTTTATGCCTAAATCTTGGACCCATTTTGATCTAATCTTAGTATGTGGTATTAAATGTGGGTCCATGCCTAGTTTCTGCCATACTAATTTCCAGTTTTCCCAGCAGTTTTTGTCAAATAATGAATTCTTATCCCCAAATTTGGGATCTTTGGGTTTGTCAAACACTAGATTGCTATTTTTATTCACTATCTTGCCCTGTGAACCTAACCTATGCCACAGATCAACTAGTCTATTTCTTAGCCAACACCAAATGGTTTTGGTGACTGTTGCATTATAATATACTTCTAGATCAGGTACAGCTAGACCACCTTCACTTAATTCTTTTTTTTTCATTACTTCCCTTGAAATTCTCGACCTTTTGTTGTTCCATATGAATTCTGTTGTTATTTTTTCTAGGTTATTTAAATAGTTTCTTGGAAGTCTGAATTGTATAGCATTAAATAAATAGATTAGTTTAGGGAGTATTGTCATCTTAATTATATTCGCTCGGCCTATCCAAGAGCACTGAATGTCTTTCCAATTATTTAAATCTGACTTTATTTTTGTGGCAAGTGTTTTGTAATTTTGCTCATATAATTCCTGACTCTCCTTTGGCAGATATATTCCCAAATATTTTATACTATCGACCGTTATTTTGAATGGAATTTCTCTTTGTATCTCTTGCTGTTGGATTGTGTTGGTAATGTATAAAAATCCTGAGGATTTATGTGGATTTATTTTGTATCCTGCAACTTTGCTAAAACTCTGAATTATTTCTGATAGCTTTTTAGCAGAGTCTTTGGGGTTCTCTAAGTATACCATCATGTCATCTGCGAAAAGTGATAATTTGATTTCCTCATTTCCTACTATAATTTCTTGAATCTCTTTCTCGGCTCTTATTGCCGAGGCTAGAGTTTCTAGTACTATATTGAAAAGTAATGGTGATAGTGGGCAACCTTGTTTCACTCCTGATCTTATAGGGAAAGGGTCTAGTTTATCACCATTACATATGATGTTTACTGAAAGTTTTAAATATATGCTCATTATTTTAAGGAATAGTCCATTTATTCCTATACTCTCAAGAGTTTTTAGTAGGAATGGATGTTGGATTTTATCAAATGCTTTTTCTGCATCTATTGAGATGATCATATGGTTTTTATTAATTTCATTATTAATATAGTCAATTATACTAATAGTTTTCCTAATATTAAATCATCCCTGCATTCGTGATATAAATCCCACTTGGTCATAGTGTATTATCCTGGGGATGATTTTCTGAAGTCTATTTGCTAATATCTTATTTAAGATTTTAGCATCAATATTCATTAAGGAAATTGGTCTATAGTTTTCTTTCTCAGTTTTCGATCTACTTGGTTTAGGTATCAGGACCATGTCTGTGTCATAGAAGGAATTTGGTAGGACTCCTTCAATCCCTATTTTTTCAAATAGTTTACATAGCATTGGAGTTAGTTGTTCTTTAAATGTTTGGTAGAATTCACATGTGAATCCATCTGGTCCTGGGGACTTTTTCTTAGGAAGTTGGTTAATAGCTTGGTATATTTCTTTTTCTGAAATGGGACTATTTAGACTACTTACTTCTTCCTCAGTTAATCTGGGCAAGCTATATTTTTGAAGGTATTCTTCCCTTTCATTTAAGTTATCGAATTGATCGGCATATAGTTGAGCAAAGTAGCTCCTAACTATTGTTGTAATTTCCTCTTCATTAGTGGTGAGTTCACCCTTTTCATTTTCAAGACTAACAATTTGCTTTTTCTCTTTCCTTTTTTTAATCAGGTTTACTAAGGGTTTGTCTATTTTGTTGGTTTTTTCATAGTACCAACTCTTAGTTTTATTAATTAATTCAATAGTTTTTTTTACTTTCAATTTTATTAATCTCACCTTTTATTTTTTGAATTTCAAGTTTTGTGTTTGTCTGGGGGGTTTTAATTTGTTCCTTTTCTAGCAATTTTACTTGTAAGCCCAATTCGTTGACCCTTTCTTTCTCTATTTTATGCAAGTAGGCCTGTAGAGATATAAAACTTCCCCTTATTACTGCTTTGGCTGTATCCCACACATTTTGGTATGATGTCTCATTATTATCATTTTCTTAGGTGAAAGTATTAATTATGTCTATGATTTGCTGTTTTACCCAATCATTCTTTAGTATAAGATTATTTAGTTTCCAATTATTTTTTGGTCTATTTTCCCCTGGCTTTTTATTAAATGTAATTTTGATTGCATTATGGTCTGAAAAGGATGCATTTACTATTTCTGCCTTACTGCATTTGATTTTGAGGGTTTTTTTTTTTGTTGTTGTTTTGTTTTAAATAATTTTTTATTATATATATATATTTATTTTTATAATATTATTCCTTGTATTCATTTTTCCAAATTGTCCCCCCCTCCCTCTATTCCATCCCCCTGATGACAGGCAATCCCATACATTTTACATGTGTTACAATATAACCTAGATACAATACATGTGGGTAAATACCATTTTCTTGTTGCACAATAAGCATTAGATTCCGAAGGTACATGTAACCTGGGCAGACAGATATTAGTGCTAACAATTTACATTCACTTCCCAGTATTTCTTCTCTGGGTGTAGCTACCTCTGTCCATCATTGAACAACTGGAAGTGAGTTGGCTCTTCTTTATGTTGAAGATTTCCACTACCATCAGAATATATCCTCATACAATATTGTTGTTGAAGTGTACAGTGATCTTCTGGTTCTGCTCATTTCACTCAGCATCAGTTGATATAAGTCTCTCCAGGCCTCTCTGTATTCCTCCTGCTGGTCATTTCTTACAGAGCAATAATATTCCATAACCTTCATATACCATAATTTACCCAACCATTCTCCAACTGATGGACATCCATTCATCTTCCAGTTTCTAGCTACAACAAAAAGAGCTGCCACAAACATTTTGGCACATATATGTCTCTTTCCGCTCTTTAGTATTTCTTTGGGATATAAACCCAGTAGTAGCACTGCTGGGTCAAAGGGTATGCACAGTTTGATAGCTTTTTGGGCATAGTTCCAAATTGCTCTCCAGAATGGCTGGATTTTTCGCAACTCCACCAGCAATGTATTAGTGTCCCAATTTTCCCACATCCCCTCCAACATTCATCATTATTTGTTCCTGTCATCTTAGCCAATCTGAAAGGTGTGTAGTGGTATCTCAGAGTTGTCTTAATTTGCATTTCTCTGATCAGTAGTGATTTGGAACACTCTTTCATGTGAGTGGATATAGTTTCAATTTCTTCATCTGAGAATTCTCTGTTCATTTCCTTTGACCATTTATCAATTGGAGAATGGTTCGGTTTCTTATAAATTAGGGTCAGTTCTCTATATATTTTGGAAATGAGACCTTTGTCAGAACCTTTACTTTAAAAAATATTTTCCCAATTTGTTACTTCCCTTCTAATCTTGTTTGCATTAGTATTATTTGTACAGAAACTTTTTAGTTTGATGTAATCAAAATCTTCTATTTTGTGATCAATAATGATCTCTAGTTCTCCTCTGGTCATAAATTCCTTCCTCCTCCACAAGTCTGAGAGGTAGACTATCCTCTGTTCCTCTCATCTATTTATTATCTCCCTCTTTATGCCTAAATCATGGACAAATTTTGATCTTATCTTGTTATATGGTGTTAAGTGTGGATCTATATCTAATTTCTGCCATATTAATTTCCAGTTTTCCCAACAGGTTTTTCCAAATAATGAATTTTTATCCCTAATGTTGGTATCTTTGGGTTTGTCAAAGATTAGATTGCTATAGATGTACCCTTTTTTGTCCTTTGTATCTAATCTGTTCCACTGATCTACCGGTCTATTTCTTGGTGACTGCTGCTATATAATATAGCTTTAGATCAGGTACACTTAGACCACCTTCCTCTGAGTTTTTTTTTTTTTTTCTTTAGTTCCCTTGCAATTCTCGACCTTTTATTCTTCCATATGAATTTTGTTGTTATTTTTTCTAGGTCATTGAAATAGTTTCTTGGGAGTCTGATTGGTATAGCACTAAATAAATAGATTAGTTTGGGGAGTATTGTCATCTTTATTATATTCGCTCGGCCTATCCAAGAGTACTGAATGTCTTTCCAATTATTTAAATCTGACTTTATTTTTATGGCAAGTGTTTTATAATTTTTGTCATATAATTCCTGACTTTTCTTTGGTAGATGGATTCCCAAATACTTTATACTCTCAACATTTGTTTGGAATGGAATTTCTCTTTGTATCTCTTGCTGTTGCATTTTGTTAGTGATATATAAAAATGCCGAGGATTTATGTGGATTTATTTTGTATCCTGCCACTTTGCTGAAATTTTGAATTATTTCTAGTAGCTTTTTAGCAGAGTCTTTGGGGTTCTCTAAGTATACCATCATGTCATCTGCAAAAAGTGATAGTTTAATTTCCTCCTTTCCTACTCTAATTCCTTGAATCTCTTTCTCGGCTCTTATTGCCGAGGCTAGCATTTCTAGTACTATATTGAATAGTAATGGTGATAGTGGGCAACCTTGTTTCACTCCTGATCTTACTGGGAAAGGTTGTAGTTTATTTCTATTGCATATTATGCTTACTGACGGTCTTAAATATATGCTCCTGATTATTCTAAGGAATAGTCTATTTATTCCTATACTCTCAAGAGTTTTTAGTAGGAATGGATGTTGGATTTTGTCAAATGCTTTTTCTGCATCTATTGAGATGATCATATGGTTCTTATTAATTTGATTATTAATATGGTCAATTATATTAATAGTTTTCCTAATATTAAACCAGCCCTGCATTCCTGGAATAAATCCTACTTGATCATAGTGTATTATCCTGGAGATGATTTTCTGAAGTCTTTTTGCTAATATCTTATTTAAGATTTTAGCATCAATATTCATTAAGGAGATTGGTCTATAATTTTCTTTCTCAGTTTTCGATCTACCTGGTTTAGGTATCAGTACCATGTCTGTGTCATAAAAGGAGTTTGGTAGGAATCATTCATCCCCTATTTTTTCAAATAATTTATATAACATTGGGGCTAATTGTTCTTTAAATGTTTGGTAGAATTCACATGTGAATCCATCTGGTCCTGAGGATTTTTTCCTGGGGAGTTGCTTAATAGCTTGTTCTATTTCTTTTTCTGAAATGGGACTATTTAAGCAATTTATCTCCTCCTCTGTTAATCTAGGGAGCCTATATCTTTGGAGGAAGTCATCCATTTCACTTAAGTTATCAAATTTATTGGCATAAAGTTGGGCAAAGTAACTCCTTATTATTTCTCTAATTTCCTCTTCATTGGTGGAAAGATACCCCTTTTCATTTGTAAGACTAACAATTTGATTTTCCTCTTTCTTTTTTCTGATCAAATTTACCAAAGGTTTATCTATTTTATTGGCTTTTTCATAAAACCAACTCTTGGTTTTATTTATTAATTCAATAGTTTTTTTTACTTTCAATATTATTGATTTCTCCTTTTAATTTTTGTATTTCAAGTTTAATTTTTGGTTGGGGGGATTTTGAGGTTTTTATGCCCTAGTATATGATATATTTTTGTATAGGTTCCATGAACTGCTGAGAAGAAAGTATATTCCTTTCTGTCTCCATTTAGCTTTCGCCAAAGATGTATCATATCGAACTTTTCTTGTATTCTATTTACCTCTTTGATCTTCTTTCTTATTTATTTTGTGGTTTGATTTATCTAATTCTGAGAGTGCAAGGTTGAGATCTCCCACTATTTTAGGTTTTGCTATCTATTTCCTCTTGCAGCATCTCTTAATTTCTCTTTTAAGATATTTAGATGCTGCACCACTTGGTGCATATATGTTCAATATTGATACCGCTTCATTATTGATGCTGCCCTTTAGCAGGAGTATAATGCCCTTCCTTATCTCTTTTAATTAGATCAATTTTTGTTTTTGCTTGATCTGAGATGAGGATGGCTACTCCTGCTTTTTTGGTTTTGCCTGAAGCATAATAGATTCTGCTCCACCCTTTTACTTTTAGTTTGAATGTCTCACCCTGTTTCAGGTATGTTTCCTATAAACAATGTATAGTAGGATTCTGACTTTTAATCCATTCTGCTAACTGCTTCCTCTTTATGAGGCAATTTGCCCCATTCACATATATGGTTAGAAGGATTAATTCTATATTGCTTGCCATCCTATAACCCCTGCTTATGGTTTTCCCCTTTCCTTCCCTCTTACCCCCCTACCCAGTATTAAACTGGTGAACACCACTTGCTTTTCACAGCCCTCCCTTTTTAGGATCCCTCCCCCACCTTAAAGATCCTCCCCTTATTTTACCCCTTTTCCTCGAAATTTCTGTAGTCCCTTCCCCTTAGCTTACTCCTTCCCTTTCACTCTTCAATGAAGTGGAAGAAGTTTCACCATAACTCGAATATGTCTATTGATACACACTATGTTCATCTCCCTCCTTTCTTTCTCTCAGATATAATAGGTTACCTTTGACTCTTCATGAGATGTAGTACCACCACTTTACACTTTTTTATGATATAATTTCCTTTCCACCTCTAGTTTCTAAGATAAATTATACATGTGTTCTTTACATAATTTTTTGGTAGAAGTATAGTTCTCAAGATTCCTTTTTACCTTTTTAGAAATCTCTTGAGTTCTGTATTTGAAGATCAAACGTTTTATGTAGGTCTGGTTTTTTCATCAAAAATAGATGGAATTCATTTATTTCGTTAAATGTCCATCTTCTTTCCTGGAAAAGGATGCTCATTCTTGCTGGGTAAGTTATTCTTGGCTGCATACCAAGTTCCTTAGCCTTTCGGAATATCATGTTCCAGGCCCTGTGTTCTTTTAATGTGGACGCTGCTAGATCCTGGGTTATCCTTATTGTGGATCCTCCATATCTGAATTGTTTTTTTCTAGCAGCTTCCAATATCTTTTCCTTTGTCTGATGGTTCTTGAACTTGTCCACTATATTTCTTGGCGTTTTGATTTTAGGGTCCCTTTCAGTAGGTGATCGATGAATTTTTTCAATGTCTATTTTACCCTCTGTTTCCAGAACGTCTGGGCAGTTCTCTTTGATAATTTCCTCAAAAATAGTGTCCAAGCTCTTTTTTTCCTCACATTTTTCAGGGAGTCCGATTATTCTCAAATTGTCTCTCCTGGATCTGTTTTCCAGGTCTGTTGTCTTTCTAGTAAGGTACTTGACATTCTTTTCAATTGTTTTATTTCTCTGGTTTTGCTTGACTACCTCTTGGTTTCTCTTTGAGTCATTCATTTCTATATGTTCCAGTCTAATTTTCAATGATGTATTTTCTTCACTCACTTTTTTTATATCTCTTTGTAATTGTCCAATTGATTTTTTATCTTCTATGGAATTTTTTTTCCATTTTATCCATTTTACTTTTTAGAGAGCTGTTTTCTTTTTCCACCTCACTAATCCTGTTTTCCTTGGAGTTGTTTACCTTTTCCAGCTCACTAATCTTGTTTCTCAATGATTTGATTTCTTTATCCACTCTGTCTTTGAATGCATGGGATGACTTCTCCAGGCTCTCTTGCCAAGCTTCCCTTTCCTTTTCCCATTTCTCTTCCAGCTCTCTTGTGAGAGCCTTTTTGATTTCCTCTATGAGATTCTTTTGTATTGAGGAGCAGCTTATATCCCTCCCAGTGGATACATCTGGGGGCAGTCTGTTCCTAGTCTCCTCAGCATTTGAAGTCTGCTCCCTCTCCACACAGAAGCTGCCAATGGTTAGAGCCCTTTTGAATTTTTTGTTCATTTTGTCAGAGTAGGAATCAAAGAAAACAAACTGACAAGAGAAACAATTGGTCTGTTTTGCGGGGGATGGGGCTGGATGGTATTAATGGGCTTCCTCTACAGACTGGGGGTAGGGCAGCAGAGAGCCACTAACAGAACAGCAATGACTGTACTGAGTCTGAGCTCTGAAGCTCTGAGAACACACTGAGTCAGTCCAGGTGGGGGTTGGGGGTGGCAGGGTTCTGAGCGACACTGGCTTTCTGGGGTTTTAATCTTCAACTCCGGTGTTTACTCCCTCTCCGATGATCCTGGCTTGCTGCCAAGATGGAACATCCACACTGGGGAAAAAGTTTTTTCGCAGAAACGGCAGAGATGTACCCCTCCCCCTCTGGTCTGAGCTGTGTGAGCTTCCTGTCTTGCTCTGGCTTGCCTACCCTCAGTCTGCGCCCAGTCTGATTGACCCTCCCCTGAACAAACACAGACCTTTTCTGGCGACTTTCAAGGATGTCTTCTCTTGGTGATTATTTGTGGATTTCTTTCTGGGTCAAGCATTAAGTCTGAGGCTTGTCATGAAGTAAGTTCTGAGAGAAAATGAGGAGCTCAAGCAGCTGTCTGCCTCCACGCCGCCATCTTGGCCCCCGAAGAGATTTTTAAAGAAGGGAAAGGGACCTGTATGTGCAAGAATGTTTGTGGGAGCTCTCTTTGTAGTGTCTGGAAACTGGAAACTGAGTGGATGCCTATCAATTGGAGAGTGATTGAATAAATTGTGGTATATGAATATTATGGGATATTATTGTTCTGTAAGAAATGACCAGCAGAATGATTTCAGAAAGGCCTGGAAAGACTTACATGAACTGATGCTGAGTGAAATGAGCAAGACCAGGAGATCGTTGTATACTTCAACAACAATCCTTTATGATGATCAATTCTGATGGATGTGGCCATTTTCAACAATGAGATGAACCAAATCAGTTCCAATAGAGCAGTAATGAACTGAATGAGCTACACCCAGGGAAAGAACTCTGGGAGATGACTATGAACCACTACATAGAATTCCCAATCCCTGTATTTTTGTCCTGCATTTTTGACTTCCTTCACAGACTAATTGTATACTATTTCAAAGTCTTATTCTTTTTGTACAGAAAAATAACTGTTTGGACATTATACATATATTGTATTTAACTTATACTTTCACATATTTAACATGTATTGGTCAACCTGCCATCTGGGGGAAGGGATGGGGGGAAGGAGGGGAAAAATTGGAACAAAAGGTTTTACAATTGTCAATGCCGAAAAATTATCTATGTGTATACCTTGTAAATAAAAAGCTATAATAAAAAATAACTTGCAAAAAAGCAGAAATAGTTAATGTTTTTTTTTCAGATCACGAGGCAATAAAAATTGCTTTCACTAATATAGACTAAAATGGAAACTATATAATCTCATTCTAAAGAATGAATGGGTGAAACAGCAAATCATAGACACAATCAATAAATTCATCCAAGAGAATGACAATAATGAGATAACATATCAAAATTTGTGGGATCCAGCCAAAGTGGTAATAAGGGGAAATTTTACAACTTTAGATGTTTACTTGCATATAACAGAGAAAGAGAAGATCAAAGAATTGAGCTTATAACCAAAAAAGCTAGAAAAAGAACAAATTAAAAACCCCCAATTCAATACCAAACTTCAAGTTCTAAAAATAAAAAGAGAGACTATTTAAATTGAAAATAAGAAAACTTTTGAACTAAGAAATAAAATTAAGATTTGGCTATATGAAAAACCAACAAAATTCATCTAGAAGAACAAAAGGTCAAGAATTTCAAAGGAATTAATGAAGAGAAAGGCAAATAAAGGTAACCTAGTTGCACCAGATCTAAAACTATATTATAAAGCCACAGTCATCAAAACTGTTTGGTACTGGCTAAGAAATAGAGAACTTGATCAGTGGAATAGGATAGGTTCACATAACAAAATAGTCAATGACGGGGGCAGTTAGGTGGCCCAGTGGATAGAGCACCAGCCTTGAATTCAGGAGGACCCGAGTTCAAATCTGGTCTCAGACACTTAACACTTCCTAGCTGTGTGACCCTGGGCAAGTCACTTAACCCTAGCCTCAAAAAAAAAAAAAAAAAATAGTCAATGACTATAGCAATCTATTATGTGCCAAACCCAAAGGCCTCAGCTTTTGGGATAAGAATTCACTAACAAAAACTGCAGGGGGAAAATGGGAAACTAGTGTGGCAGAAAGTAGGCATAGACCCATACCTAATACTGTATACCAAGATAAGGTCAAAATGGGTTCATGATCTAGATGTAAAGAATGATATTATAAACAAATTAGAAGAACATAGGATATTTTACCTTTCAGATTTGTGGAAGTGAAAGGAATTTGTGACCAAAGAAGAACTAGAGACCATTATGATCACAAAATTGATAATTTTGATTATATTAAGTTGAAAAGTTTTTTTACAAACAAAACTAATACAGATAAGATTAGAACAGAAACAATGAACTGGAAAAATACTTTTATGACCAAAGGACTTTATAAATGCCTCATTTCTAAAATATATAGAGAATTGACTCAAATTTATGATAGTTCAAGCCACTCTCTAATAGATAAATGGTCAAAGTAAATGAACAGACAATTTTCATATTAAAAAATTAAAACTTTATGTAGTCACATGAAAAAGTACTCCAAATCTCTTCTGATCAGAGAAATGCAAATTAAGACAACTTAGATATCACTACACTACAAACACTACACATATTGCACAAACATTTTGGCTAAGATGATAGGAAAAGATAAAGGTACATGTTGGAAAGGATATGGGAAAACTGGGACACTGATTGTGAACAGATCCAACCAGTCTGGAGAACAATTTGGAACTATGCTCAAAAACTTATCAAACTGTGCATACCCTTCGATCAGCAGTGTTACTACTGGGATTATACCCCAAAGGGATCCTAATGAAGGGAAAGGAACCCACATGTACAAAAATGTTTGTGGAAAGAAACTGGAAATTGAGTGGATTCCCATTAGTTGGAGAATGGCTGAATAACTTATGTTATACGATTATAATGGAATATAATTTTTCTGTAAGATGATTTCACAGCGGCCTAGAGAGACTTACAAGAACTGATGTTAAGAGAAATGAGCAGAACCAGGAGATCATTATTCATGGTAACAAGAAGACTATAGATAATCAATTCTGATGGACATGGCTCTCTTCCAGAATGAGATAATTCAAACCAGTACCAATTGTTCAGTAATGAAGAAAGTCATCTACACCCAGAGAGAGGACAGTGGGAACAGATTGTGGACCACAACATAGCATTCTCACTCTTTATGTTATTTGCTTGCATTTTTTATTTCTTTGTCAGGTTTCTTTTCTCCTTATTGATATGATTTTTCTTGTGTAGCAAGATAACCGTATAAATATATTTTATTTAACACATATTTTAACATACTTAACATGTTTTGAACTACCTGCCATCTAGGGGAGTAGTGGAAAGAAGTAGAGGAACATTTGGAACAGAAAGTTTTCCAAAAATCAGTATTGAAAAATTACCAATGCAAAAGTTTTGTAATTTAAAAAGTATAATAAAATATTTTTAAAAGAATAATAAAATTCCATAATATTCATATACATAACTTATTCAGCCATTCTCCAATTAATGGGAATCCACTCAGTTTCCAATTTCTTGACACAACTAACATTTTTGCACATATCAATTGGAGAATCACTTGATTTCTTATAAATTTGAGTCAGTTCTGATGCTATGTGAAGACAGTAGAACCAGGAGATCATTACACAGCAATAACCAGATTATACAATGATCAATTCTGATGGATGTGGCTCTTTTCAACCATGAGATGATTCATTCCAGTTACCATTGTCTTATGATGATTACAGCTTTCCACTGGATATCTGCGAGAACTGTGTGTGGATCGCAATATAGCATTTTCACTTCTTTTCTTGTTTGCTTGACTTTCATTTTTTTTCTCATTTTCCCACTTTGACCTTCTTTTTTGTGCAGCAAGATAATTGTTTAAATATTTATACCTACATTTGATTTACATACATTTAACATGTTTAACATATATTGGATTACTTGCCATCTAGGGTTGGGAGTGGGAGAAGGGGAGGAACTGGAATACCAGGTTTTGCAAGGTTCAATTTTGAAAAATTGTCCTTGCATGTGTTTTGAAAATAAAAAGCTTCAATAAAACAGTAAAAAAGCTAATGTGAACAAGAATGCCATAACCACCGAAATTGGGCAATAAGAAAAGGAGATATAAAAGCTCACTGAGGAAAACAATTCCTTAATAATTAGAGTTGGACAAATAAATGGAAGCTAATGACTATGAAAAATCAAGATACAATAACAGAAAATAAAAAAAAAAAATTGAAAAAATGTGAACTATCTCATTGGAAAAACAACTGACCTAGAAAATAGAACCATGAGAGGTAATTTAAAAACTATTAGTCTACCTGAATTTTGTGATAAAACAAGTACCTGGATATCATCTTTCAAGAAACTACCAAGGAAAACTGCCCTAATATTCTAGAACTAGAAGGTAAAAAAGAGATTGAAAAAAATCTACCGCTCACTTCCTGAAAGAGATTTCAAAATGAAAAATATTATAGCCAAATTCCAGACAAAATTTCCCGTCAAAGAGAAAATATTGGAAGCATTCAGAAATTAAAAAAAAAAAAAAAAAAAAGATCCGATAGAGTGGAGACACAGTCAGGAAAACACAAGATTTAGCAGCATGTACATTAAAGAACCAGAGTGCTTGGAATATAATAAACTTGAGACCAATGGATATAGAATTATGACCAAGAATCACTTACCCAGCACAACTGCCTATAATCCTTCAGAGAAATATGTAGTCATTCAATGAAATAGAAAATTTTCAAGCATTCATAATGAACAGACCAGAGCTAAATGGAAAACTTGATTTTAAAATACGGGGCTCTAGAGAAGCATAAGGAGGTAATCAGAAAACTGATATCATAAGGGATTTCATATGGTTTATCTGTTTGTTTTCCTACAAAGGAGGGTAATATTTGTAACTTATTAGAACTTTCTCATATTATGGCTCTTAGAAGAAGTATATATATATATATATATATATATATATATATATATATATATATATATATATATATATATATATATATATATATATATATATATATACATAGAGAGAGAGAGAGAGAGAGAGAGAGAGAGAGAGAGAGAGAGAGAGAGTGAGTATAGGTATGAGTTGAATATGAAGAGACAATATATTTTATAAATAAAGGGTGACAGAAGAATGTACTTGGAGAAAAGGAAAGGGGAAAGTGGAATGATACAAGTAATTTGCCATAAAAAGAGGCAAGGAAAAAAAAAAACCTTTTATAATCAAGGGAAACAGGAGGAAGAGAAGCTGAGTGCACCTTCCTCTCGTCAGAGTAAACTTAAATATGAAATAACATACATACTCAATGTGAATATAAAAATCTAATTACCTTTCATGAAAATAGAAGAGGATGTGGGAAGGAGGAAGGGTAATAAAAGAGAAGACATATTCGAGGAGGAACTGGTCAATACCCAAAATTTTGAGGAGGTATAGGTTAAAAGGAGCAAGAAAATAAATGGAGAGAAACACAGCAATCCTAATTGTAAAAAGAATTTCAAAGCAAATTTGCCTAAGGCCTCATTTCTAAAACACCGAGTCAAATTTATAAAAAAATAAGAGCTGTGTCCCGAACAACAAATCATCAAAAGTTATGATCTGTGGCCACAGAGCTATAAATTCATGCATATTCTTTGACATAACAATACCACTACTAGGCAAGAATACCAAAAGATATTTTTAAAAAGGAAAATGATCTATATCTATAAAATTAAAAAAAAAAAAGAAAACCACAAATGTCATCATAAGGAGACAGATAGGATTTAAATGACTAAACAATCCCAACCCCACCATCACCACAACTAACAACAAAACTCTGAGATATAGTGCTTATTGCAATGTGTCATGATGCCTTTAATGGGAAAAAGATAAGAAAATAACTTGTATTTTTTTAGAAAATGCACCAAGAAATCCACAGATATCTATAATATTACTTTACAGATTACAGCTTACCATGCCACAGAACTTCACAGTTTACAAAGTAATTTTCTTCTCATAATAACCTTGTGAGGTAGATAATACAAATATAATCATCTTCATTTTAAAGCTGAGGGGAAAAACCCTAAATATTTGAAGTGACTTGCTCAACATCACCAAAAATGTAGATGATAACCAGAAATTTGAACAAAAGTTTTCTGGCATCAGGTCCAACTCTTTCCATTATATCATTCACTCTCATTAATAGCATCGATAGACAGATAGACAAATGAATCAATATATCTATATACAAATACACAGAGAGAGAATATGAGAGAAATCAAGCAATTTTATTTACAAAGTATTTCACATTTATTCCATTGTATGATTCTTATACTTTCCATATAAGCTAGATCATACATTTATTAACCCATTTCACAGATGAGGAAACTTGAAGGTCAGAGATGTAAAATACATGCCTGAGGTTTCCTGGAATATTAGTCACGGAGCACATATAGCTGAACTGATTCAAATGTACCCTTATTAGTGATTGTGGTTTCCATTAAATTTGATCAGGATAAACTCTTTGTTATATCATATTTTTGCATGTCCAGTAGTATAAAAATCATTACTTCTATAGAATCAAAATCTGCCCTCTTGGTCTTTAGTTGTATTAAGATGAAAGCATTTCTAGGATTTTCAGATTAAATGAATAGTAGGTTGATTTAACTATGTGAAAAGGGTGGTAAAATTTTAGTCCCATCATTGAGCCTCACATGAAAAACTGACTATTTGGAGCAAATTGATGATTCCTTGTGTCTTGCCAGTGCTGCAAGGCCATCATTTATCTTATTAAAATGTGCATAAAATAATGCAGGGTGTGATCGAGTGCCACTCATTCCTATTCCATTGATCACAGAAGCACTTATTGGGTCCTGGTTTAATTTGTCAAGATGATGCAAGATAGTTTAAAGATTGTGGCAGAGGAGCTCAGGCATGTTTATGGTGGCTAATGACAGAACTTGCTTTTTTTATTTTATTACATATGCTGATGCTGCTTGTAATTACTAATTGCTTCCAACATTATTAACACTGTTTAGTTTTAAAGCATAATAGATCTCCTAAAAAAGAAAGCATGATGGTATCCCAAAGCTGAGGCTATTTGTTTACAGCCACCACTGTTGGCGTAATGCTGAATGTGATGTACCTATCTATTTACCCTTGCACAGCACTTAGCATTGTGCCTGGAATATTGTAAGGGCTTAATAAATGCTTCTTTCCTCCACCACAGTATACCTTTGTGCATATCAATTTATTCATGTTCCCAAAGAGAATATTCTGAAGCATACAAAATAAATATAAGTAAATACACATAGAAGAATTTATATGTATGTATCAGGCTAATCCTTTATGTTTTAGTCATTCTAAAGTTCATGTTAAATTCATTCCTGGTAACAAACACAATATCATGCTTACTAGGAAAAAGGGACTTTTCTTAGAAAGCCTTCAAGGAGGGTGGTCTAAGGGCACTTTGAAAACCAAGGTCAAATACTTGGGAGGATAATAACAGTGACAGTGACTGTAAGACATTAATATAAAATAATCTAAGTTGGTTTCCTTCTTAGATCTGTGATGATTTTAAGGCACAGAAACATTTTTTAAATTTATTGGAAGAAACGAAGATTGAGGGGCTAAAAAAAAAACTATAAAAGATAAGATATTTGGGAATAATGAAGTCTTAAAGTCTAAAGAAACTACTTAGATGTCTGCTTCCGAGGCACAATGTGAAGCTGTTGTGGAATGGAGAAAGACTCCTTTAATTCTAAGAGAGGATCTTTAGGTGTGGAGCTTGAACCTGGGATTTGTGACACTGATCTTAAAGGCTTATACAGGAATAGCCATGCTGTCTTCAAACACAGTGACCAATCTCAACTGAGTCCGCAGGCTGTCAAACTACCTATATATACCTGGCAAATTATTTGTGTTTCACTGGTTTCAGAATAAACGGAGTTCTTGTGCTATCTCAAATGGGTGAAGACCTGGTGTGCTAATATTGATAGTTCCTCTATTCGGAAATAGTGATATATAAATATAGATATAGATATAGATATAAATATATACATATACGTGTCTGTGTGTAAAACCTGACCAAAGACTTTGTACTTCAGTGACTGCTAAACGAATATTCCACTGGAAGGAATTTGAATGAAAGAATTGTTGTTCTTATATAGGTGAAGAGAATGGAGTACATTAAATCTTCCTGTCCATAATCTATCTTCCACACAGTTGCCAAAATGAGTTTCCTGAAACATGTCATTCCCATTGGGCTCTTAATTAGCTCAAGGATCAAGTAACACAGTTTTATTTGGCATTTTACATTCTTTCTAACCTCACCACAATCCACCTTTAAAGCTTGGCTATGCATGTCTTCCCTTCACACTCTCCAAACTGGCCTTCTTGCTATTCCTCACATAAGAAACTATCTTTTTTTCTCCATGCTTTTTCACTGAATGCCTCCCACAGCTAAAATGTCTTTAATTCTTGGATTCTTTAGTTTGTTTAGAAGTTCAGCCACTGACTATATATAACCTTTCCTGGACCCCCCCCCCAGTTTCTTATTTCTTCTCTCCCCCACCAAATACATTGCATTTATTCTGTATCTAGTTACTCATAAAACCTATGTTGGCTCCTCCCATGAAATGAAATGTCTTAGGGAAAAGACAGCATCATTATTGTTTATTGTTTATATATCCCCATTTCCTAACATAATGTTTGACATATACTGAATGTTTAATAATTTCTGTTGAATGATTAGAATTCAATCATTTATTAATCTATCTATTCAGCAAAAAATTACTGAGGATTTGCATTTTATTTTTCATGATTCTGAGGAATTAATGGAATAAGGGAGAAGCCAATATTTTCTGCCCATTATGATCCATGCGTTCAACATAATTAAGAAGAAACCTCAACATAATTATTCCCTTATTTTTCAACAGTTATCCTGCTTTTGGACTTCTTGGGAACTATCCATTATGCTTTGCTTGCATCAGAAAAAAGTTATCATTGGAAAATCGCATTAAATTTCAAGATTAAATCTGTCTGGTACTCTTCTCTGGTTGGATCTCCAGACTGGTAACTAGGATCATGAACTCTGTATAGGGAGGAAATTCAGCATAGTTTCCTCCACCACCCCCAAATTTTCCCCACTTACATTTTTGTAAGTTCTTCTTGTAAGAACTTCTTTGGAGTTCTCCACCATGCTCCCACTTTGGGTAACTTTTCTACTTGGTATCTTTTGAACTTCTCCTTTTTTATGCAGTCTACACATGTGTCATATTATCCTACTTGAAATTCTATATATACAACTTTCCATTTTCTTCCTTTATGATTCCTTTTTCTAGGGTTCTCTCTAGTCTGAAATACTGTTGCCATTAATAGTGCTCACCTACTCTGTGTCATTTTTATATTTTTATATATATTCTTTATTTAATTATTTTTACAACTGCTGTTTTCTTTTCCTTCTCTGAAAAATGAGGGCTTCTGGAGGGCAAATATTTTATTCTTTTATTCATGTTTCTAGTGTTTTACATGGAGTAGGCATTCAATAACTGTTTAATTGATTTGATTAAATTCGTATGAATTGAAGTAGATTTAATCACCAATCCAAAATTACTTATGTCCTGCTTTCTGGGACAATAGTTTCTCTTATTTTCTCTCAAGTCCAAGAAACTCATTTAGCAATCTGGTGAAATCATGACTCCCTTTACATAGTTTTTACATTCACAAAATAATACCCATATGATTACAAAAGAAATAATTATGATGAAATACACTTATGAACATTTAAATAAGTAATGATGCAAGCTCTTGATCTCCTGCAGAATCACAGTGAGTCCTTTATCAATAATTTATCTTTTCACAATAGTTTAAGGCAGACATTAAAGAAATTCATGATGTAATGGAAGAAGCAAATAATTATCAAAACTCAGTTTGAATTGATTAACTAATTTAATAATCGTGGGTATGTAACTTAATTTCTGTGTAACTCCCTTCATTTGTTTGTACAACTTAGGGGTAATATCAGATGATTTCCAGTGTCCTTTCCAGCTCTATATTATTTTAAATAATATTAATATTAACTAGCATTTATATGGTGATTACTTCGTGCCAACCACTGTCTGAAGTATTTTACAATTTTTATCTCCTTTGATCTTCACAACAACCCTGGGAGGAAGGTGTTATTATTATCCTGTTTTACTTTTGAGAACACTAAAGTAAGCAAAGCTTAAGTACTTCTACTAGGTATAATTTGAACACATATCTTCTAGATTATAGGCCTGGCAGTCTTACCACTTTCTTCCCTCCATGGGCTTGCAGTATTTATCTGCATAATTCTCTCCTTTCCTTTAATAGAATACCATATAATTCAACAATTTCCATTCATAAACTGCTATTTTCAAGACATAGTTTGTTGATTATTATTTTTTTTATTTTTCCAGAAATAATTTTTATCAATATTTTTTTTACCTCTCCATTCTGGAATCCATCACTCCCCTTCAACTCCATAAAGAGCCAGCTTTTTTTTGTTTTTGTTTTTGAGCAAATTTTTATATTTATTTTTTAATTAAAATTTTTTTAGTTTTCAAAACATATGGATGGACAATTCTTCCAAATTAGCATTTTCAAAAGCCTATGTTCCAATATTCTCTTTCCCCATGCCCCCATGGGGTAAGTAGTTGGCAAGTAGTGCAATATATGTTAAACATGGTAGAAATATATGTTTAATCCAATATATGCATACATATTTATATAATTATAGTGCCGCAGAAGAAAAAAAAAAGAGAGAATCAGAATAAAATGCAAGCAAACAACAAAAGAAAAAGTGAGAATGCTATGTTGTGATCCACACTCAGTTCCCATGGTCTTCTCTCTGGGTATAGATGGCTCTCCCATCACTGAACAAGTGGAACTGGTCTGAATCAATTAATTGTTGAAGAGAGCCAGGTCCATCAAACTTGATCATTGTATACTCTTGTTGTTGCCATGTACCATGATCTCCTGGTTCTACTCATTTCACTTAGAGTCAGTTCATGCAGGTCTCTCCAAGCCTCTCTAAAATCATCCTGTTGATTATTTCTTACAGATCTTGTTTAATCTTTAATTTTATGATATTTGATGCTGCAGAGTATACAAAAATTTCTGACAATAAAGTCAATACTTTCTTTTTAAGAAGACATTTTTCAGTCATGAAGTTTCTGTAGCCCCTGTCCATGAATATTCTCAAGGGCAATCTCATTAAATCCAAATTTCATCTCTAATGGGAAGAAACTAGAAATTGTTGGGATGTCACTGGGCTTTATAATGTATTACCTGACTATGTTTTAGCTCAGTGTTGTGATACAGCACCCAGAAGAAAGCTGAATTTTATTAATTCCATCTACCACAGGTTAGCATTGTTCAGATTACCATATCAATGATGAGGAATTTACTTGTTTTCTTTTGTTAGAGGTCATTGTGGTGAGTGATGAGTGACTGGCCATTTGTTCAATGTGGAGAACTTCCCCTGAGAAATCTTATTTCACTGATACAGATCAGCAATTGTTATTTACATACACACACACACACACACACACACACACACACACACACACACACACACACATGGAATTCCTGGCCTAAAGTATTTGGGAAGAAACCATGAAGGGAATCTTTGTTGCAGATAGCATATCAAAAGTATTAAGATTTTGAGAGCAAAAGTATATAGTCCATGTGCCTAATATCAATCTAAAACTGAGCTTAAACATAGGTTTTCTTGTCTCTAAGATTGACTATTCTCTACTAAGATATATTGCCTTTTAGCAATATAGTTATAACAACTGAGTGTATTATCAATCCTTCATACATAAAAATACTTTTTGCTTGTGGGCCCCAAAGTGAGTTTCATTAGCATTTGATGAATTCACACACTCCCAGGAAAGACAGGTTAAAGTTTTAAGCCCTTTGCTTTTTTGCAACAAATCTTAATGGAACATTCAATGAGGAAAGATAAGAGAATGAAATTGACCTGATAGAAATCAAGATTATAATTTTTTTCTGGACAATGCATGTCTTCTTTCATTGCATTAATAATATGATATATTTAAAGCTGGAAGAAATCTCAGATATTATTTAAATTCAATGAGGAAACTGAGGACTAAAAGCTAAAGTGATTTGAACCTAAGTACTCAGAGCTAGTGTTCTTCCCACAGTATCACATTACTTTGTTTAAATTCCATTACACAACTCTTTCCTTTATCAGCTGAAGATAAAAGTACAAAGAAAAATAATTAATACAAAATTAGTTTGTTCACACTCTTTTAAGATTTTTTTTTTCTCTCTGTTCCCTTTATTAGAGTATCCTTCCTTTTGGGTAGGTTCCTCAAACTCTACTCATTCATCATGGTCCAAATGGAATTTTACTTTCTCCCTAAAAGGTTTCCCTAATTGCAATGGCCACAAATGTTGTCCTTCATTTTTGATAATAATAAAGCGAAAAAAAATAAAACAAAAACCCTAAAATTTAAAACAAACAAAACCCACAAACAGCAGAGCCTTAAAATTGGGAAGACCTTTAGATATCTAAGTGCTTTGAAATAGAAACATATTTTATCTTTGCATCCCCAATACCTCGAATACTCTGTTGAACTGAATAAGTACTTAGTAAATACTTCCCATTCATTGAATGGTTCAAATTTACAACATACATGACAATTAGCCAAGAATCCTTTGCATATAGGAATAAGGTGCTGGCTGTTTTGCCAGAATTTTATTCCCTTGTTGAATAGCTTTAATTTGTTTAAAAAAAATCTTTATTAAAGCAGGACTCTTCCTTCCTGTTTAATTTTATTATACTCATTCCCATAGTTGTTTTTTTTTTTTTTTTAATACTGGAGCAAAAGAATATCTATCTTTTTCTTCTTTCACATGAAAGATGGATTTTTTTTTAAAAAGTTAGGATTGCTTTCTTGATTTCAGAATCTTCTTGTTTCTGTGTTAACCATGAACATTTTTTTTCAAGTATTCTTTTTATGATATGGCTTCATGCCTTTCCACATACTAATAAATCACTTTGAGATTGAAGTCTAGCCTGTCAATTTTCCTCTTCAAGTGATATTTCGAAATTTACAAGCAAGAGTCTAACTATAAAACGTATATTTTCCTTTTTTATTTTATATGATGAAATTGAGTCTAAAATTATATTGGCTTTATTTTTGCAGTGTCTTATTCATGCTGTATGATAAATTTCATCCAATGATCAATTATTGACACTTTTTACATAATTTTCACAATCTGATATTTAGAATAGTATATGTATTCTATATTAAGCTATAATGAACTTTTATATTTTTTTCTTTAAATGTCTTCATTTAACACATGGCAAGTCCATGATATTTAATTATCTTTTCATTATCTCATACTTGGTGAAAGAGTTGATATTATACTGCAGGTGCTGTTCATGGAATGATAGAAAAATAGTGGATTTTGATTAAGACTACCTGAGTTGAATGCTATTTCTGCCACTTGCTACCCATATGATCTTGATTGAATCATTTCAGTTTTCTAATTATAAGATGAGAAAATAGAGAATAATCTATAAATTTTTTTGAGCTCTAAATCTATGATTTTACATTTACATTTCAGTAATTATCTAATCTAATTAGGTAATCTAATCTAGATAAGATAATAATGACCATCAAACAATATCATTAAAACTGACTCTATTTAATAGACACGTGCGTGCGCGCGCACACACACACGGAAACTCAAACCACCCAGCTATTTATTTGTGCATTAATTGAGAATCAATTTTTTTTTTTTTTTTTTGTGAGTAGCCTAGGCATTGACTGGTAAGAGCAAAGTTTCAAATTAAGATGAAATTAAAAGAAAGGATAAATATATTAAAAAAGGTGTTGTATTTACCTACAACATTCTAAATAAGATTTGTAGAAAGCAGATGTTAGTGTAGGTAAATGAAAATTTAAAAAAAATGAAGACATTGGTTTTGATAGCTATTATTTTTTGGAAAACTTTAAGTAATGAATAAGCAGTCCCCTCTAAATGGCATGCACTTCACTTTCATCACTACTTTGAAATTCTAGTTTCCTTATTCTTTCAATAAATAAAATGTTTAAATCAATAAGTGATAATAGGATAGGAAATTCAAGTGTCATTTCCTACATGAAGTCTTACTTGAACTTTCCTCCCTTTAAAATTATTTTACATTACTTTTCATATTTTACATGTAAATGTACATAACATATTCACTTTTTTATGATTAGAATGTAAGCTTTTTGAGCAGATGGACATTTTTACTTGTGTCTTCTTTTATCATTTTCTAAGAAGTACTATACATGTAGCCATTGAAGATAAAATCTTTGTTGAATTTAAAGGAACTTAAGAAAATTACTCCAGCATGGAGAATGAAAAAGAACATATATAAGCTTAGTCATAAAATACTTCAAAAATATGGCAAATTTAGTTGCACAATATTATCAAAGAGAATAACTGAAGATTACAAAATAATATGAATTCACAATATAAATAGTTGAAGAGAAAATAAACATTTTGAGAAGTTGTTTTTGTTGAAATGCAGTTGTCATATCATCCAAAAAACAGCCATGATGGATGGACCTAGAAGAAAGATACCTTAATGGAAGTACAACAAAGAAGATTTGAGATTAGACCTTCTTGCTGATTGACATTTCTTATAACACAATAGTACTTCATTACATTAATATATTGGAATTTATCTAGTAATTTCCAATTGATGGAGATTTCCTTAATTTCCAAATATTTTGCACATCAAAAAGAGCTGTTATAAATATTTTGTACACAGGGGTCATTTGCTTCTTTTTTAATGTCTTTCACATATAGAACTAGTATTATTATTAGTACTAGGACAAAAAAATATGCACAATTTAATAGCCCTTTGGGCATATTTGAAATAGGTCTCCAAAATGGTTGATCAGTTCAGAAGTCCTCCAAATGTATTTTGCATACCAGTTTTCCCATATCCTCTCCAGGAAGCTGCTCTCACACAAATAAAGTAAAATTTCAACAATTGAGAAAATATCAGTTGCTCATAGTTAGACCAAAGTAATATAATAAAAATGACAGTTCTGCCTAAATGTGTCCACTTGTTCAGTGCCATATCAATGAAATTACCAAAATTATTTTATACAACTAGAAAGAATAACAAAATTCATCTGGAATAATAAAAGCCAAGATATCAAAGGAATCAATGAAAACTACAAAGAATTTTGGCTTAATAGAAGCAAATGTAAAACTTTATTATATATAAAGTAGCAGTCATCAAAAACATTTGGTACTGACTAAGAAAAAGAGTGATGGATCAATGCAATAGATTAAATATCCATGATATTATAATCAAATGATATAGTAATCTAGTATTTGATAACCCCCAACTCCAGTTTCTGGAAAAAGAACTCACTATCTGACAAAAAATTCTGGGAAAACTGGAAAATATATTAGAAGTTCATCATGACCTACATCTTACACCCCATATCAAGATAAAGTCAAAATGGATACATGGTTTAGGCATAAGGGATGATACCATAAGTGAATTAGGACAGCAAGGGATAATTATTTCTTGCATATCAGATCTTTGGAGAAAGGATGAATTTATGATCAAATAACAACTAGAGAACACTATGAAAAGCAAAATGAATAACTTTGATTACACTAAATTAAAAAGATTTTGCACAAAAAAAACCAAAAAACAAAAAACAAAAAACAACTAGCAAAACCAAGATTAAAAGGAAAGTAGAAAGCTGGGGGAAAATCTTTATAATCAGTGTATCTGACAAAGGTCTCATTTCTAAAATATTTAAGGAACTGTTTCAAATTTACAAAAATAAGTCATTTCCCAATTGATAAATGGTCCAAGGATATGAACAGACAGTTTTTAGATGAAGAAATTAAATCCATCTATAGCTACATGAAAAAATGCTCTGAATCCATATTGATTAGAGAAATGAAAATTAAAACACCTCTGAGGTATTACCTTTCACCTCTTAGATTAGCTAAAGTGACAGGGAAAAAAATCCTAAATACTGGAGGGGATGTGGGACACCAATGCATTGTTGGTGGAGTTGTGAAATGATTCAACTGTTCTTGTAGATCACTTTGGAACTATGCTCAAAGAGCTCAAACTGTCCATATCCTTTGAGACAGCAGTGCCATTACTGGGTCTGTATCCCAAGGAAATCATAAAAAAAAGACAAAGGATCCATATGTGCAAAAATGGTTGTAGCAGCTCTTTTTGTGGTAGCAAAAAATTAAACGATGAGTAGATGCCCATCAGTTAGGAATGGCAAAACAAGTTATGATGTGATATATGAAGATAATGAAATATTATTATTCCATAAAAATGATAAGCTGATTTTAGAAAGGCATAGAAAGATTTACATGAACTGATGCTGAGTGAAATAAGCAGAACCAGGGACACATGTGCGATGATCAACTATGGAAGAGTTGGTTCTTCTCAGTGGTTCAGTAAAAGCATTCCCAATAATCTCTGTTCATAAAATGTCATCTGCATCCAGAAAAATAACCTCTGGAGACTGAATGTAAATAAATAACTGCTAAGTTTAATTCTTTTTTCTGTTTTTTTTTTATCACTCCAATGGTATTTCCTCTTTGCTATGATTTTACTCTTTCAATATGTTTTATAAAAATAAATATTTTTTTTAAAAAGTAAATGAATAAGTCTTTTTATGGAAGTCAGAGAGAGTTTGGACAAGTGTCTGAGTTTTCTTCACTATCTTAATTCTATCTCCAATCTTTTTTGAGGGTGATCTTTCAATCCAAAGTACAGTGGGAACATAACAAAAAAAATACTTTATTTTAATTTTATATTGGTATTAAATGAGCATAATATTAGAGTCCGTTCTAGAACTTTATCAAATTCATTCAGAAGAAATCAAGGCTAAGAGCTAATTCACTTTTCCTCCCAGCAACTTAGCTCCCTTATGTCAAATGGAGATCCTATTCTAGTCAGTTGGTCTAATTTGGTATAGCAAAAAGCAGCTACTATTAGTTTCTTGTTTTGGGACTCTGTTCCTGTGCTTCTCAATTTTCTTAACTTATGAATTCTGGATTCTTATGTCTAGGATTTTAATTTTATAGCCTGTATTCTGATTTTTAATCTCTTTTCTGTTTCAACTCATCCTCTCCTTAGGATCTGTTATCTGTTATTGGATATACAATATAGTGTCATACACAATATACAGTAAAGTGTCATAGTACAACTGCTTCATAGTACCCAAATAATTTTTTGATTCAATATTTTCCAGCTATGAACTTCAAAGTTTCCATAAAATTCTACTGGAAAAGACAGCCATCTTTGTGAACTTTTAGTTCTTTTATATCCATGACTCTACTTCTTCTCTAAATTCTCTCTATCTGTACACTCAAACTGGTTTTGTATGTGAACACAATTTGCCATTTTATGGATCTTTAAGTAAATAAAATATTTATTTCAATAAGATGACATCTTAGAATAAGAATATCAAGTGTTTAGCTGAGTGCTACTTCATTTGTATCTATAAGATGATAAAAAATGTACGAGACAAAAAAGCTTTAATTTAATTTAATAAGATTTTATTTAAGCTTTAACAAAATATATATGGAAGATTTACAGAGGCACTTGGAGAAGATGAATACATGGATGGGTTGCTGTATGAACTCTTTGAAAGGCCTTTTTTCACATAGCTTCACTCAAAGATCCATGGAAGTGTTTGAGCTTCACATTAGTAATAGTGATTATGATGATAAAGAATCACTATTGTACTTGAATTACTTCCAACTCCAAATTATGAAATCTGGTTATAACAGAGTTCATTAGGAAAAAAAAAACAGTAAGGTTTGTTTTTTTTATATATATAAAAACATTATTTTCATCCTCCACTCTTCCAGTTAATTTATATATTTGTCAACAGGATTATTGCCTCCATGGAAATATTTCACAACTCATTCATATTCACTCTGTTATTTTTGTGAAAATCCCACAATAAATTTGCCTGCAGGTCCTCACCAAATAGGAAGGAGTTCTTGCTCAAAATCTCTTGATGTGATATAGAGATAAAGAAAATATTGACTTTCTATTTCTCCCTCATTCTTATTATGTGGTTAGTCTACTCCACATATATTTAATAATTAGATGAAAAGAACTTTCAAGACTAAATAGGCATTTCAAGTGTGTGTGTATGTGTGTGTGTGTGTGTGTGATATTGTCTTCCTCTAAACAAAGGGAAATAAGATAAAATAACTCTCTACCTTTTAAATAGAATAAAAAGATAAGAGAAAAGAAATGAGATAACAGAACCTTAGGCAGTCTGAGAAGAAAAAAATACACTGGGTCATATCTGATGCTCTCACCTTAACACTTGAAGTTTAAATCAGAAAGGCAGCTGAAAATGAAACTCTCTGGATGCTCCTTAGCCTGTCTTGAGGCATCAGCATGGTTTCAATGTAAAATATTCTTTAGGTTCAAGGAAATAAAAAGGAAACTTTTAGGGAAGTTTAAACAACTAGCAAGAAACTGCCCTTAGGGATGTATTTGACTTTTTTGTAAATTGTAGCTGTCTACTTTTTATGAAATATGGAAGGAGCTATTTCATAATCATTCTGTAGTCTGGTTTTAATAGATATTGCTCTGTCAGGGAAGACATATTTATGGATTTCAGGTGTAATGTATATCTACCAGTGTGTACAGTTCACCTTTATGGTGAAGTTGCATATTTTTCTATTTCTTTCTTATTTGTTTGTTTGTTGGAGGTAGGAAAAGGAACAAGCATTGATCCCTAGCAGGTTTAATTTTACTTGAAACACCTACAAAAGAATATAGGAAACCACGTCTAACTCTGGTGACCTAATGGGGGAATTCCAGAACACAACGAAAAGAGAAATCATCTTACCCAGAATCTTAAATAAAAATGAATAAAAGAGCTTATGGTGGATGTGTCACTAGACAGTTTTTAGCACCACACAATTAAATCTCATATCCTCCTAGGAGGAGAAGATGAAATCTATTTCTGTTTCATTAATGTACAGAATAAAATTTCACGTCTTGAACTTTGTTGGGGAAAACAATTTAAAGGCAGTTTGAAATAAGTTGTTAAGTGAAAAATAAATGGTTAATAGGATGCTGGACTTGAATAGGAGAGATCTGGGATGTAATGTTGACACTGTCATTAATTAGTTGCATATATTTTGACAAGTTATTTGAGATTATTCTACAATTTAAAGACTAAGAAAATTATCTAAAGTGTTTAAAAGTTAAGTATTTTGCCCAAGACACTCCTTCTCTTTTTGATATGCATATGTAAGTATGCACACTTGTATATAACACACACATATATATATTTATATACAAATAGACATATGAATGTATGCATGTGTAAAATGCCTGATTGAATATGTATATGATATATCTATATACATAGATATGTGTATATAAATGCTATATACATACATATACATGTGCATACACAAGCACGCATACACTGCATGAAAAAAATTTCAATGGCATTCAACAATTGGAAGTATGTATGTGTATTTCTTTATAAGGTTTTGTTTGATATGTGAGAGGAAGTCTTGCATAATAACTAGAAGGTCACTCCATTTACTCAATAAAATCCAATGAATATTGTTTCTAGGACCAGTTATGTTATGGGCCACAACTCTGTACTTGAAACAAGGATTCTTACAAGGTACTAACTAAGTGGAATTGATAAGACAATAGTTATTTGGTTTAGCAGGATGCTTAATAGTTCTCTAGTTCAGTATGATTGATTTAACCTTACCACAAATAATGGTTCCCTAGTGATATGATTGGTTTATACTCAGTATACAGTAAATGACCTAATTATACTAGAACATATAAAATGGGACAAACTCAGCCAGGGTCAGATGGGAGACGACAGAGGACTGGAGGTGGGAGCTCAACCTCTCAGAGGCAAGGAGAGAGATTCACTCCATCTCACACCACTTTGGTGGCTGGCCTGTCTTCCTGCTTCCCCCACTGAGACTAAGGCCAGTCTGAAGGGCCTCCAGAAAACTAGCTGAGCCCCAGGCAAGGAGACAATAAAGAATTTGGACTTTATCCCTGGCTATTCTCATGGTGATTAGTCTACTGAAATGAAGGCTGGTCCAGAGACCTCCAGAAAACCAACCTGAACATTACACAGTTATAACAATGTGCTATTTAAAGGGCTTCATAAAATGAACCGATGCTTTCCAGTCTTTCAAGTGATCTTTCAACATATTGCGTTTCTACACTTTATGGTCCACCCATATTGTCCTTTATACTTTCCCTTATAAGTAACACTCCATTTTTCACCACTGTTATCTTTGCTTTAGCTAAATTTTTGTCTTTCCTTTGCCTAGAAAGGAGAATTGTCCTGGATTCCTCTAAGTCTCATTTCAAGTATGAACTTCTGTAGAATTTTTAAGATCATCAGTTTTACCCTCTAAATTTACCTTTAAACTACTTTGCATATATTGTGTATATATTCATTTATTTACTTGTTTCAATCACTAAAATCCAATTTTAACTAAATCTGAGATTTGTTTAGTGTAAAGTTTTCTAGGTTTGGGAATTATTTTACTTATTTAGATCAGCAATTATCTATATGCTCTAGTGTTGGACAGTTGCCAGTGGCACAGAATGGAAATGTCACTTATTCAGTCACACAGTTAGAGCTGGAGCTAGAATTTGAACCCAAGTCCTCTTAAATGAGTGCCTTTAAATCCTAACACTCTAATTATTTTGCAAGGCTGTTTCTTACCTAGCACAAAACTTGCCAAAACTTGCTAAAGAAATACACATTCATATAGTTGTTGAAATCAATTAAAATCTTTTCATCCAGCACATGTATGCTTGTATATGGATATATATATATATACATACATATATCCACTTATATGCATAATACATACATCATATTTCACACACATATACTATACATACATACATGTGTGTATACAAAAATTTACATACATATCTATGCATATGTGTAGATGTGTATTTCTCTCCTGGAACAAATAATCAGCAAAATCTTTGAGAAAAGAAAATTTATATACTACTTTTTTTTTTATAACAATTTAAGATTGTTTTCTAAGGCTTTTTTTTCTGATTTTACCGGGTATATATATATTTTTTAATCAGCAGAATGGTTGGCAGGGGAAGATAGCTTTTTCATTTGATTTTTGTTTTGTCTTTTCCACATCACAGAAATTAGGTCTTCTAGAAACTTTAGTAGCCCTATAAACTGCTGCTGATGTCTTTTATGGTTATTTAATACTGATAATAAATTAATTTGCATAATACTTAAGACTCTAGAGTATAAATTGAAGATAAGTCCTCAGAGTGAATCTCAGCTTTAAATAGTCCTGATGAAGAAAGTAGCAATTGTATATTCAAGAAGAAATCAGAAAAGGGGGGTAAAGTAGGGGTGGTTGAATGACTAATGTAGAGTTAATATGAAATGAAAGGATTTATAAAACAGCAACTTCAAAGTATTTTTGCTTCACAAATCCTAAAAGCACTTTATGAAAAAAGGATTATGTAAATTTTGTTAATGATAAGAATTACTGATTTATAATTATTTAATTTAATACACCTCTGATAAATTCACAAATATAATTATATATACATATATATGTATATGTAAATTCCTCCCCATCTCCCAACCCCTTGGGTTTTAGTAAGCTTTTGATATATACACAGAGAGACTTAGACCACCAAGAGAAAACATATTTATTTTGACAATTCAAGCAATACGGATGCTGCACTACATAATACTGCACAAACTATAGTCAATTAGTAAACATAAAAGAGGCATCTTAAATGAACTAGATTCCCATCACATGCATTCTTTGGGAACCTTCCTATTGCTTAAAATGAGAATCTGGGTCAGTGGATAATGTAGAGCCTATACTCTCTCTTCAGCTGTCAAAGATAAAAGTCACTACAGGAAAATTCCAAATGAGTACTGTGAGAAAAAAAGCAAAGATAGCAAAAATGGTTGGGACTGAGCAGTTCTATCCTACCAAGAAAAAAATATGAACGTTCTAGTAATTAGATAAAAAAGCTTAGGAATCTTTATTCATTCCTAGGATATAATGGTGGATTCTAAGATAGTTTAGAAAATGTTAAAACCTTTCCATAGTTATTTTTTATTTTAATACTTGTAATATAGATACCTTTAAAATTAAATATATATATATTTACTTTTTTATTAAAGCTTTTTTGTTTTCAAAACATAGTCATGGATAATTTTAACATGTATCATTGCAAAACTTTTTGTTCCAAATTTTCCACCCCTTCTCCCACCCCCTCTATTAGACGGCAAGTAATGCAATATATTTTAAACTTGTGCAATTTTCCTATATACATTTCCACAATTATCATGCTGCACAAGAAAAATTAGATCAAAAGGGAGAAAACTTACAAAGAAAACAAAATGCAAGCAAATAATGAAAAGAGTGAAAATATAAATTATGCTGTGATTCACATTCAGTCTCTACAGTGTTCCCTCTGGGTGCACATGGCTTTCTTCATCACAAGATGGTTGGAAATGGCCTGAATCATCTCATCATTGAAAAGAACCATGTCCATCAAAATGGATTATCATGTAATCTTGTTGTTGCCATATACAATGGTTTCCTGGTTCCCCTCCTTCACTTAGCATCAGTAAGTCTCTCCAGACCTTTCTGGAATCATCCTGCTGGTCGTTTCTTATAGGACAACAATATTTCATAACACGCATGTACCATAACTTATTCAACCATTCTCCAACTTATGGGTATCCACTCACTTTTCAGTGCAAAAAAATGTTGACTCAAACATTTTTTACACATGTGAGTCCCTTTCCTTCCTCTATTGTCTCTTTGGAATGCAAGCCAAGTACAAACACTGCTAGATTAAAGGGTATGCACAGTTTGATAGATCTTTGAGCATAGTATCAAATTTCTCTCCAGAATGGTTGGATCAGTTCACAACTCCACCAACAATGTAGTAGTGTCCCAGTTTTCTTGTCATCTTAAATAAACTGAGAGGTGTGTAGTAGTGCCTCAGAATTGTATTTGCATTTCTCTGACCAATAATAATTTAGAGCATCTTTTCATATAACTAGAAATGGTTTCAATTTCTTCATCTCATGCCCTTCTGGTAGTTACAATTACTAGTCTGTCCTAGGCCCAACAGAGTACCTTTGACCACTGACGTTTGCAGTGTCAACTCTACCCGGTTCGCCTTCTCTGAGGCCTTCAAAGGTCTCTGGCCACGATCTCTTGAATCTATAGTTTAATAACCGGTAGTGCACTCAAGAACAGCCACGTGTAATCTTAAAAGCCTTTATTATACCTACTCACATAATGCCCTGACTTGTTGGTTCCCTAGTGAACACCTGGTCAGAAGTTTCTTTGACCATTTATCAATTGAAGAATGGATTCAATTCTTGTAAAATTGAATCAATTCTTTATATATTTTAGAAATGAGGCCTTGAGCAGAACCCTTGAATGTAAAAAAATATATGTATTCTCAGTTTATTGCTTCCTTTCTAATCTTGTCAGCATTGATTTTGTTTGTATAAAAACTTTTTAATTTAATGTAAGCAAAAGTATGTATTTTGTATTCAATAATGGACTCTTGTTCTTTTTTGGCCACAAATTGCTTCTTTCTCCACAAATATGAGAGGAAAATTATCCTTTGTTCTCATAATTTGCTTATGATATCACTCTTTATGGCTAAATCAAGAACCTATTTTGACCTTATCTTGGTATACAGTGTTAGGTGTGGGTCAATGCCTAGTTTCTTCTATACTAGTTTCTAATTTTTCCAGAAGATTTTGTCAATTAGTGAGTTCTTATCCAAAAAGCTGGGGTTTGTGGGTTTGTCAAACGCTAGCTAACTATAGTCATTGATTATTTTGTCCTGTGAACCTAACCTATGTTTCTCATCAACTACCCTCTTATTTAGGCAGTGCAAAATGGTTTTGATGACCCCCACTTTATAATACAGTTTTAGGTCTGGCACAGTGAGAACACCTTCATTTAAATGTTTTTCATTAATTCCCTTAAAATTATTGACATTTTGTTCTTCTATATGAACAAAAAGAAACAAACAAAAAACAAACAAAAAATTGTCCCATCCAATTCTGACTGGCTCTGCATAAAGTTCTTAACAAGGGAAAAAAAAAAAAAAAAAAATATATATATATATATATATATATATATATATATATATATATATATATATCAGATGCTAGAAAATCTCAGTTAAAGTCCCACATACTTTATTCCTCTTTAATGATGACCACTTTTTTTCTTTATGTTTGCTTACTCATTTGTAAATGAAAGTAATTGTAAAACTGGATAAACTAATTCTAAACTGAAATGATAAGAGTGATGGTACTTATTTCACAGGTTTGTTGTGAAGAAAATGGCTTGTAATGTATATATCTCTCTAAATTTATTTGAGTCAAGACAATGTAAACATCCATTTTCTGGACATGTTAGCTTTAAAATGTAAACTAATAATCAGTTAATAGATTTAGTAGTCAGTATTATACCAGATTTATCATCTTCTATATTAAAGAATTGGCAGTTGCCGGATATGATATTCTAGGTGGCAAAGAAGGTAAATTATAATCGAGTTACTTACCCAGAAAACAATTATACTATTACACATATGATGATAGATAAAAGCAATGATACCAATGAGACCATTCAAGGGGAAAATGGATATTCAGTGAAGTAGAGGACTTTTGAAGTATTGTTATTGAAAGGACAAGAGTTGAACAGAAAATTTGACTTTCAAATAGAAGACTAAAGGGAATCTCCTTCTTTTACTGGTATACTATTGAAATTATAATCTGTTTGCTCATATTAGTATTTGGGAATGAGGGAGATCACTCATTCCTCTATGTCCCTTACCTCTCCTTTCCAATTTTAACAAACTCTGCTATTTTTTTTTAATGCTGTACAATTATTTACTTATATTTAATCATGAGAATTTAGGTTAAGATATTTTAGTTCTAATTCTCTAATCTTACATCTTTTGTTTCATAAACATACATGCAAGACATATATATATATATATGCACACACATATTTGTGTATATCTATATGTGGGTTCATGTAATGTTCATTTTTAAAATGTAATCTTCTCTTGTTGGGGTTTCCTTGGGGTCTCTGGAGGCAGCCTTAGTTTCACTTCAGAGTAATCAGCCCAAATGCAGCCAGGTATTCAATTCCAAATCCTTTATTGTCTCTCTCCAAGTCTTGACCCTTTCCTAGTGGCCCGGTTAGCTTTCTTAGACTCCAGATCTTTTTATTATCTCCTTCAAAGTCTTCACTTGGGGCTAGGCTAGTTTTTCTGGAGGCCTATCTCTCTCTTTGGTTCCAAGAGCGTCTGCTCCACCCTGCCTTCTCTAGCTTCTGAATCTCCCCAACTGTATCCTGGCTAAGGCTCTGAGAGCTTCTAGTGGGCTTGTCTTTCTGGTCCTGAGAGCTTCTTGCTTATATACTCCACCCTAAGTATACACCAATCATTATATTGTTAGGAAACCATTATTTATTGTAGGATTAAATTAATGCTAAACTAGATTTAACTATTGTCTCCTCAATTCCACTTAATACCTTGTTTCAAATACTGGCCCATAATAGATGTACATACATATGTGTTATATGTACATGTATAGCACAATGTGTGTTTATTTTTTTACTCGTAAGTCCAGCTTTTTTTCTTAAAAAATAGGTTCTAAATGTAATTTATTTCGTTAATTAGAGAGTAAGGTATTTTTATGTTATTTGTTTTTTTGCTTCTGTTGTTTGAAAATCTTCCAGTTTCAATACTCTATTCATATATGTTTTATTGGTCATTTTGTTGTTGCTGTTATATGCACTTTAAGTATCTCCCTTTGGCTTAACATCCCTTCTGTTTCATTGCTGATGTTTCAAGTTTTCAGAGTATGTCATTTAGGCTATAACCTCCTTTGATTTCTGGAATATCTGTTGTTTTTTGGTTGAGGTTTTCATTTAGTTACAAATTAACATTGTATTATTTGAATTGTATTTCTATTTGAAGCTTTGTTGTAGTTTTTTTTTTTTTAAGGTAATTGTAATATTTGTAGTTTGTGACTGAAATGACTACATTTGAAAACCATCTTTTGATTTTGTTTTCTGAAAAAGATCTACAGATTCTCTTTTTATCTGCCTTAAGTCTTCAGCAGCTTTCTTGTATTATGTACCACATTTTGATATTCATTTAAATTTTTTGATTTGTCAAGCTCTTCTGAAAGATGTATTGAATTATTTTTCTGTTCATAGACCATAAATATTGTTTTAATAATTATTTTACTTATATTCTATGTTATCTCTTTCAATTTCATCACATATTTACCTCTCATTCTTTTTTATTCACTGTACTATTAAATATTTATTTATATATTCTTGTACATACATTTTTACAGTCAGTCACTCTAACAATAAATATTTCTGTTTTCATCAGCATTTTATTCCTTCAGTTACCTGCCATCTTATCTAAATTTATTGTTATCTGTGATTTTATAAAGATATAATATGGGTAATAAATGTGTATATTTGTGAATTATTCATTTGTGAAGCTCTAATAGCTAGAAGTTCTATAGCTATGTCAAATATTAGCAGGGTGGAAGCTTTCTCTATCTTAACTGTTCTGTATGCTGGAAAAATCTTCCGAACTCTTTGGCCTTTTTCTTATTTCAATCTTTCTTTTCCATCCCCTCACATATTAATTTACTTTTGGAAAAATGTGATATTTTCCCTGAAATATTAATTCATTTTGCATCATATTTTCTTTTATACTTTATAAATTTATATGTATATATTTCTCTTTATATTCATTAGTCAGTTAAAAATTCAGACTTTTTTTCAGCTTTTATTTTCATCATGATCCCTTTATCCCTTTCTCATCAAGAACTGTTATGTGTGTATATATATCTGCATATATATATATATATATATATATATATACACACATAGATATGTATGTATATAATTTTCCTTTAATGTTAGAAGTGTGTATCATTTTTCCATAAGCTGTATAACAAGGAGGGTCTGTGGAAGACACTTTTAAAAATCTTTCCTATGCATGCACCATTAGATTTCTGTTCCTTTGAGTAAAATATTATCATTTTTAAATAGCTTTTTGGGATATTCTTATTAAAATGACAGGTAAAATGTTTAATACCATAATATTAATGTATTGAAACTGAAAAAGAGAAGGAAAAGTTGGAACTATTTGCAACTTATCAGTGCTGTTTTCAACAATTAAAAAAATATCATACAATCTTTTTTTTAAATGTTTGCATATTTTATAATTGGTTAGTTATTGTTATCTTAAAATTTAATTGGACAATCACTATATCTGGCTTAATTTAATTTCCACCTGTACCTTATTATTACATCCTTTGTAAAACATACATTCTTAAAGAATTATTGCAATTCCCAGTTGCATTCTCTTTCTTTCTGCATATTAATGCATGCTTTTTTTCTTCTCTAGAAGGTTATTGATTTCTTAACAGTGTTTTGAAAATAACTTGAAATTGTGACTATCTATGGAAATTGAGATTATTTGGGGTTAAATAATTCAATTACTTGGTCATATGACGAATAGGCTTGGGGATGGATGAGGAAGATAAGTTTTCTACATTGATTTCTTCCTTCTCTCAATCCTTATAACTCTTTGAAATTAAATCCCTTTAAATCTCTGCTCTACGACTTTATCAATTTTCCTATTTAAGTTGTTATTTAGGAAATGCTGTACCAGTGCAAACTAATTTGTGATTAAGTTTTGAAAGAGAATATATAAGAATTTTAAATCATTAGTAAGTTACCAGTTTACACTGCATATAAAAATGGAGTATTTGCATGAACCTGGGATAGTTAGAACAAAGAAATTTCAAAAAAATAAATGGAAAAATTCTTGTCATGTAAAAGCATTTGATGAACTAACTCATGCTATTCATAAAAAGGCAGAAGTGGAGAATAAAAATGAATACTTATATAAATTTAGAGCCTTTTTATTGGCTGAACTCAAGTATTATTAATGGTCTATATAATCTTGGCAGGAAATCTTTCCTTGAGCATGTGCTTTTTAACATTTTAATCAATTTCTTGAATAAGACATATATGGCATAATTATTCAATTTTCATATGACAAAAACAAACATATTAAATAGTAAAGTTAGGATCCAAAACTACTTTCACAAAGTATAGCATTGTACTGATTTGAAGGAGATGAAATTAGATAATAATAGTTGTCATTTTGCTTTTTGGGCTTTATTGGTATAAAATACTTCATTCAAAGTAAGCAAATTGTTTAATTTTAAATCCCACAATGCTGCCTATCATTTGTTTTGTATAAATTATTCCTTTATCCAAATATTAGAAAGGCAAACTATTTTATGAACCCCTAATTTGTTATAATATTTTGTTATTATTTTTATGTCATGAATCTATTTTGAACTTTTCTTTGTATACAGTATAAGCTATTATATAGTTCCTTCCAAACACATATAGAGGATACTGAACAGTTTTAGTCAAATACCCCTAGTCTCAAAAGCTTTGATCTTTGAGTTTTCCAAAACCAGGTTTCTGTGGACATTTACTTTTGTTTACTGTATATATACTCTCTTCCACTGACAAACTATTCTATTTCATAGGTGGTCAGATTATTCTAATGATGAATATTTCATAATGCAATTGGCTATCTGGAATAGCTAGCCCATCTTTGTTAACATATTTTTAACTGATTCCTTAATTATTCTTGATTTTTTTTCTTTGTGTAGATTAATTTTGTTACTATTTATTATGGTCTACAAAATAGTTTTTTCATAGTTTGATATGACATCAAAAAAGCAACTTTCTTTAGTTTGAAATGCCATTTTGAGTACATTGGCTCATACTAGCCAATAATTAATATGTTTTGGATTCTCTAAATCTAATTTTGTTTCTGTCAAAGTGTTTTGCAGTTGCGTTCATATAATCATTAAGTTTGTTACTTCGGGAATAATACCCAAGGATTTAATTTTATTTATTTTATTTTTAAACATTTCTACATAAGTAAGGGAACCAAAACCAAAGGGAAAAAATGAAGAAAAGCAAACAAAAAATTGAAAATAAGACATTTCAATCTGTATTCAAAAACTATGCATCCAAACACTAGATGTAAATAGCATTTTCAATCATGTGTCTTTTAGAATTTTCTCTGATTATTGTGTTGCTGAGAAAAGCAAAGTCTATCAAACTTGATTATTTACATAACATTGTTATTACTTTGTACAGTGTTTTGATTCTGCCCACTTCACTCAATATCAGTTCATGTAAGTCTAATAAAGTTTTTCTGAAATCTGCCTGTTCATTATTTCTTAGAGAATAGTAATAGTCCATTACATTCATATGCCATAATTTCTTCAGTCTCCTGTTAATTTAAGGGCATTCCCCAAATTTAAAATTATTTATCACCACAAAAAGAGCTGAGGGAAAAAACCAAACCAAACCAAAACAAACTTTTGTATATGGAGGATGCTTTTCCATTTTTTTTTAATCTTTAAGTTGGTACCTAATAATGGAATTGCTAGATCAAAGGGTAAGCACACTTTTTTAGCTCTTTGGACATAGTTCAAAATTGCTCTCCCAAAAATTTGAACCAGTTCACAAGTTCACCAACAATTCATTAGTATTCTAATGTGCCCCCATCCTCTGCAATATTTATGATTTTCCTTTTCTGCTATAATAGTCAATCTAATAAGTTTGAGGTAGTAAATCAGATATGTTTTAATTTGCAACTCTCTAAGCAATATAGATTTGGATCATTTTTATATGATTATAGATCACTTATATTTTCTTTGTCTGAAAACCACCTATTTGTATCCTTTGACCATTTATCAGTTGGGGAATTATTTATATTCTTAAAAATTTGACTCTGTTTTCAATATATTTAACAAATGAAGACACTTTCAAAAACACAAGCTATAAAAAGATACCCATTTTTTTGTTTTCCCTTCAAATCTTAGTTGCATGGGCTTAATGCAAAAACTTTGTACTTGAATTTATTCAAAATTATCCAGTTTTTCTTTCATAATGTTCTCTGTTTCTTGCTTTGTCATTAATTCTTTCCTGTTCAATAAATATGCCTGGTAAATTATTACTTGGTCTTCTATTTTCTTATGATATTAACTTTTATGTCATTGCTTAGTTTCTGCCATACTATTTTCAAATTTTCCCAGCAGTTTTTTGTCAAATACTGAGTTCTTATCTGTGAAGTTAGAATGTTTGGATTTATTAAACAATAGATCATTGTATCCAGTTTACACTACTAGGTCTTGTGTATCTAATGTATTCCAATTCTCTGCTGCTTTACATTTTAGCCAATATCAACTAGTTTTGATAATTGCTGAAATATAATACATTTTGCTTATGGGTAAGCTAGCCTAATACAATAGAATGACAATTGTAATCAAGTTATATTACTTAATTATTTAGTGCCACATCAATCAAATTGCCAACAAATATTTTAACGAGCTAGGAAAACTTGTAAAAAAATTCCTCTGGAAGAACAAAAAGTGTAAAATATTAAGTATTATAAAAAAGGTGGTATCCTTGTCATATCAAAAATGTACATATGTAGGCATACATATGTATTTATTTATATGAATTTACATGTATGTGTGGGTAGAAAAGTATCTTAAATTCAGAATGAAATAAGAGGCTAAAGATATAGCAAAGTGGCAGCAGATAAAAGAATAATTTTTAGAGGGAACTTTTGGAGGATATTAAGAGGGAATATTTAATATTAAAGAGAATAATATTTAAGAGCAACATTTTGGAGGATATATTTATCTTAAAGAGAGAGCATATGTTTATTTATGTTTTTATTTTTATAAATTATTTTGTTTTATTTTGTTTTTAACTTAATTTTAATCAAAATAATATTAATTTAATTAATTATAATTAATTGTTTAAAGTATTTTGTTTTCCAAATACATGTAAAAATAGTTGCTGATATTTAACTAGCCCTGAATTCCTAATGCAATATAAACAGTTAGAACGGAATAAAAGTTTTCTATATTTGTTAAAAAATCAGAGTATGAGAGAATAGCATAGGAGTGATCTGGTATGTAGAAGGTTGTGTAGATTAAGAGAAATGGAATGGAAATAAAGGAGGAACAACATTTATCTTGGGAAAACTAAAAAATCTCAATTCAGGTACAAGTTAGAGAGCAAGGAGAAAGGGTAAAGTTAGAAGATAAGCAAAGGGGGTGTAGTACATTAAGTAATAGGAGGGCAAGATAGTGTATAGAAATAAATTAGAGGAGTCAGTAAGAAATAAGAGGGACACACAAATATAAAATAAATAGCAGGAGAACAAATTATTATGTATAAAAAGCAGGGAGAGTAACTATGACCTCAGATAAAACTAAAATAGATTTAATCAAAGTAGAAACACTAGGAAGTAAAGTATATACCAGCCTTATTAATCAATGTTGTTATAGAGTATTTAAAATAACTAGCTAGTATAAAGTTGGAATATTGCTGTTGTAGGAAATGATGAGTTGGTGGAATTAGAAATATATGGAAAGACTTGGATTTATGGAGAAAGATATTATCTAACCTTCAGAAAAAAAAAAAAGAAAAAAAACAGAGAACTAACAAGCACAGCATGGTCTTACAGAGATGCATCTGAATATATATGTGTATATATGTTTATGATTACAGATATCTAGCTAAATATCTGTGTATGTATATGTGCATATTTAAATATATATGTATATGTATGTGTATCCATATCTAGTTATCACCTTCTTGGGGGAGGGTGGGAAGAAAGGGCAATAAAAGAATAAAATAAAAAAAAATTCATAGCAGAGAACAAAAGAAATCATCAAGAAAGCAAAGAAAAAGATGAATAGCTCTGAGCTTAATATATAGTATTTGCTATATGTTTTTTTGAAATGGAAACTTACTGTTTTGTATTTTGAATCCTATTATGTTCTGTTGTCCATATGGCATTTTTTTTCCTTTTCTAATTTCGCATTAAATTTTCAAATAAATAAGTAAAAGGAAAAATTATTTAGTTGAATCTTCTTCCTAATATCTGTGGTGATCTGTGTCAAGTTCCCTTATTTTCCCCACATTTTTCATTTTATGACTTTTTCACTTTTGATGGCAGCTTTCCCAGGCATTGAATGTCAACGTATGTTCACCTCCTCATACTTTGGTGAAAAAAATAGTTCCTTAGCTTTTGTCTCTGCCACAAATGACTGCTAGAAGACTTATGTGGCCCTAAGTAGATGCTGGATTATGTCCCTCAGGCACAGTGACATATCAGATACCTACAACATACACACACATGTTCTGTTCAAATATCTAAGACTTAGTTTTCTGTATAAAATCTGTTATAGCACAAAATGCTATTGTGGCAGAGTACTGCCATGTGTCTCTATGTTGCTATCCTTGCCTGATAAAATTTCTACCTTTTAGATGGCTAAAGAACTAGGACAAGTGGGTGGGAGTTTTGAGTTAAATTCTATTGTCATCCTCTGCCTCAGATTGTGTACTCCTGCTCCAGTACTCTGAAGGAAAAACATGCTGATTGACCTTTTGATAGTTATGGATTATCATGTAAATTGATCAGGTTTTTACCATATTTAGTTTCTTGGCCATCTTGTGCTTAATTCATATTTCAGTGAGATTTGCAAAGTTTTGAGTATCCATGAAAATGTCTAGTCCTATATTTTATTGGAAAATTTTGGAGAAGTATATTGTTTGTCCTTCCTTCTCAAAGGTGACCATGGTATCAGGGACATGATGCTGTGGTATGCAACTCAGTTGAATTTAATTAAGGGTGTGCTTTGTAAAGACACCACCCTCACAGTAGTATATTATAATATTTATTATTATTAAACAATAGTTTAAGGTATATAAATTTAAAATAATTTAGTAAGAAATTAATCTCAAAACAATTTCCAACTCATCAATTACCTAAAATATCCCCAGATTTTTGATAATGATTCTAATTCACTGTAATTGGCACAAAATTGTCTTGTTCTTGATTCAGGTGATTAAAACAAATTATGCCAACTTCCAGCCAAATGACTACTCATTTACCATATTTGGACATTTAGGGAAAGGAAACTACAATAAAATATCTTAAGAACTCTACCCTCATTAAGTTTTCCCATATATATTTATATTCTACATCCTGCTTTATATATATATATATATATATATATATATATATATATATACATACAGTTTACAATTTCCTCATTAGAAGGTTTTTTATTTTTTATTTTTTCCTGTCTAAGAGTTTTAAGGAGTTGATACTTTGTGGGAAATGTGCCCCATGAATCATTTATTATATTTCTTTATAGAGAAGCATGGCAGATAATAAACCTAGTTTGTTGAAAACAAAACCTTTTGCAGAAATAACATTAACAACTAGATACAGATAAATACCATTTTGAGATGATTTGGAACAGTCTAACAAACCAAATGTGTGTGGAAATAATCACTAATGCAAGATTTCCTATGTCAGGTCAGATTGACCCTTTCTGACCTTATTTCATTCAGAGTTTGATAATGTTTTCTTCAAGCCTAAAGACAGAAATTCCAAAGTACAACTCTGGAAATAATAGCATTATTGCATTTTTATTTTTGAAGTACAAGAGAATTTGACTTTTAAGAGTCATAAATTATTTATTGCCCTTATCAGGAAGTCTGTTTTAGATGTTGAATGCTATATTGTTCAGGCAATTTTTTGAGTGTCAATTTTCAGTTAAAATAATAAATTACCAAAGTATCAATTTGTGGCATAGCTACATATTTCCACTATTCTTTGGCAAACAGGCGATCTTTTTGCTTGCCAAGACTTTCCTCTTTATATGTGCATTTTGTTCTTTAGGAAATTGCCACCTCAGTCATGCATCTCTCTATCTCTTATCTTCAATGTCTCCTTGATCTACTGGATCTTTCCTTTCATATATGTTCAAGAATCTCTTATTCTTAAAAAAAATCTACCCTCCAGTCGCTGTACTCTCCCCTCTTTCTCTTGGCCAGATTCCTATTTAAAAATATATATATTTATACCAGCTCTTCTATCAACTTGTTTTTTTCTTTAATTTCTAGATTGATTTATTATAATTTAGCTTAAAACTTTATCATTCAAATGAAACCACTTTTTCCAAAGTTACTACTCATCTCTTAGATTGACAAATTTGAAAATCTTTAATCAATATCCTTCTCAATGTATTTACTTTTTCCTGGCTCTCCTCTTACTCATATGACTATTCTCTCTCTGTTTTCCTTTCTGCCTTGTTCATGCAATGCCCTTGTGGGTTTGTACCAATATACTGTCATAGGATCTCTCAGTTTTTTCCTTCTCTATATAATATATTTAGGTAACCTTTTGAGTTTGTATGAGTTTAATTATAATCTCAAGGCCTATTTTAGTCAGATCTGTATAGCTTGCCACAGTTCTCTAAGAGCTTCAGTGTTATATCAGCAGTTTCTGGTTGGACAATTAAAATAGTTATTTTAAACTCAACATGTCCAAAACTTAACTCATATTCTCTCCATTGTACACTCTGTACTTTTCTAAACTTCCCTAATTATGTCAACCACAGCACCATAGTTACAGTATTCATAGCCTCAATATTATTCTCGATTTTTCACTCTCTCCTTGACTTTGCATCAAAGTATTTTATTTTTTCCTCCAGTTACATGTGCAGACAATTTTAGCATTCATATTTATAAATTTTTCAATTTCCAAATTTCTTCCTCCCTTCTTCCCCTCTCTATTTTCAAAGATGTTAGGCAGTTTAATATAGAAAATAATAACTATTTTCATGTCAGTAACAATTGTGAGAGAAGAAACTAATCAAAAAATTTAAAAAAAATAACTTTTAAAAATGTGCTTAAATTTACATTAATAGTCCATCAATTCTTTATCTGGTTGTAGATAGCATTTTTCTTTGTGAGTCCTTTGTACTTGTTTTGGATGATTGTGTTGCTGAGAAAGGTGAGTCAATCATAGGCTATCATCACATAATTTTGCTCATTTTCAGATTTTCCCAGTTTTTTTGAAATTTACGTGCTCATCGTTTCTTATTGCACAATAGTATTCACATTACTTTCCTATATATCATTGCTTGTTCAGTATTCCCATATTGATGGTCATCCCCTCAATTTATAATTTTTTGTAAATATTTTTTCAAAAGAGATACTATAAATACATATGCCCTGCACATGTATGCCATTTTTTTCATTTTTATGATCACTTACAGATCTAGTAGTGTTAGTTTTCAATGATATTTTATTTTTCTAAATACATGCAAAAATTTGTTTTCAATATTCACCTCTTCAAATCTTGTGTTCAAATTTTTTTCTCTCTCTCACACATTGACCCCCTCCCCAATACAGCAAGCAATCTGAGATAGGATAAAGATGAGTATACCTATAAGCATGTTTCCATATTAATGATAATGGACAAGAAAGATCAGGTCACAACTGAAAATAAGCATGAGAAAGAAAAATAAATAAAACAAAGAATGAAATTACTATTCTTTGATCCATATTCAGTCTCCATAGCTGTCTCTTTGAATGCAGATGATACTTTCCATTCCAAGTCTATTTGGATTTGTCTTGAATCACCTAATTGTTGAAAAGGACTTAAGTTCATCACAGCTCATTATCACAAAATCTTGCTCTTTCTATATAAAATGTTCTCTTGGTTCTTCTTATTCCACTCACCATTAGTTCATGTAAGCCTTTTCAGACTTTTCTTAAATCAGCCTGCTGATAATTCCTTAGGGAAAATAATATGCCATTGCATTCTTATACCATAAATAAAAAAGAAATGAAAGAAATTAGAATAGGCAAATATGAAATAAAACTATCATTCTTTGGGGATGATACAATGATATACTTAGAGAATCCTAGAAAATCATCCAAAAACTTGTTTGAAACAATCACTTTAGCAAAGTTAAAAGATATAAAATAAACCCAAAGAATCAGCATTTCTATTTATTATTGACAAAACTCATTAGCAAGTGATAGAAAGAGAAATTTCTTTTAAAATAACTTTAGATAAAATAAAACATTTGAGGGTCGCAGGAACTATATGAATGAAATTACAAAACACTTATCACACAAAGTCAGATCTAAATAATTGAAAAAATATAAATTGCTCACGAGTAGGCCAAACTAATATGATAAATCACAATTTTGCCTAAATAGGCCTATTTGTCCAGTGCCAAACCAAGCTGATAAAAATATTTTATAGAGGTAGAAAAAATAATAATAAAATGAATCTGGAAGAACAAAACATAGGAATGTCAAGGGAATTAATGAAAAAACTAAAATTTTAAAAAGGGTGGCTTAGCAGTATCAAATTTAAAACGATATTATAAAATAGCAGTCATCAAAAACCCATTCAGTACTGTCTAAGAGTGATGGGTCAGTGGAATAAGTTAGATAAACACGACACAATAGTCAATGACTATTGTAATCTAATGTTTCATAAACCCAAAGATTCAAGCTTTTGGGGAAAGAACTCAGTATTTGACAAAAATTTCTGGGAAAATTGGAAAATAGCATGGCAGAAAACTAGGCATTGATCAACACTAGTACTCTACAGCAAGATATGATTGAATGAGTTATATTAATAACTTTGCTTTTATTCTGTATATGCACACACATATACACATACAAGAATGTATATACAAAAATATGTGAATATGTGTGTGCAATCATACACATACATTTGCTTTGATTCCCTACTGTTAATAGTTGTTTGCTTTTTTTTTTTTTTCTTTTCTAATCTGTTTTAGTATTTATTTTTAATCCTTTTACCTAAAAAAGTGTCTGGCACACAAGAGGTATCTGCTTAAGTGTTTGTTGCTACATTGATGGATTATCTATTTTTTAAAATTTAGCCAAAACATTGATCATGTATTCTATACCCAAGCTTATGTAAATATAACTATATCCCAGGAACTCTAATAAAATCTAGGCACACACATATAAGTGTGGGGGTGTCTATGTACATATTTTTGATTACACACATGCATAAATATGTATGCATGCATTTATGTATACCTATATGTATATGAGAGGGTCCTAGGTGTTAACAATTAGCAGAGAAAAAGACAAGTTCCCTAGTGGAACTCACAATTAACCAGGAGAAAAGGAATACTCATGAGGTAATATTATGCCATTGATTGGCAGGTTAAATCCATAAAAGAGTTTAGCAGACAAACTGCAAAAAGTGTTTGCAAGGGAAAAGAATTACACCATTGATTGGCAGGCTAACACTAGAAGGGATTTAGAGTTAACTCTTAAAAGGAGAAATACTCTTAAAAAGAAACGGCAAGGAAAATAAAAAGCAATATAAGGCAGGAGGGAGGAGAGAGGAGGTGAGAGGAAAGATACTAAGAAGTAGAGCATGGCCAATTAATTCCAAAAAGAGATTTAGAAAGGATGGCATAGCACATGGTAGGCAGATTTATAAGGAAAATTTAACTGGTAGTTTGACATCATAATTTTGTTTTCTGATTGGATACAGTAAAATGGAGTTTTCAAAGCTCTCCACTAGCAATAGAACTGTGAGACTGAGCTGATCCCATCAGTGCCCTTCCTACTTGCCACAGGGAGTATTATAATCTTATCTTCAGACTTTCTCAGCTACCCCATCTGGCTCCCTAGGACCTCATCATTTATATACATACCTGCAACAAATAAGCACATAAATATGTAAAGGAAATAATGAGGAGGGATGCTGTCCAATAACGTCTAGAGTTTAAAGAAATGTTTCATGAGCTGAGACTTGAAAGAAATAAGGGATTCTAAAAAGTGTTGGCAAGGAAGGAGAATGATTTAAAAATAAGAGAAAACCTGAGAGGACGATAGGAGTTATAATATCATTTGTAAAGAACAAAACAGAAATAATATTGTAGTATCCTATTACATTCACAAACCACAACTTATTAGGCAAGTATAGGTCAGTAAGGTACACATCCCCTAAAGGAGTAAAGTGAAAGACTTAGGTAAAGTTAAAAAAAAAAAAAAAAGTGAAAACTATAGCATTCAGCTCTAAAAGCCTCAGAAAAAGAGGAGGTAGGGTAGGGATTCTCAGTTCTAGAAATCTCAGAGGAACTAAAGTGAAATTGAAATCCTTAAGGACTAAGGTGAAAATGAATGAAATTAGGCCACCTCAGTGTGAAGAAATATTTTAAAAGCCTCTGGAAAGACATTTTATTTAGGGAAAAATAAAAGGTTGAGGGAAGGGAGAGTGGGCCACATTTGTTTTTTTATTATTATAAAGAAAAGGATCTTAAATAAAGTTGTAAATAAAAACTCAAAAGTCTGACTCCCCTCCTTCTGACCCTCAATTAAAATGCATCAACTAGGTCTATTCAACTACAGGCAAGCAATCTGGGATTGAACTATTGAAATAAAGGTAAGGGTTTTCTTTCTTTCTCTGTCTCTCTGTCTCTCTGTCTCTGTCTCTGTCTCTGTCTCTCTCTCTCTCACTCTCTCTCTGTCACTGTCTCTGTCTGTCTCTCTGTCTTTGTCTCTGTCTCTGTCTTTCTCTGTCTCTGTCTCTCTACATCTCTCTCTCTGTCAGTCTCTTTCTGTCTCTGTCTGTCTCTTTCTCTCTCTGTCTCTCTCCATCTCTCCATCTCTCTCCGTCTCTCTGTCTCTCTCTGTCTCTCTCTGTCACTGTCTCTGTCTGTCTCTGTCTCTCTGTCTCTCTCCGTCTCTCTCCATCTCTCTCTGTCTCTCTCTGTCTCTGTCTCTGTCTCTCTCTCACTCTCTCTGTCTCTCTGTCTCTCTCTCTGTCTCTCTCTCTGTCTCTCTCTCTGTCTCTCTCTCTGTCTCTCTCTCTGTCTCTCTCTCTCTCTCTCTCTCTCTCTCTCTCTCTCTCTCTCTCTCTCTCTCTCTCTCTCTCTCTTTCTCTGTCTCTCTGTCTCTCTCTCTCTTTTTCTTCTTCTCAAAAGGAAAAAAGGCTCAACTAAGACCAGTCATAACAGAAGAGAGTGTTGGTACCCATGCTGAAAGGAAAAAGAAATTGTTAAAATCCTAAACTAAAGAAATGGATAGACTGACCTAAAGAAAGATCTTCCTTGGGCAAAAAAATAGTCCTCAATTTCAATTTGATCTGTTCCCCAGAGTAGGAGAGACCTAAAGCTCATCTTCTGGGACATCAGTAATAAAAATTATGTTGATGCATTTTTCTGATACCAGGATGATTGAGACACAGAAAAGAATAACTCAAAAGCACCTGGAATCAATATTCAAAACAAAGATGAAGAAAAATAGCTTGTCTATAAGAACAATTACAGCACTTATCTCCCATATCCATCCATAGGCTCTTTCTACACTTTGAATGGGATTTCTTCGTTTCTGAATATATTTAAATGATGCAAGCATTTAAAAGCATATGTTATATATGATTTCATAGTATCTACATCTTCCTAGAAACTTTTCTTGAGCATTCCAGTTCACTATTACCTCTCTGCTTATTTTTTACTCTTATAATTTAGTAAGCATAGTAGTTATTTAGAGATTGAGAATATAATGCCTATGATATGTTTTATATTATGGTATTGATATTTAACTCTTTCCTTGCATATCAAATTATAGATCATGACATACAAATCAACTGCTTAAGGCAAATATGAAGATAAATACAAAACTCAATGTAAAAATAGGAAAGCTTTCATATGAGGTTAGTATAACACTAACCAAATTATTTAAATACTGTTGACTCCAAAAATATGTGAAAAAATATTTTAATATTATCATTTTTCTTGAGAAGCTTTAAGCAGTTACAACAAAGAAAAGGTCTGCAAAGCTCAGAAATCATTTTATCCTAAGATGTTTGTCAAGTAATAGGAGAGGTGATAGCAGAGTTTACCAGTACAAATTTATTTGCAAAACACTACAATCATTTGTCAAAGATGTAATTGTTATCAATCTATTAGAAATAAACATATTTATTCAGAAAAGGATATAAATTGGAGTGTTAGTATGAAATATATTTTTACACACTACACAATATACTATCTGTGTACATATCTATATATATATATCTATATCTATATCTATCTATCTATCTATCTATCTATCTATCTATCTATATGTAGCCTTTAAATATATATGGACTACATATATATATATATATATATATATATATATATATATATATATATATATATATATATATATACATGTCTAATAAGATTTATATGTATATAGTGGACATAGGAATATGTACTACATAGTTAGTACTTATATAAGTATATATTTCTCAAAAACAAATAAAATCCAGTTTTTAATAAAACTATTTTATTATAAATTTATCATAAAAATTTAAATATGAAAATATTAGGGGCAGCTAGGTGGTGTAGTGGATAGAGCACCAGCCCTAAAGTCAGGAGGACCTGAGTTCAAATGTGACCCGAGACACTTAACACTTCCTAGCTGTGTGACTGATCTCTAACCCTAACCCCAATTGCTTCAGCAAAAAAAAAAAAAAAAAAAAAAAAAAAAAAAAAAAAAAAAAAAAAAATTAAATTAAAAAATAATAAAAATCAAATCAAACTTAATAAATAAAGCCTCAATGTTTAGCCCACAAAATAAATTCTTTTGTTGGTCATACCCAAAAATACATATCATTTTCTACATTTAAAAAAAAAAAGTCTTGCTTTATGTTGGGATGAAATAACCTAAAAAATTGGTTGAAATAAGGCTACAAATTACTTACCTCAATTTAGAAAATTTAATCTTAGAAATAATAGGAGACAGCTAGAGTATATTAAGTTTATTAATGTATTAAATTAAGTTTATTAGCAGAATCTAAACTGTGATTTAGGAGTATAATTTTAAAATATAATTTTAGTAATATGGGAAATGTATTGGAGAGGGGTAAAGACAAATGAGAGAGAAATATTACACGGCTCTTGCAATTGTCAAATGATATACACACAAATGATGAAATCTTGAACCAGGTGATAACTAAATGGGAAGATGGAAAGGGATAGACGTAAGAAATATTATGTAAGTAGAGTCAAGATTTGACAACTGATTGGATATGATTGAAGAAGAGGAATAAAGAATGAAGTGATTGTTTTATATGTATGTATATATATATATATATATATATATATATATATATATATATATATATATATATATATATATATATATGTATATGTAATTATATTGCTTGGAACAAAATAAATCCAGCTCTGAAAAAAATATTCTGCTCCTTTCCTTCCATTATCTTTTCAATCTTCTTACAGCTTATATTTCATTATGCCTATGATCCAGGATTACTATTCTCATTGCTGTTTAGAAATCACAAAATCCATATTTACTTTTCAGGATAAATATATACCACATAATAATCCTTCATAACCTTATAGACTTCAAAGACAATTCATTAACCTTATATTTCTCTGTTATTTTTTCCAAGCTAACACCACACAGTTAATAATTGCTCTGATGACTTATTTTGGTATCTTTTATCAATTCTGTTCTTTTTTGAAGTCATTCCAAGTCCTTAATCTTGCTCTGAAATGATTGATTGGAACAATCAGTGTTTCAGCATATATCTGTAGATGATAGATAGAAAAATAGATAGATTGATAGATAGATAGAGATAGAAAGAGAGATGTTTTTCTCCATAATATGCAATTCCCATAATGAACTTTAATTGTTACTTTAGTAGTAAAAATCAGTTACTTGATTTTATATAAAATGTGGTAGACCTATGTTTTCTGAGGTAATTATTTTCCTTTCTTTTTAAAAATGTCAGACATAGTTTTGACCCTGATTCATTCCACAATCTTATATTTACTTCACCACAGAAGGTGAATTCATACTGCCTAATAATCCTCCATAGACCTGCTCATTCTCATTGCTGCATCTTTATGGAATTATTAAAATTAACTATAACCAGTTCAAAAAATAATTATGTTAAGAGTCTTATGTTTTGAAAATTATAGGATATAATTTCTACATATCTATAACATAAAGTAACCTGAGCGCCATCTAAAATGAATTTGCCATTTTATAGGAGAGGAAACTGAGGCCCAGTGGAGTTATATGAATGCTTAAAATCACACCTGTAGAAAAGGGAAGTTAAGTGATTACAAATTATTAATGAATATTTATCTAGATTTTAGATGATTCTTTGCTTACACTTTGATGCAGCATTTATATATATTTTTATTAAATTTTTCATTTTCAAAATATATGCTTAGATCATTTTCAACATTCACCCTTGCAAAACTTTGTGTTCCAATTTTTTTCTTCCCTTCCTCCCACTCCTTCTCCCAATCAGCAAGTAATCCATTATATGTTAAACATGTACAATTCCTCTATATATATTGTTAGGATTACCAGGTGAGAACTCAGGTTGTCTAGACAGTGACAAGGTGAGAATTCAGGTTGTCTGGACAATTACAAGGTGAGAACTCAGGTTGTCTGGACAGTTCTCTGGCTCAGACCTTTGGTTCAGGCCTTTAAAGGGAGTTTACACCTTAGGAATTCTAAGAGGAGCAAGTTCATTGGTGGAAGTATTCTCACCTGCCTATTTTCTGGGAGTTTAAAAGAAGGGCAGCATTGGCTCTGAGAGAATCGACTCTGGGATAAAGTCTTGACGCCAGGTAGGCTGAAAGGAGACCAGTCTGATTTGAGGAAGGACAAGAGTTGGAGGAGATTCAGAGCTCCCAAAAAACCTGCACACAGAGGAAAAGATTTTACAGATCAATCCCAAAGAAGGATTATAATTGAGCAGACGACCAGACCCTCACAATTCAAGAACATTACATATTGGAGCCCAACGATATATCTCCACAAATATCATGCTATACAAGAAAAAAATCAGATCAAGAAGGAAAAAAAATGAGAAAGAAAACAAAATGCAAGTAAACAAAAACAAAAAGAATGAAAATACTATGTTATGATCCACATCTACACATCCACATTCTCCATAGTCTTCTCTCTGTTTGAAGATGGCTCTCTTTATCTCAAGGCCCTAAGAACTGGCCTGAATCACCTCGTTATTTAAAAGAGCCATATCCATCAGAATTGGTCATCATATAATCTTGCTGTTGATGTGTACAGTATTTTCCTAGTTCTGATCACTTTACTCAGCATCAGTTCATGAAGGTCTCTCCAGGCCTCTTTGAAATCATCTTGTTGGTCATTTTCTACAGAACAATAATATTCCACAACATTCATATACCATAACTTATTCAGCCATTCTCCAACTGATGGGCCTCCATTCAGTTTCCAGTTTCTTGCCATTACAAAGAGGGCACCCACAAATATTTTTCATATACGGGTCCTTTCCTCTTTTTTGTGATCTCTTTGAGATACAGACCCAGTAGAAACACTGCTGGATTAAAGGGTATGCTCATTTTGATAGCTCTTTCAGCATAGTTCCAAATTGTTCTTCAGAATGGTTGGATCACTCCACAACTTCACTAACAATGTATTAATGTTCCAGTTTTCCCACATCACCTCCAACATTCATCCTTATGTTTTCCTGTCACTTAGCCAATATGAGAAGTGTGTAGTGGTACCTCAGAGTTTCATTGATTTGATTTCCCCCAATACATAATGATTTAGAGAATGTTATTTTTATAACTACAAATGACTTTAATATCTTTATCTTAAAATTTTCTTCATATCTTTGATAATTTATTAATTGGAGAATGACTTTATTCTTATAAATTTGAGCTAATTCTACATATATTTTTAAAAAATGAGGCCTTTATCAAGACCTTAGGGTGTAATTATTTCCCAGTTTATTGCTTCCCTTATAATCTTGTTTGTACTGGTTTTCTTTCTACAAAAACTTTGTAAATTAATATAATCAAAATTATCTATTTTGCATTCCATAATGTACTATAGATCTTCTTATCCAGAAATTCCCTCCTCCTCCATAAACCTGAGAGATAGACTATCATTTGTTTTCTAATTTGATTATAATAACACTCTTTATGTCTAATTGATGAACACATTTCAAACATATTTCAATATAGGGTGTTAGGTGTGTTTCAATGCCTAGTTTTTGCCATACTAATTTCAATTTTCCCAGTAATTTTTCCCAAATAGTGACTTCTTATCCCAGAAGCTGGTATTTTGGGATTTATTAAACCCTAGATTAATATAGTGATTGACTATTATGTCTCGTGAACATAACCTATTTCACTTATCAATTCATCTATTTTTAGCCAGTATCAAATGGTTTTGATGACTACCACTTTATAATGCAGTTTTAAATATGGTACAACTAGGGCATCTTCATTTGTTTGTTTGTTTTTTTCCCCATTAATTCCAGTTCTTTGTTCTTCCAGATGAACTTTGTTATTATTTTTTCTAGCTCTGTCAAATATTTTCTTGGGATTTTGATTGGTATGGTAATGAATAAGTAGATTAATTAAGATAATATTATTTTGATTGGTATGACAATGAACAAGTAGATTAATTAACATAGTATTATTTTGATTGGTATGGCAATGAATAAGTAGATTAATTAAGGTAGTATTGCAATTTTTATTGTATTAGCTCATCCTAATGTAGCACAAACACTTGATATGGTGCCAGTTGATTAGCTCTGACTTGATTTGTGTAAAAAGTATTTTATCATTTTGTTCATAGACTTCCTGATTTTGGCTTGGCAGATAGTTCCCAAATATTTTATGTTATGCACAGTTATTTTAAATGGAATTCCTCTTCATATCACTTGCTGCTGTACTTTGTTGGCAACATATCAAAATGCTGATGATTTATGTGGATTATTTTATGTACTGCAAGTCTGCAGCATTTATATATCAATGTGTCTATTGAATCCCCTTTTCATAAGGTATACCCTAGAAAAAGAAAACACTTTTGTTCCTGTTATATAGGAGTCTATGTATAAATCCCCTTGGCTGCTACATAAAACTACACTTTATTTTTTATAGAATTTCTCCCAAATATAGAGATTCTGATGAGTCCAAGTCTAATGTAATAACAAGTGATGCATTTGGCATTCCTTTGCTACAGAAACCAGGGGAAAACAGATGAAAACTAGCTCACTAAAACCCACTTTCAGTCATTTTGTAGAAAGCTCCAGGTAGGGATAAATATACAGGAGGAGTCAAGTCTGTCTATCTACCCATCTATCATTTATCTATATACCTATGTAGTCATCTATTCATCCATTTATGTTTCTATCTTCCATCTATCTACCTCCATATCTATCTGTCTTTTTTTTTCTTTCAGTTTTGATCATTCATCCATTGGTTCACTTACCTATTTATTTTTTAAAAGGGAGGGGTGATTCTGGGACTTTATACTTCACATAGGAAAAACCTGAGGCATGATATATAATGATCAAACATATGCTGAATACTGAATTATAATAACTAAATCAAGTAAAACAAGAAGATCAAAACAAAACAAAACACAACACAACAACAAAAAAACAAAACAGCACCACCAAAATTTTGAAAGGGAGGAACAAGCATTCGATATAACAGGTTTTGAATCATGTCTTTGTGCAAACTGTGTAACTCTAGACAAAGCATCTAAGCTCTGGAAGGTCTCAATTTTCTCATTTATAAGATGAAGTTAAATTAGATCATGTATGCATGAACTTTTTCAAAAATAATTTTGGTTACAGTATTTCAATATAATTAGCTTCTTTTGTATCCTTTTATGCATTGAAAAACATTATTCTGAGAAAGAGTACATAGGCTTCACAAGTTTGTCTAAGAATCCATCACACACACAACACACACACACACACACACACACACACACACACACACACACACACAAATACTGATTAAGTACTTCTAAACTAGAAGATACCTAAGATCCTTTAAACATTATAGACCAGTGAAATAAGGTAAGCTTGATTAGGATCATAGCTTTTACAGAGGACAATAACTTAAGGAAGCTTTATACCGACTTGATCAAATAATTTCTTGTCTCCTTTTGACAAGGTGTATCAACAACAAGGCAGTCCTCAGCATATATCTTAAAAATCTATACTTTTGACATACAAAGAATTAGAATTCTGCTTCTTTTGATTTTTGTTTATTTCCCCAAATTAAAAAGCAAGCAAAGAAATGTTAACTGTGCTTAACATTAGTATCTCAAATTACATAGTAGGTCACTTATCCCTTAGTGCTTCTTTAATACAAAGAACTCAAATTGTTTTCCTTTAAGGCAATATGTTTGGATTTTTCCATGATACACTATGCTCGACTTAGTTCCTCTCAGCAATACAATAATCTAAGACAATTACAAAAGATTTGTTAGAAAATGCTATCCACATCCAGAGAAGGAACTAAGGAGTCTGAAGGCAGATTGAAGTACACTATTTTCATTTTTTTCTTTGTTTTTTTTTTCCTTTTGCTTTGATTCTTCTTTGATAAACAGAGGGGAACTATTGTAATTTTAGTCTATGACTACATATTTTATTTCTAAATTAAATGCAAACTCTAAAGTGAGATTCTATAAGGGACTATTTCTAACTCCTGAAAATTGATACTGTTAGCTCATTACCTAAAACCATAACTTTGCAATATGAACTACATGATCTCTACCATATAGTTCTAAGTCTGTTATTCTATATTACAATAACTTCAAAAGTTTCCTGAATTTAGGTTTTTTAAATGAAAGCATAATATATATATCCATTAACAAATGACTGGACAAACATCAGTTTTTGATCTCCCACCAGAATCAATTACAGATTCAATACAGTTTTTCAAAAGCCTGAGTTGCTTTCTGATTTAGCTAATTGTGCACTTTGGGAACATTGCTTACAATGTCAAGCTCCTTAGGTGCCATTTGATGCAACACCTAGTGAATAGAGTTGCTTCCCCAAGGCCTACATTTATATTTATAGTGTAATTTACAGGGAATGCTTGTTTTTTGGCGTTTTTTTGTCTTTTTTTTTCTGGAATACTACTAGTTTTTAAATCCTGTACTGTGAAGAAAAATGTCCTAGAAATATTCTATAGCAGGGTTCTGGACCATATAGTTGCAGACAAATTGTACAATGTATGAATTGCATTGTGAATGAAAGGTCATATCCAAACAAAATAATATCATTCACAAAATTTTTAGAGTACTTAACCCTCAATTTTCTATTGCATGTACTTGGTCAGGGAGCAAGAATAATCATGTTCAGCTGCTTTCTAGAGAAATATGCCAGATCAATAATTTAGATTCATAGAGTCAGAAGGGACCCTAACAATTACTCCTAATTCCAAGATGAGGATTGCATGATAATGTGGGTTTTCATTTGCCCACTTTTAGTACAAACATAATTTCATTGGAATAGGGAATCCACAGTAAGGAAACTCCCTCTACCACTAAAGATCAGAAACTACTAGGCAACTCATAATCTTAGAAAGTTGTTTTAAGTTAATTTGACAGTATTTGACTTGCCCAGTAACTGACAGTATATATGAGAAGTGGGATTTAAATCCACATTTTCCTGCCTTTGAAGTCAATTTTCTATTCACTATACTGCTTCCTGTTCTTAGTTATTGGTGAGGAGAATTAGAGAACACAGGGTTACATGGCTTGGCTAGGGCCAGACTTTGATGGTAATAAGTACAGCTGGAATGCGAAATCAAATCCCCTGATCAAGGAACTTTCCAATGATCCAAGTTCCTTACTTCAGCTATAGAAATGGCTCTGGTCAAGATACTGAAGAGGAGAGAACAGGGCTCTCACTGAAGTTTTGCTCCTAAAGGCAGCTTTTTGTATTATGGTGATTTGATTACTAGAGTTCCATTCAGAAAGAGCTACATTCATATCCTGTCTTAAACATTAGTTTTTTATGTCCCCTAATTTCTCTGAGTCCCCATTTTCCTAAATGAAAAATGAGGACAAATTACTTTAATTACTACTTCTCCATGTCATTTAGAGGCTCAAATGAAATAACATATGGAAAGTGCTTTGCAAACAACAGTATATGTATCCTCAGTTTGTGGAAACTTACTATACCTGTGCATTAGAGGCCATCAGCGGTCTTCCTCACTTGTCTTGCCACTGGACTATGAATGATTCTGGAGAGAGAGGGGCTGATGACTGCACAGCTCTGCCTCACTTAAATCCAATTTACTTGTAAGTCAAGATATCACCCTCCTGATGTCATTGGTGCTCCTGAAGAATGACACAGAAATAACAATGCCCATCTATCAGGCTCTCTCAGCTGTACAAAGAAACTAGGAATAGTTCTTACACCTTATTCAAATCTCTTATGCTGCCCCCTCCCCACCCAATGCCCTTCAACATGGGTCACATAAGAAATATAGGAAGTCTAAACATATACCCTGGGGAAACACAGATGCAATTGTAATCAATCCCCCACTCATTACTTTGGTTTCCCTATATCTAGCTACCCATATAACATTAAAAACTGCTGTGAAAGGGTGGTCTCCTTGAAAAAGCTAAATTGAAAAGAATAGTCTTCCTAGTGAAAATGAAAAAAATAGGTTATATATATATTAGTTTCCTCCAGCATGAGTATTCTGAACTGCTTGAAATGTTGGGCAATATTATCCACTAAATGTATTTTTCAGAATTTAAGAGTTCTTTCATTCCATTTTTAATCTTTATAATTGCCACTTAAAGGGCTGCCCAGGGCTATATAGAAGTATTACCCTGATGGAATGCAATGCATACAATTATTCAGTGACTTCATTGAGAGAATTCAGATTATTTGGCTAAACTGAGACTCTGAGTATAGGAAGTTATCAATGTCTAGCAAGGAAAAAAAAAATAATTCAACTTTTACAATCTGACATAGATAAAGTTTTGCTTTCATTTAACATGTTTTTATGCAGAATCTATCTTTCCCAACAAATTCTCCCAAGTCTTTAGGGAAACAAAAGACCATTTCAATTATCCATACTAGATTACCTTAGTTTGGTTTGTCATAGAATCATACATCTAGGGCAGGAAGGAATCTTTGAGGTCATTATACAGATGATGAAATTGAGACTGAGAGATACACCAAAGACCCTGACTTGTCTAGTATTAAGCACTAAGGAAGAATCATAGGCAAGATTAGAATTCAGGTTTTCTGTACTTCCAACCCAACAATCAAACTCTTATGCTACATGACTGTTTTTATAGTCCTCTCTCCTGGTTCAATCAGGTTAAGAGGACATTTCCAACGTGGATTTTCGTTTTAAGGAGAGAAGCAGAAAATGAAAATTATAATGGCTATCATTCATATATAGCAGAGATTTTCAACCTTAGTCAGATCCATGAACTTTCTATCATCTTTCTAGCTTTCAATCTACCTTTATATCTACCTATGAGAAGCAGAACCATAATTCAATATAAATGTTGTCCTTTTTTAATTTTATGCATTTTAAATACTAATCTTCAGAGGGGTCCATAAGCTTCACTAGGCTGACAAAGATCTGTGTCTATGAAGCCCAAAAGGCCAAGAACCTCCATTTATGATGTTTGTAAAGCACTTAACATACAATAATTAACTGGACAAATATAACAATTCTTTGATTTACCCTCTCACATAGCTAGTAAATATCAGAGAGATAATTAAAACTAAAGACTTTTTGAATCCTGGGCCAATACATTATTTAGTATATTGTACTTTCTTTCGTCAAAATGTATTTTAGGTTTTATTTTGTGTTTCTACAGATTACTCATTCAAGGAAAAGAAAAAGAGATGGTACAGATTTGTAGGTATTAAATAAACAAGAATATAGTAGTGTCTCTATTAGTTCCACAAAAAGTACACATTGTGAGTCATTAGTGTAACTTTTTTTGATCAGGGAGAGAACTATCCACCAGTAGGCATCCCCCTCCCCTTACCCTGATTCTTTCATGGAATGCCTGTTGTTTCAGGGTCCTGTGTCTGTGGGTATCTTTGATAGAGAAGGAGAGGAACCAATGTCCCATGAGATGACTGAAAAAGAAAATATTTTTAACCTGTTCTTTCATGGCTTTCCCCCCCCCCCTTTGGTGTGTTCAAATCTTCTTAACACTTCCTCAGAACTTTTATAAGTGCTTCATCTCTTTATCTATTTAGACATTCCATTAAAAGTCTAGTTAAAATATATATCACTTACATAATGAAAATTTCATAGTAACTTATTTTTTGCTGACAAAGACCAGAAAAAAAACAGCATACAGCTTTCCTTTGATTGGAGAAAGATTAAATAAGTTATATTATATGAGTATAATAGAATAGTATTGTGCTGTTAAATGATAAATATGAAAAATCATGAGAAAAATAGGAAGACTCGGTATTCAGAGAAATACAAATATGTAAAATGCTTTAACATAGTATTCCATTATATAGCTGAAAAGATCAGAAAAAAAAACAAAAATGAAAGAAATTGAATGTTATTTAATCATAGTGACTGAGAAACTTGGTTCTTTGTGAGTTGAGTAATAACACTCTTATGCAGAAGTAGACCATAAGTATGGGATATTTGATTTTTCTTGAACTGCTTTTTTAAAAATGTTTTTTAAATTATGACCTTCCACATTAGTGAGAGAGAGAGAAATGTATTTGGAAATATACATAAATATATACACAGACAGAGAAAGAGACAGAGAAAAGCAATTCTCTCAGCTTTTGATAGTGAAACAGACTCAAAAGCTAGCCAGGAATATTTTCCTCTAGCTTTTAGTATATGCTGTATCATTTCTCTCTGTTGCCACCAATTATTCAGAGATGACTGGAAAGTAATGTTAAAGGAATTATCATGTAGCTGGTGAATTCATCTTCTAAAAGTAACAATACAGAGATCAAAGAAATAATTGTGTTATCTTTTATAGTAACACACACAAGAAAGGCAAAAAAAAAACAAAAAAAAAAAAACAAACTAATGGTTAGTAAGATGCAATATGATAAGTATAGCAAGTAACCAAAAAGTGAATACTTTCCTTAGTCCTAGCTAAATAGATAATTATGGAAACTCAATCCAATGATATGTTATATATTACCAAAAGTTGACTTTTTCTACACTTCTACTTGTTTATCAGAAGTGACAACATAGTATGATTTAAAATATGAGCTTGAGAGATAAGAAAACCGTATGATTCAAAATATGAGCTTGAGAGATAAGAAAACCCAAACAATTTTCATTACATGTAGAAAGTGCTTTCAAAAATTTAAAAGTCCTCTATAAATATCAACTATTATAAATCTGGAATTTTTACATGCAAAATATAAATCCTTACCAGGCATTTTTATATTCTACATAATTAATTAATATTGCATTTTAAAGTTCATTTAAATTAAATTGTATTTTTTTAGGTTTTGGAGAAAGAATAGATATCACTTGACTTAAAACAGCAGCCTAGGTATTTATATATGAAATACCTGTCATTTTGCCACCTGTGTTTTTCTTAGCAAGTTATTAGATCATAGATTCAAAACTAGAAGCAACTTCCAGTTGTGGGTTACAATTCTCTCATTTTACAGATAAGGAATTAGAGACATAGAATATTTTAGTAACTTGTTTAATTATGTAGCTAATAATGTCCTAATTAGGCAGGATCTTAACCAGAATATTCCTTGCTTTACTTTCACACTATACTCAATATCATGTTGCTTTTCTGTACATCTCACATAACTCATCCATTGTTATTACTCACCCTGTGACATTATGAGGTGATGTCTTGACTTTAGTGTGAATTAGATTTAAGTGAGTCATAATTGCTCAAAACCATCAGCCTCACCCTTCCTTCCAGTCATTAAAGTTAAGCAGCCAAACAAAATTCAAGATGAGCAGTAATGTCTCAGGATGCTGTGGTATCTTCAATGTCTATTCAAGTCCCAAGCATTCCACAGAACTTGCTTCAGCCCCCTATGGCTATTGGAACAAATTTGTTCTCATCCAGAAGTTCTGTCAGAGGAAGTCTTCCCATTCTTGAGGTAGACATCCCCTAACTCACTAACAGGTTTGAGTCTCACTGATTACTCTTAATCTGCTTTAGTTCACCTGCCAAGATGGCTTACTGGCATGTGACCACTATATGTGCTATAGTTTCTTGGAGCCATAAATAAATGGAGCCAGAATACCAGTGGATGCCAAAGTTAGATGAGCAGCCCTGAAAAGGGTTCAGCAAGTCCTCCCATCAGAGGAGCTACTTCTCCTGAACATTCCATATACTATGTCTCAGACAATTCTTTTTTTACTTGTATACTATCATAAATAAGTTGAATGTTGGTTAGTTGAGCAAATACTCTGTTTCTTCCCATTTTAGTTTGTTATTTGAAAGTGATTCAAACAAATACACAAAAATAACATATCAAGAATATACTTAAAACACAAATAATAAATGTTTGTCCTATGTTCTCATTTATATTATGATTTTTGAGCAATTATTGTGGGTAGGATTATCTAATTTTCATTTTAATAAAATTGAAACAAGACGAATAATGAAGACAACTACCCTTGAGAAACATATACAATTTTATCTACCATCCTATCTTTTGTGTTAATTATTTTTTTCTGGCTCCGGTACATGAGTTGTGTTAATTCAAGATATCATAAGCAACATAAATACCATAAATTGTAATATGAGCTGACATATCTTTGAAATATTTGCCTATGCTATACCAGTTGAGTCATTCAAACATGATTTCTCCCCATTCCAAAGTGGCAAAGTATTTGAAATCTGAGATTATTTCTCATAATACTTTTGCCAATATCATGCATTGTGTTTGTATTCTTCCACTAATTTCTCAGTCTGATTTTCAAAGTCCTTCTTTTTACTCTATGAATAAGCCTACATGCTATTCTCTATACTGCATCTCTTCTCCCCATTCATTACATATTCACAGAGTGACTTTCATACCATCCCCTACCTCTCTTCTGCATTTTAGAACCTCAGCTTTCATTAAAGTTCAAAAAATTGCTTTTCCTAATTCCCCAAATTGTTTTTGCAGCTTATTTATGCATGTGTAGATTTATTTTCTATAAATAATATTTATATAGGATCAGCACGTAGAATTAACACTCTTTGAAGACAGATATTGGCTTTTTTTCCTATATTTTTCTCCCAGTGTAATGCCTGGTGCAAAGCAGCGATTCACAAATTGGATGTGGAAGTAAATGGAATTGAATGAACTAGTGATTAAAAACTAGTAGTTTATTTTGGAACTCCAGGCTTCTCTGACTTCCATCTCAAGTCAGATTGCTTTCAGAATATTTCTTTATTCCTTCCAAAATAGTACTCTATAAAATGCTACAAAAAACCTGATTCATGCATTCATAACAATGGGTGCCAGTGATTATACCTGATCTTATAGTTCTCATAATCAGCAACAGATTGTTCAGGATGTGCAGCTGCTGAACTGCTGATCTGGATTCCACCCAAGCACCACAGTGCTTTTAATCATATACTCGCATGGTGTAACCCGTTTCCCCATCAATTACCTCAGCCTTCTTCAGCTGCCCTTGGAAAGTGGCTCAACATTTGATTTTTTATATTGGCTTGCATCTCCTTCTCCCGTGAAGTTTAAAGGACCCGGGTTATGTGTTTGTATTTTCTCAGGTTGGAAACTTGTTGCAGTTTACCCTGATTCTTCTCCAGCCTTCTGATCTTAATATAACATTTGACCAGAAGAATATTTTTCAGTTGTAGTTTGATACCTACTTGTCATGGAAAACACAGAACTGAATCCTGCTTTGAATTAGACTCTGGGCCATAATGACTTCTAATGTCTCTTCCAATCTTTTATGATTTTTTTCACCTATGATTTCACAAAGGAATTCTTGATGAGGAGAGTCATTTTAACTAGGCTGATTTGTATTTGTTCTGCTGCTTATATTCTAACTTGTTTGAGGTTCCAAGTAGTTAATTGGCTTGTCCCATTGCACAAACATGATATATGTCAGAAGTGGAACTTGAACCTAGGTCTACTTAACTCTAAAGCTTTTATTCCATGCTGCCTCCACAGTCTATGGCAGTATAAAAAAATAACACAGAAAAAAGCATGTTTCTTTGTTGAAGTATAGAATGGCAAGTTTTAGTAATAGTAATAGTTGGAGAAGAAGGAAAAGGAAGGACAAAAGGAGGAGGAGAAGAAATATCTTATGAAATGCCTTAGTAATTCCTAGGAGTTTTTTTTTGTATATTGCTGAGGATGTGTCACTAATCTTCAGCAAAATGCTTCCAGCTTTTACACTAAAACTTGGCACATGGTATGTCTTTAATAAATGTTTACTAATTGATTGAATGTGAAATTCTCAGTGCATTGGAAATCAGCAAAAATTGCTATAAGTAAATGATTTATTTATCTTTCATTGATTGTTTACATTTAAGAAAGCAAAAAGAAAATATTAATAATTTATACTACATTTATACTACTCCAGAGAGCTAGTTGTTAAATACTTAGTCATTGTTTCATTGTTCTAAGAACTTATTATTTAAAAATATCCTCCTATTAAGTGGGATACAATATAATTTAGAATGATTTTATCACCTGTAATTGACCATAACATACTTCCAAGGTTTGGAATGTTTTTAAAGGATTTTCTTTCTTTCTTCCTTCCTTTCTTTCTTTCTTTTTTCTTTCTTTCTTTCTTTCTTTCTTTCTTTTCTTCTTCTTCCTTCCTTCCTTCCTTCCTTCCTTCCTTCCTTCCTTCCTTCCTTCCTTCCTTCCTTCTTCTTTCTTTCTTTCTTTCTTTCTTTCTTTCTTTCTTTCTTTCTTTCTTTCTTTCTTTCTTTCTTTCTTTCTTTCTTTCTTTCTTTCTTTCTTTCTTTCTTTCTTTCTTTCTTTCTTTCTTTCCTTCTTTCCTTCCTTCCTTCCTTCCTTCCTTCCTTCCTTCCTTCCTTCCTTCCTTCCTTCCTTCCTTCCTTCCTTCCTTCCTTCTTTCTTTCTTTCTTTCTTTCTTTCTTTCTTTCTTTCTTTCTTTCTTTCTTTCTTTCTTTCTTTCTTTCTTTCTTTCTTTCTTTCTTTCTTCTTTCTTTCTTTCTTTCTTTCTTTCTTTCTTTCTTTCTTTCTTTCTTTCTTTCTTTCTTTCTTTCTTTCTTTCTTTCTTTCTTTCTTTCTTTCTTTCTTTCTTTCTTTCTTTCTTTCTTTCTTTCTTTCTTTCTTTCTTTCTTTCTTTCTTTCTTTCTTTCTTTCTTTCTTTCTTTTTTTTACTTCAAACACCCCGGGGAATATTGCTTTAAACCATGCTCAAGATTTCTTTCACAGAATGATGTTTGAATAATATTAGTTCACTCATTCAGCATCTCATATTAATTAAACACCTTTGATTAAAGTCTAGGAAATTTATTTGTGCTTCAATATTTCAGCACATCCATGATTTCAATGATATTCAGAGTATTCCTAAACTCTGAATACTGCAGTGTGACTTTTTTTTTAATATCCCATCTATCTTTTTCCTGGATGACCCTTAAATATTTTTAATAAGGCTTTTGTTAACCTTGTGACCAGGGATCTGTTGGGTGATGTTTAATTACCAGGACAAATTATATATATATATATATATATATATATATATATATATATATATATATATATATATATATATATATATATATATATATATATATATTTGTGACTCAATTTGGAGTTTTCTTTGCAAAGATATTTGTCATTTCTTTCTTCAGCTCATTTTACAGATAAGCAATTAAAGCAAATATGGTTCATTGACTTGTCCAGGGTCACACAGTTGTTTTAGGTCAAATTTGAACTCACAAATGTTCTTCCGACTGCAAGTCAGGTCTTCCATACATGTGTTACCTAGATGCCTAATCACTTTCTTAAGTCTAGATAATTAACAAAAAATAAATCAAGACTTGAATTCTATTTACTTTATTTTAAAGCATTTTTCAGTTTACATATTATTTATTATCACCCTGAAAATTTAATGATTGGATTTCATGAGCTACTTAAAGTTGACTTCAAAATACTCCTTGTTATGGCCTACCTCAAGTCATCAATTATGTACTCAATATATTGTTTATATGCCTTTTTTTCCTGTGAAATAAGTCTAAGGGTTGGGCCAAGTTTTGTTACATTTATTACTTGTTCCATATTGAAACTGTGAGTACTACTTCTATTTGGGGAATGTCTCTTCCCAAGGAAAGGAAACACTGAATTTAATGAGATGTGTTCTGAACCTTTTTGCTTGCAATTTAAACTTATTAGTTTTATTTGAAGTTGAACTTAATTGCTAATAACTTTTTAATTGAATGATGAAAAAATTTAGGTTTACTATTTTCTCCTTAGTGACTTTTGTAATCTTTGCCCTTCTGCTTAGAGATAACAGTAGCTTTCTTCAAAATTATTCACTACATAATTGTTTTCACTGGACAGCAATTCTGGTATTATAAATTAGCTACCCATTTCCTAAGGTTACTGAATATGTGATTCTTAATTTAATTACAAGAAACTATCCAGAACAGGTTTCACATTTAGAAAGGATCCACTTGTAATTCAAGCTGCTATTAATGTTGTTTGTGTTTGATGTTCACTAGTGTCAGTTTTCCCAAAGGACCAATCCTGAGTTTATAAAAGAATTCATGCACAATCATCCAGATGACCTGAAAATTTCTAAATCAAATTTGGTCAACAAGCATTTATTAGTACTGTTAAGCAAAAAAAAAAAAAGATAATTCTTGTTTTCAAATAGCTCATAAGTAGACATAAGAAAAGTATTCTTTTGGTCTGTATAATGAAGAGTAATTGAATTTCCAATATCATCACATTTTGTTGAAGACCTGCAGATGACAAAGAATACTGCTACTCATGAAAACGGTGGCTGATGATTCACTGTCACCTATCCTTTAGAAATATGAGACTTAATGAAGGAAAGATGAAGGGAATCACATTTTTAAGTATCTTCTATGTGACAGATAATTTGCTAAGGGCTTTAAAAATACTGCATTTTATTTGATCATTTGAGATGGAAGAATCATGACCAGTCTAGGAGGCATTGTTACTCCAGGACATCTCCTATATTAGGACCTAGTCTGCAATATTATATATTTCAATATATGTCACTTGAAGTTATGATTAGAACTCCACTTAATTTTTGGGACATGATGCTAAATACCAATCTACCATTTAGAAAGCATTCGTTTTCCAATATTAGGCAATGAGCAAGAATAAATAATCATCTCTCTGGTCTCTGAAATCATCTCTCAAACCTAGAAAATTCCTCTGACACAATTTTTCACCCATCTTCTAAACCTTCTGTGAATCTTCTTCATGTTTTTTTTTAAATAAATCTGTCAAACAGGCTATAGATCCACCTATAGGATTTCTGACAGTGTATGCCAGTTCAGCATACATGCTATCTATCTATATAGTTTCTGGGGATTGGGTTGAATAGTTTCAATAATTTTAGATGTACAAAGTTTTGTTTTCATAGTTATGCTTTTATTTAGTACAGATATGCTTAATAAATTTAAAAAATCTATCATCAGAAGTTACTAATCAGGAATTAAATTGATTTTTAAGAATAGAATTCTTACCATGTGGAAGTTCTTATGCTAAAAACAGTGAAAGTGACATAACATTTTGCTCATTATAAAGAAAAGTTTATGGTGATGATTCAGCAAACGTCTTAAAGTGGTCCAAAAAAGATTAACAATATTTTTTTTGTTGTTGTTGATACAGATGCACCAAGTTCTTGTTTCCTATTGGCTGAGTAATAAACTAGAATTTGTTATTCGTGTTGTTTACTTCAGTAGCCCAAATAGTTGCACTGACAACTTCATTGTCTAATTCAGAGATAATTTGATGAATTTTTCTCTCTAAAACAATCAGACTGAGACAGACTAATATAATGTTCAATGATCTGACACTGTTAATGCACAGTTCCAGCATTATTAATACATGTAGGCCATTAATTTGGATAGATTATCTATTCCATTTCTGCTCATTTATAGGTTCTCATTATTTCCAGTAGCAAACCAGTATGGAAAGCTAGATAGATATTTGTATCCCCTTTTTGTAGAAGAGAAAACTGAACCTCTATGAAGTTCAGTGATGTGTTCAAAGTAAAACTCTACACAAATGGTAGGAACAAAGTTCTAGCCTAAGTCTTTTGATATCAGCAAATACATTAGTAGAAACATCATTATTAAACTAGAAATATAGGTTTGATTTACCATATTTATAATGATTCTAGGTATATTTTATCAAATATAGTTGTTTAGTACAATCTACCAGGTAAAATTAGTCTCACCTATACCTTTTCTTATCACCAATTTTCCATTTAAATAGTTAGAATACATCTGAATTTCAAGGAAAAGTTTTCTCCTTAGAGTTTATTTAAATCTTTTATAAACTTAACAGTCTTAGAGTTTATTTAAATCTTTTATAAGCTTAACAAACACGAAAACTGACATTTAACAAGCCTTTTTTCATGATATTTTTTGGAGGGAGTATTCTTGTTTCTGGCCTTTGATCAAATTTATAATTATTTCTAGAAAATATTTACTGTAAATCATAGTTTGTTGCTTTTGGTCAATTAACATGCAATCTCAAATGACTAATACAAGTCTTTGAAGAATAATAATTCTCTCTTACTACCCCAAAACTAAAAGGGATGACAAAAATGTTGTTATATATTTTTGAAGGTCTATAAGTGTGGTGCTATTAATAATTATTGTTAATGAATATTATGTTATCATTGCTATTAAATTAATGATTATGCAGAAAAGTGAATATCATCAGTTTAAAAAAAACTAAAAAAAAAAAAAACTATGATTTTTTGAGCTATTATATTCACAGATCTAGCCATTTTTACCCTGAGAAGATGACATATCAAATGTGAATTTATTTATAGATTATATTTTGTTAATGATGGTACATGGTTTCATTGCATAACAAGCTCTTGTAAAGTATGTAAGGCTGAATATTGGAAAGTACAACAACCTTTCATGATTGCATTTCTATGCTCAAAAATTTTAAATATTATTGGAAGGTACTCTTGAATGTAAAAGGAAGGTGAAGGCATATCATATGATTCCATATGATAGCTTTATTTCTTTGAGAAACAAAACTGGTCCTTTCACATTCTACACAAAGACATAAGTGCTGACCGTAGCAAACTGTCATTCCGTTGATTTTTTTCTGAAGTCAATTTTGTAGTTGGTTCTCTAGGTCTTTCCAAACTTTAAAAACTTCTAACATTTTCTCCCAGTGTTAGTTCCTGCCTATTTTTGTGTATTCTATGCTCCTGAACCATAACTTCTTCTTCTGCTGTCCCTATTCTGGAGGAGACTTACATTAATGGGTATTTTATTATTACTTTTCTTCTTTCACTTTCTCTCAAGGTGACCTAGTTCTTCTAACTAACAATTTATTAAAAACTTCCTTGATCGTAATTTTTTAAATTACCATTGTTTTTAATATTGTTCTTATAGTAAAAAATAAGAGGACAGTCAAAAAGATATTCTGGGCTTCTATTTCCTCAAAATAAAGTGAGGTAGCTTTAGACAATTATATTGATCACCCCCTTTACTGCTACATTTTAATAAAACAAATTAAAACTAGAAGAGATTTTAGGAGGGATATAATCTAGCTCCTTCATTTTAGAGAATCTGAGTGTTATAGAGGTAAATTAGGAATGAACTGTTTAGTGACTCACTTTCTAGAAAACACACACACATAGGATATATTTTAATATTTAATATACATTTGGTTTTTTTGCTTTTTAAATTTTATTTATAATTTTTGACAGTATATATGCATGAGTAATTTTTTTTAACATTATCCCTTGTATTCATTTTTCCAAATTATCCCGTCCCTCCCTCTACTCCCTCCCCTTGATGACAGGCAATCAATAGATAAAATATATGTGTGTAAATACCATTTTCTTGTTGCACATTAAGTATTAGATTCTGAAGGTATAAGTAAGTAACCTGGGTAGATAGACAGTAGTGCTAACAATTTACATTCACTTCCTTCCTTTTCTGGGTGTAGTTGTGTCTGTCCATCATTGATCAACTGGAAGTGAGTTGGATTTTCTTTATGTTGAAGATATCCACTTTCATCAGAATACATCTTCGTACAACATTGAAGTGTACAGCGATCTTCTGGTTCTGCTCATTTCACTCAGCATCAATTGATGTAAGTCTCTCCAGGCCTCTCTGTATTCCTCCTGCTGGTCATTTCTTACAGAGCAATAATATTCCATAACCTTCATATACCATAATTTACCCAACCATTCTCCAACTGATGGACATCCATTCATTTTCCAGTTTCTAGCCACTACAAAAAGAGCTGCCACAAACATTTTGGCACATACAGGTCCCTTTCTCCTCCTCAGTATTTCTTTTTTTTATTAATAATTTTTATTATATATATATATATTTTATAATATTATCCCTTGTATTCATTTTTCCAAATTATCCCCCCTCCCTCTATTCCCTCCCCCCGATGACAGGCAATCCCATAATTTTACATGTGTTACAATATAACCTAGATACAATACATGTGTGTAAATACCATTTTCTTGTCGCATAATAAGCATTAGATTCCAAAGGTACATGTAACCTGGGCAGACAGATATTAGTGCTAACAATTTACATTCACTTCCCTGTGTTTCTTCTCTGGGTGTAGCTACCTCTGTCCATCATTGATCAACTGGAAGTGAGTTGGCTCTTCTTTATGTGGAAGATTTCCACTTCCATCAGAATACATCCTCATACAGTATTGTTGTTGAAGTGTACAGTGATCTTCTGGTTCTGCTCATTTCACTCAGCATCAAATGATGTAAGTCTCTCCAGGCCTCTCTGTATTCCTCCTGCTGGTCATTTCTTACAGAGCAATAATATTCCATAACCTTCATATACCATAATTTACTCAACCATTCTCCAACTGATGGACATCCATTCATCTTCCAGTTTCTAGCTACAACAAAAAGAGCTGCACAAACATTTTGGCACATATATGTCTCTTTCCGCTCTTTAGTATTTCTTTGGGCTATAAGCCCAGTAGTAGCACTGCTGGATCAAAGGGTATGCACAGTTTGATAACTTTTTGGGCATAATTCCAGATAGCTCTCCAGAATGGCTGGATTCTTTCACAACTCCACCAGCAATGTATTAGTGTCCCAGTTTCCCCACATCCCCTCCAACATTCATCATTATTTGTTCCTGTCATCTTAGCCAATCTGACAGGTGTGTAGTGGTATCTCAGAGTTGTCTTAATTTGCATTTCTCTGATCAGTAGTGATTTGGAACACTCTTTCATATGAGTGGAAATAGTTTCAATTTCATCATCTGAGACTTGTATGTTCATATCCTTTGACCATTTATCAATTGGAGAATGGTTTGATTTCATATAAATTAGGGTCAGTTCTTTCTATATTTTGGAAATGAGACCTTTATCAGAACCTTTAACTTTAAAAATATTTTCCCAATTTGTTACTTCCCTTCTAATCTTGTTTGCATTTGGTATTGTTTGTACAGAAACTTTTTAGTTTGATGTAATCAAAATCCTCTATTTTGTGATCAATAATGATCTCTAGTTCTCCTCTGGTCATAAATTCTTTCCTCCTCCACAGGTCTGAGAGGTAGACTATTCTCTGTTCCTCTAATCTATTTATTATCTCATTCTTTATGTCTAAATTATGGACCCATTTTGATCTTATCTTGGTATATGGTGTTAAGTGTGGGTCCATATCTAATTTCTGCCATACTAATTTCCAGTTTTCCCAAAAGTTTTTTTTTCCAAATAATGAATTTTTATCCCTAATGTTGGTATCTTTGGGTTTGTCAAAGACTAGATTGCTATAGATGTACCCTTTTTTGTCCTTTTAATATATATTTGTAACATTTTCTCTATCCTTTCCTTAAATCTGGACAATCATCTGTTCAATAAACTAAGCTTCGATTTCTAATGTTTTTTGATTTCCAAATTCTATATACTCACCTATCTTTCATGAGCTGGTTCTAGATGGCTCCTATACACCACTCAGTTCTAGAGATTTTCCAAAAGTCAAACATTTAATAATGGCAAATACAGGGTTTAAAGATAGCATCTCACTTCAAGTCTAAAGCATTTTCTTTTATAACAGTGTTCCTTTCCTTTATTAGGTTGTCCCTGCACAAGGAAACTTTTTACCAGAATATCCCAGAGGAATCAATCATAGTTAGTCAAATGTATTCAACATTTTTATCAAGTGATAACGAAAGAAGTTTGATGTTTCTATCTTTGATCTTTTCTTTATCTTCATAGTCGATTAAGTGAATTTTCAGAAGCTATGTACTCCTAAGCTCTTATCTAATAAAATGAGTTCAAATTTGATTTGTGATACATAGTAAGTTTTTAATTTAATTTTTCAACATTGGACAAATTATCACAATGTGCCTCAGGAGGTTAGTTAAGTTGAATAATAGATAGTTTGTAATCTACACAGTTTGAGAGAATTCTCCCATTAAAAGTTCCTTGTCAAAACTTCAAATATTCCCATTTAATATTGCAACATTAATAGAAACTATGATAAACTTTTTTGCCATATTTTAAATAATTGCATAATTAAAACTATGAATTAGCTTCAATTCATTCTTACTTTGTTACTTATATCTATGAAAGAGCTCCTGTTTCAGTCACTTGTACCTTTTTGAATAGGGGCTTTTCTTCCCTTCTTGAGAAGTGTAACAAAAGCGTAGCCATTGCATCTTCTCTATTTTTTTTTTACTGCAATGCTATTATTTCAAGTTTCAGCTTGTATTTGTAAGCATAATTATGAGAAATTATACAAGTATATATCTGTTAATGCTGCTTCAGATTATATGACACTACAATTTGGTTGTTTTTAAGACTAGTTGTACTGTCTTTCCTTCCTTCTGTACTTATTGCTTATTTTTATGAAGAAAAAAAATCTGTGGGTTGAATGCTTTAAATATTAGATTTTAGAAACTGGTTAGTTGCAAGGAAACTAAATCCTCTTTTTTCTCTTCTGGCATTTTCTCTTGTGATTGGTCTCATTATAAACTATGAGATCCACCTGGACCACTGGCTGTTCCATTTTTTTTGTATTCCTTGTGCGGGTCATTTCAACCATTATTTTTGATTACCTGTTCTGGCATGATCACCATTTCCTGTAATATTTCTTTTTCTCCCAAGGGAAATTAATGTCTGTTTCTAGCATTTGTCCCTTATTTTCCTTGTGAAAACCGAGACAAGGAAGTAAGGAATTAATTTAATATTTTAGTAATATCTATTTCAGTGGTAGAAAATTTATTCTTAACGTTAAAAAAATTCTCAAACTTATTCAGTGATCTCTGGTCCCTGATATGCCAAAGATACATTTTTTCTTTCTTATTTTGATCTCCTGTGTTTTTTTTTAATTCATTCTTTGCTTTTGTTTTATTCTTTCATTTTGCACTCACATATGCCCTGTAGTCATTTCTAAAATTCCCCATAAACAATATTTTATGCTTTATATTTGGGCTGCTGATATCCTTGATTATTTTTTACAAATCATTTTTCATTAACATAGGCTGTCTTTTATTTCTGAGGTATTTACTTTTAGGTTGTACAAGAACACAATCCCTTAGAAAACCAGAACATTAATCTACTCTAGAATAAGTTTCACTTTTTCTCTTTTCTTTATTGTTCTTATTTCATACAATAAGAATACTTCATCCAAAATATCAAAATGGGATTGCAGATCTCCCATAATTTTATTTTTTGTTGCATCGATCCTCTTTTTATTGAGCTTTGATTTGATAGGGCTTTCTTACTGTACAATTTAATACAATTGTAGTAGATTGTATGTATATGATAGCATGGAAGGGATTTCCCCTCAATTGTCCTTTAATCATACTCTAATTTCCCTTTCAAAACTATGTTGTTTTCCTGGGTTATGATATCTTAAGATTTTTCTTTTTATGATCATCCTTCCTTTTCTGCCAATTCTTTCTTCTTTATGGAATGAGGACATTTCCTTTTGTTTTCTTTTTGTTCAGTTGTGATCTTTGAAAGAACATTGTATCTAGGTATATCTGAGCACTATTTTCAAAATTAAGTTATCCTTTTGCTTGAGTTGCTAAATTTAAATTCTTCTTTATGTCTAGAACTTGTCATTCAATCCTTATCAAACATAGGTTTTTTTTTTAAATCTTCAACTCAAGCCTCTCTCCAAGTGTTTTGGACCTTTTTTGGCAATCATTAATATTTGCTAAATGTGTTTCTGAGACACTGTCATTTTGTATTTTCTAATAAAGCACATGTGAACTTTTCCTGGAAAAAGGGTACTTGGTTATGAAATGGATAGTTTAGTGAATTTTACTTATTCAGATATTGGCTGATCCTTGGCTGGTCGGTGGGTAAGGGATCCCTGCAGATGTACACTTTATATAGAATCAAATGTAACTTTTCAGCTTTTAAAAAATCCTCCTCTGTAAGCTACAGTCTTTATTAAGTGATTCAGAACCTCCTACTAATATTCTTTGTGTGTAAGTCACCTCTTTAAACCTTTCCCATCAGAAAATTATGTCTCCCTCCTTTCAGAAGCATGTAGCATAGGAATGGATGGCAAACTAAGGTCAAAGTCATAATTCAGTTCTAAGAGAGCTCAACAAGTCAGCAGCACAAATGCAGACAGTACTCCACAGGTACCTCCATCCAGAAAATTACCCTATTTTGTACTTCTTACAAATGGTCTGTTTCTTCTTGAGTTGTTAATCTCACTGTCTAGCAAAGTTAATCCTACCATCTCTTAAATCCTATATTGACAAAAAATCCTATCAAGGAAAACAAAAAAAAAAAAAAAGGAATAAAAAGTAACTTAAGGGGAACCAGCAAATCTGACTTTGTCTATACAAAATCAGCCCCAGCTGTAGTCTGGTTTTACTCATGAGTCTAATGTGAAACACTTGCATATTTTGTCCAATAAATTCCCAACATGGAGAAAATGGGTGTTTCAACACTTTTTTTATTTCCTTTAGGACACTACTATTGCTTACAAAATCTTGATTCAAATAAATAGTGAAAGTTGAACTAATTTGTAATGTTTTAAAAAGCTACTTATAATATTAATAAAATTTTGCTTTGGGTATTTATAAAATTCCAGGGAATCATATATGCTTTCTCCCAACTTGTTCCTTTTGCTAGTAGCTTACCCTCAGAAGGAAGTGACCTTATCATCTCAGCAGGAAGAATGCTCTTATTTCAAACCAATAACCTAATTAGCAATTGCATCTTTAAGAATATTAGACCATCAGTTTCCTACTTTTTTCTTTTTTTACTTTAGGGAATCAAAGTTTTTTTCTAAATTAAATGATGCTTAATTTGTGTGGAAAAAGTCAAGTACTCATCACTCATATCAGGTGGTACACTCTTGATTTTTTAAACACCAAAAGCTCAACATAAGGCTAACATTTTCCAAACCTTCATAACTTTTCACTGGATCCTTTAGAATGAATTTTATTAAGCATTCACTGATGTTTTAACAATCCGAGAATTATTAAAAATGTAAGCCCAATTCAATTTACTTTCCAAAAGAAAGATTTTTTTCCCTAGAGAAAATAACCCTTAAGGTATTCAATAAAATAATGTTTGTGTGTATGTTTGTTGTTATATACACACCAGTGTGTATGAGATGACAGCTGAAGGTACTCTGAAGTTATGTTATGAAAATAAATTCATAAAACAATTATTTAATATAATTAGTCTAGAGCAGTGGTTCTCAAACTTTTTAAAGAGGGGTCCAGTTCACTGTCCCTCAGACTGTGGGAGGGCTGGACTATAGTAAAAACAAAAACTCACACTCTGTCTCCACCACTCAGTCCATTTGCCATAACCTGCATCTGGCCCAAGGGCCATAGTTTGAGAACCCCTTAGTCTAGAGTGAGGGAACCATCAATCAAATTATTTCCCCAGTTTTCAGTAACATATTGTAAATAAATACAAATTTTTTGTTGTTTTTTTGACTTAATGCCATCCTGTTTTGTTATTATCCTTTATTTATTTCCATGCCTAACTCTCTATTATATTAAATGCTGGGTTAGATGATAGTAGTGAAAGACAGGTGGAAAAATTTGCTTAAGAGTATTTTATAGATAGTATAATTTAGAAATTGGAGAGATCTTATAGACATATCATCTCTGTATCATCTTTCATTTTACAAATAAGGAAACTAAGATTTAGAGTTGAAATGAATTGCTCAAGGTCAAACAAAAAGTCAATATCTTATCTTGTATTTGGACTAGGGTACCTTGACTTCAATGCTGATGCCCTTTCTTGTACCATCAGTTTAGGAAGAAAAGAGATAACAAGTTATCTTCTTCTTTTATGCCAGTCTTTGAAAATGGCCATGTCTAAACAAAAACAATAGCAATAATAAAATTCCATAAATATGCATTAAAGGCCTACTTTGTTTCAGGAATGTGGAAATATAAGAAAAAATGCAAAATGGCTCTTCTTTTAAAGAATACATTTTTTTGTTGATAGAAATAATGCATATAAAAAGATGCCTTTGTTGTTTATGCATATTGTGATTCTTCATGACCCTATATAGGGTTTTCTTTCCAAAGATGATAGAGAGGTTTGTCATTTCCTACTCTAGGTTATTTGGCAGGTGAAGAAATGGAAGCAAACATGATTAAGTGACTTGTTAAGGATCACACAGTTAAAAAGTGCCTAAGGGTGAATTTGAACTCAGGCCTTCCTCACTCCAGGACAACATTCCATCCTTTGCATTACATGGATATTCTGGTGAATGAATAAACACTATTACATGGAGAAGAGGATACAATCAGGAATTGGAGTGAGGTATGAAAAGATTTGCTTTAGAAGAGGGAGTGTGCTGAACTTTGAAGGAAGTCCATAAATTTAAAAGGGTGGGAAAAAGCTGGAAGTTCATCCCAATTACGTGAATGCATAGAGGACAAGATCAGAGTAAAACTAGTGAAGCTTTGCTGTACTATAGTGTGCATAAAGGAAAACTAATTGAAATAAATCAGAAAAAAAATTGGGGGGAACTTTTTTGATAGGACATTAAAAGTTAGAATGAAAAGATTGCTTTTTTTTGTTTTGTTTTCTTTTTAATTTTTTCTAAAAAGTTAGAAGGGAGACACTGAAAATTCTTGGGTCAAGAAAGTTCATTGTTGGTGGAGAAGCAAAGCCAAGATGGAGAAGAGGAGACATTTGTTTTCCCTGAGCTCTCCCCACAACCCTATAAAAATATGAAAAAAAAAATTAAAAAATAGGACAAAATGTAAAATATCTACTTGGAAAAACAATTGAGACTTCCTAATAAGATGCAGAAAGGACACCCACATCTATCTAAGCTCTTTCTTGCCCTCAGAATACTTTTTTTTTTTTTTCATGACAAGCCATCTGGAGTGACTCAGTGTGCTCTCAGTCTCAGAGCACAGAAGCAGTGCAGCCATTGCTGTCCTGCTGCTGCCTCCTGCAGTCTGTAGAGGAAACTTGGTAATTTGCAGCCCAAAAAAGCAGATCCCATTTATTTTGTTTGTTTGTTTGTTTGTTTGTAGCAGTCTGTAGAGGAAGCTTGGTAATACCATCCCCGCTCAAAAAAAACAGATACCATTTGCTTTTTTTTATTTGTTTATTTGTTTGGTGCTTTGTTTTCTTTGATTCTTCTTTGACAAAATGAGCAAAAATTTAAAGAACACTCTAAGGGGGTAAGGTGGAAGGAAAAGAAAAAAAAAAAAGCAGAACCAGGGGTTAATAAGAAGGCAAGTAATACAGAATTAGTAATTTTTTTTTTCAAAATTAGTAATTTTAACCATAAATATGAATGGGGTAAACTCCCCCATAAAGAGAAAGCAATTAGCAGACTGGATTATAAGCCAGAATCCTACAACATGTTGTTTAGAGGAAACATACTTGAAGCAGTATGATACATACAGAGTAAAGGTCAATCTATTATGCTTCAGGTGAATCCAAAAAAGCAGAAGTAGCCAGTCTTATCTCAGATAAAAAGCAAAAATTAATCTAATTAAAAGAGATAAGGAAGAGCACTATGTCTTGCTAAAGGGTAGCATAGATATTGAAGCAATATCAATAATAAACATATATGCACCAAGTGGTATAGCATGTAAATTCTTAAAAGAAAAATTAAGAGACCTGCAAGAAGAAATAGACAGCAAAACTATAATAGTGGGAAATCTCAACCTTTCACTCTCAGAATTAGATAAATCAAACCACAAAATAAATAAGAAAGAAGTTAAAGAGGTAAATAGAATACTAGAAAAGTTAGATATGATAGATCTTTGGAGAAACCTAAATGGAGACAGAAAGGAGTATACTTTCTTTTCAGCAGTACATGAAACCTTTACAAAAATTGACCATGTATTAGGACATAAAAACCTCAAACTCAAATGCAATAAGGCAGAAATAGTAACTACATCCTTTTCCAACAATGATGCAATGAAAATTACATTCAATAAAAAGCCAGGGAAAAATAGACCAAAAAATAATTGGAAACTAAATAATCTTATACTACAGAATGAATGGGTGAAACAGCAAATCATAGACATAATTAATAACTTCGCCCAAGAAAATGACAATGATTAGATGTCGTACCAAAATGTGAGGATGCAGCCAAAGTGGTAATAAAGGGAAATTTTATATCTCTAGAGGCCTACTTGCATAAAATAGAGAAAGAGAAGGTCAATGAACTGGGCTTACAACTAAAAAAGCTAGAAAAGGAACAAATTAAAAACCTCCAGACAAACACTTAATTTGAAATTCTAAAAATAAAAGGAGAGATTTATAAAATTGAAAGTAAAAAAAAAATATTGAATTAATAAATAAAACTAAGAGTTGGGTTTATGAAAAAAAAAAACAACAAAATAGACAAACCCTTAGTAAATCTAATTCAAAAAAGGAAAGAGGAAAATCAAATTATTAGTCTTAAAAATGAGAAGCTAGAAGTCCCCACTAATGAAGAGGAAATTAGAGCAATAATTAGGAGTTACTTTTCCCAACTTTATGCTAATAAATTCGATAATTTAAATGAAATAGAAGAATACTTTCAAAAATATAGCTTTCCCAGATTAACAGAAGAAGAAGTAAATTGATTAAAAGGTCACATTTTGGAAAAATAAATAGAACAAGCTATTAATCAACTCCCTAAGGAAAAAAAAAAAAACCAGGACCAGATGGATTTACATGTGAATTCTACCAAACATTTAGAGAACAATTAACTCCAATATTATATAAACTATTTGAAAAAATAGGGATTGAAGGAGTCCTACCAAATTCCTTTTATGACACAGACATGGTACTGATACCTAAGCCAGGTAGATTGAAAAACAGAGAAAGAAAATTATATACCGATTGCTCTAATGAATATTGATGCAAAAATATTAAATAAAATATTAGCAAAGAGAATACAGAAATTCATTCCCAGGATAACACATCATGACCTAGTAGGATTTATACCAGGAATGTACAGCTGCTTCAATATTAGGAAAACCACTTACATAATTGACTATATCAATAACCAAACTTATAAAAACCTTATGATTATCTCAGTAGATGCAGAAAAATCATTTGATAAAATCCAACATCCATTCCTATTAAAAACACTAGAGTATAGGATGAAAGAGTTTTTTAAAACCATCATCAAGCATTATATTTAATAAGTACAAACTAGAATAATTCTCCATGAGATCAGGGGTGAAATAAGGTTACTCACTATCACCATTACTATTCAGTATTGTATTAGAAATGTTAACTTGGGAAATAAGAGAAGAAAAAGGGACAAAATGAATTAGAGTCTGTAATGATGAAACTAAATTACCACTCTTTGCAGATGAGATTATGGTATTCTAAGAGAACCATAGAGAATCAACTAAAAACTACTTGAAACAATCCACAACTTTAGCAAAATTGCAGGATACAAAATAAATCGACATAAATCATAAACATTTTTATATATTATCTAAAAAGTCCAGCAGCAAGAGATAAAGAGAAATTCTATTTAAAATAACTTTAGAGAATATAAAATATTTGGGAGTCTACCTGCCAAGGCAAAGTCAGGATCTATATGAATACATTTGCAAAACACATAAATGTTTTCTACATTTTTCTACACAAATAAAATAAAATCTAAACATTTGGAAAATATCAAGTGCTTCTAGATAGGTTTAGAGATTATAATAAAAATGACAATACTGCATAAATTAATCTACCAAATCAAACTCCCATGAAATTGTTTTATAGATCTAGGAAAAAAAAAAAACTAATAACATAGTTCATCTGGAAGAACAGAAGGACAAAAATTTCAAGGGATTTAATGGAAAAAAAAAAACTCAAAGGAAGGTGTCCTAGCTATGCCCGATCTAAAACTATATATGAAGCAGCAATCATCAAAGCTATTTGGTACTGGCTAAGTAAAAGAACAGTAAATCAATAGAATAAGTTAGGTTCACATGACAAAATAGTTAAAGACTATAGTATTTTCATCTTTGACAAACCCAAAGACTGCAGCTTTTGTGATAAGATCTCAGTATTTGACAAGAACTACTTAAAAAATTGGAAACTAGTATGGCAGAAACTAGGCATTGCACTATACCTAACATCATATCCTAAGATAAGGTGGAAATGGGTTCATGATCTAGACATAAAGAGTGACATTATAAACAAATTAAAAGAGCATGGGATAGTTTACCTCTCAGATCTGTAGAGGAGGAAGTATTTTGTGACCAAAGAACTGGAGATCATTACTGATCACAAAATAATTTTGATTTTATTGTTAAAAAGTTTTTGTATAAGGAAAACTAATGCAGATAAGATTAGAAGGGAAGCAATAAACTGGGAAACTATTTTTACATTCAAAACTTCTGATAAAGGCCTCATTTCTAAAATATATAGGGACTTGATTCAAATTTATAAGAATTCAAGCCGTTCTACAAATGATAAATTGTTAATAGGTGTGAACAGTCAATTTTCAGATGAAGAAATTGAAACTATTTCTAGTTATATGAAAAGGTGCTGTAAATGATTATTAATCAGAGAAATACAAAGTAAAATACTTTTGCCTTTTTAATGCACACCTTTCAAATTGGTTAAGGTGAAAGGAAAAGATAATGATGAATGCTGAAGGGGATATGGGAAAACTGTGACTCATATACATTGTTGGTGGAATTGTGAAAAGGATGCAACCTTTCTGGAGAGTAAATGGGAACTACTCTCTTACTTATATTTGACTTTATACTTTACATATACTTTGACGGAGCAGTATTTCTACTGGCCTTATATTCCAAAGAAATCTTAAAGGTGGGAAAGGGACCCACATGTGCAAAAATATTTGTGGTTTTTGTAGTGCCAAGAACCTAAAAACTGAGTGGATGCCCAATCAGTTTGACAATGGCTGAATAATTTGTGGTGCATAAATGTTAAGGAATACTATTGTTGCATAAGAAATGACCAGCAGGATGATATCAGAAATTCTTGGAGACATTTATATGAACTAATGTTAAATGAAATGAGAAGAACTAGGAGATCATTAAACATGGCAACAACAAAATTATACAATGTCCCCATAATACCTTTTTATAGTCAGATTTTTTTCCCCTTATCTATTACTTGACTTTTAACCTTTCATTAAAGTAGGGTTCTGTTTCCAGGATGGAATTTACACTGCCCCAACCTGTTTTAAGAAATTCTTATGGTTCCTGACCACAAGGCTTCTTTCTTGCCCTGGAAACATGAGTCATGTGCCAACCCAATTAAAGCAAAATCAAAAAAAAAAATGAAAAAATAGGAATAAAATGTGAAATACTTCATTAAAAAAATTGACCAGGAGAATAAATCCAGGAGAGAGAACTAAAAAATTATTGGTCATGATCAAAAAACAAACCTGTACATCATCATTCAAGAAATGGTAAAGGAAAGATCACTTCATATTTTAGAACCAGAGGGTAAAATAGAAATTGAAAGAATCCACCAATCACCTTCTAAAAGAGCTCTTCAAATGAAAACTTGCAGGGATATTATAGCCCAATTCCAGAACTCCCAAGTCAAGGAGAAATATTGCAAGTGTGCAGAAAGTACTAATAGAAATAGAGTGGAACCACAGTTAGGATAACACAATATTTAACATTTCCACATTAAAAGACCAGAGGGCTTAGAATATGATATTATGGAGAGCAATGAAACAAGGATTGCAACAAGAATCACCTACTCAGTAAAAGTGAGTATAAACTTTTAGAGGAAAAGTGGCCATTCAATGAAATAGAGGATTTTCAGCATTTATGATGAAAAGACAATAATTGAATGGAAAATTTGATTTTCAAGAAAAGGACTCTGAAGAAGCATAATGAGGTAATCATGAAAGTGATATCATAACACTTCATAAGGTTTATCTGTTTGCATTCCTACAAGGGAAGATAATATTTGTAACTCAGAACTTTCTCATATTATGATTGTTAGAAGGAGCATATATAACCAGAGGGCACTGTTGCGAATTGAATATGAATGGATAATATCTTTTACAAAAATGATGAATTAAAGGAATGAGAGAAAAATGTACTTGGAGAGACAGAAAGGGAAAAGTGAGATGATGCAAAATATCTGATATAAAGAGGAAAGAAAAAGCTTTACAATGGAGGGGAAGAGAAGGAAGAGAGGGTGAGTCAACCTTATTACCATTAGAATCAGCTCAAAGAGGAAATAAAATACACACTCAGTAGAGGAATCAAAATTTGTCTTACCCTGATAGAAATAAGAAGGGAATGGGTTACAGGAAAAGGAGAAGGTGATAAAAGAGTGGGCATATCGGAGGAAGGAGTGGTCTTTGGCAAATCATTGTGAAGAGGAACAGGGTGAAAGGAGAGAGAATAAATGGGGAGGAAATACAGTTAGTAATAGTAATTGTAAAAAATAATTTTGAAGCAATTTTCTTTGATAAGACTTCATTTCTCAAACATAGAGGGAACTGAGTTAAATTTATGCATAAGAAAAAAACAAAGATACATGTCCCAACTAATAAATGATCAAAAGGTGTGATCTATGCCATGTGTCTTGTAAATAAAAAGCTATAGTTAAAAACAAACAAACAAACAGACAGACAAACAAACAAACAAACAAACAAAAAACTTGCCACTTAGTTTCTTAATGGGCTTGGGGATAAGGGAGAAAACTTGGAACTCTAAAGTTTAAAAAAAAAATTAAAATTGTTGTAAATGTAATTGGAGAAAATATTAAATAAATAATTATTTGAAAACATGCAAAAGTTAAATAGTGGAACAAGTGATTTCTAGTAAATCAACTTAAAATTCAGAAAAAAGAAAGAAGTAGCACAAAGCAGCTATTATTCTATTTTCTCTTTCCATTATCCAAGCCTGCTTCCCATCTTTTCTCAGAATATATGTGAATACAATTATTTACACCATTATTAATATTATAAAAACCCATATACAATGGTAGACTTCAAAGGGTTTACATATAAATACATTTGTGCATTTTAGATATTTTTTAAAATTTTTCCTCTATCTCCTTTATTTGATTTACCAAATTTGAAAAGATGCACAAAAATTCACTATAGAAAATAATTCCTTAGAATATGGCCAAATGAAAAGGAAATACAAAAGTTCACTGAAGAAAATAATTTTTCAAGAATTAAAACTGGCTGAGTGGAAACTAAAGACTCTGTGAGAAACCATTAAATAATTTAAAGAATCAAAAATAAATGTAAGAAAACCTCAATAAGTTCTATAAGAATAATGGCCCCGGTTTGGAGTGACTTACATGAACTGATGTTGAGTGAAATGAGCAGGACCAGGAAATTGCTGTATACTTCTACAATAATAGTATATGATGATCAATTCTGATGGATGTGGCCATTTTCAATAATGAGATGAACCAAATCAGTTCCAACAGAGCACTAATGAAAGAACTCTGGGAGATGACCACTACATAGAATTCCCAATCTCTCTAATTTTGTCTGCCTGCATTTTGGATTTCCTTCACAGGCTAAGTGTACACTATTTCAAACTCCAATTCTTTTTGTACAGCAAAACAACTGTTTGGTCATGTATACATATATTGTATTTAATTTATACTTTAACATATTTAACATGTATTGGTCAAGCTGCCATCATGGGGGGGGGAGGAGGGGAAAAATTAGAACAAAAATTAGGCAATTGTCAATGTTGTAAAATTGCCCATGCCTATATCTGGTAAATAAAAACTATTAAAAAAAAAAAAAAGAATAAAGGCCCTGGATAAGATAGAGTCCCAAGTGAATTCTACCAAATATTTAAGAATTAATTCTAATAATATAGAAATTATTTGGACAAAATAGGCAAAAACAGAGTTTTAACACATTAAGGTGCAAATACAGAAAAAAAACAGAAAAAATATTTTTTCAATTCATTTTCTCAAATTAATATTGAAACAATTTTTAAAAATAAAACATTAGAAAGTAGAATATATAATATAGATCATCCACTATTACCAGATGGGATTTATACTAGGTTTGCAGAGCTAGTTCAACATTAGCAAAATTATCAACAAAATCAGAGGCATTCATAAGAAAAACAATAACAATTAAAAGATTATCTAAATAGATGCAGGAAAATCTTTCAACAAAATACAACACATATTCCCATTGAAACACCAGAAAGCATTGGGATAAACAAAACTTTCCATAAAGTTGCTTTATGAAAGCATAACTTTATGTAAAAGTTAGCTTTCTAACTAAAATCATCAGCATTTTCTGTAATGAGCATAGCAAGAAGTCTTCTCAATGAGACTAGGGATAAAGCAGAAAAGCCCATTGTAACCAATTATTGTTTAATGTTGTACTAGAAATGTTAGCTCTAGCAATGAGAAGAAAAATGCTTTTTATGAATTAGAACAGACAACAAATAGACAAAGTGTCACTCTGGAGATTATATGATGGTATACTTAGAGAATCAAGTAAAAACTAGTTGAAACAATCAACAACTTCAACAAAATTTTAGTATATAAAATACCAAAGATAAATTATTATCATTTATATAAAGTACTGCAAAAGCCATGAGAAAGAGATAGAAAGATAAAAATATTAAAATAATTAGAAATGATATAGAATTCTTGCCAATCTACCTGCCAGCACAAACAAAGGAGCTGTATGAACACACTTATAAAACATTATATATATATATATATATATATACATTTTCAAAAAAATTTTCTTGGTCATATAAGAAGGCCTTTTAATAAGTAGAAAAAAAGAAGATAAATATATTTACAAGTTAAGGTTGTTTGTTAAGAGATATTTTTCCAAGAGAAAAAGAAATTAAAAGAACCATGTCAATTTTTAAAAATTGCTGAGCAGTGTAGCCCTAGGGAATAAGTGTAGTTGAATGAATTTCCCCATGCTTTTATTTGCTTTACATATTTTTAGTATGTAAACATTTTTATCTTTTAGAAAAATGTTATGCTTTGGGTTATTTTGTGAACTGTTTTAGGTCGAGCACAGAATTTAGCAGAGGACTGTAATGAACATGTCTTTAAAATAAACAAACAAATAAAGAGGAACACAAATATTTTCCTGATTCCCTTACAGCTTTTCCTAAAAAGGAAATGAAAATTCAGCTTTAATAACCAAAATCATTCTTGTCCATGTCACTGAAAAGAAAATATGTATTAAAGGTATCAGGTAGCAATATTGCTTTTAAATAAGAATGTGCAATTCACTGAATTTCTCTTCTTCAGAAAGCCATAAATTTAAATTGGTAATATTTTTGTAAATAAAATTCAAATTAATCATTCTTTTTTTTATATCGTTAGAAGTTCCTATTGATTTAAAATATAACTGACTTCTGTCAAGACAAAAACAAGTGGTAATAAGAAGGCAACATTCAGCAACTTTTTTCTAAAAGGATGTTTTTCCTTTGTGTATCTGATTTGGACTAGACTGTATATTGAAATAAATATGCTTATATTACAAAATTTTAGAGCTGGAAGAAATGTTGGTGTTCACCAGATGTAATCTGTTCATTTTCCTAAGAAAGAGAATCTGGGCCCCAGAGATATTACGGGACTAAATAATAATGTCATAACTGCTATTAATTGTCTTCTTCAAGTCAAAGCTTCTACTTTGTTACAGACTCAGGATTATAATGCATATATTCTAATTTTTAATTAGTCTCAAGCTCTATTATAACATAGACTGCCATAAGCAAAAACCAAGTAATCTTGAAAATATGCATTTGAGATGAAATGGCTATCTAGAATTTTGCTAGGAATGCAAAACATGAAGAGATGTTATGTAGTCATTTATTCTTTGGATTTGGGAGATTCTGTTATTTGTAAAGGTAGTCTGCTATTTAGGTCTTACTATGGATACAGTTTGGCCTGAAGGCAAGAAATGTCATCCTCCTGTGTTCAAATCTGGCCTTAGTAACTTACTGTGTTACTCTAGTCAAGTCATTTAAGCCTATTTGCCTCAATTCCTTGTTTATACAATTATTTTGAGAAGGAAAGGTCAAAACACTTTCTTATCTTTGCCAAGAAATCCGGAATGGAATCATGTTTCGAACATTACTGAAAACAAAACAAAATATGTTTGCTGGATTTATTAAGTAAGTTGCTTTAGAAAAGATGAGGTATGGCATATTGATTAAAATAGATAGTCAAGAACATCTAAGTTCATTTCTCAAATCTCATGCACAAGTTGCTTAACTTCAGCTTCAGGTCACTAAGACCTCAAACTCAGTTATGTGTGTGTGTATACATCTTTTAAAATAATATTTTTATTTTTCAAAATAAATGCAAATATTGTTTTTAACATTTACCTTTTCAAAACCTTATGTTCCAAATTTTTCTCCCTCTCCCTATCTCCACCCTTCCCCTAGATAGCAAGTAATCCATAATAGGTTAAAAATATACAATTTTCTTAAACATGTTTTCACAATTACAATGCTGTGCAAGAAAAATCATATCAAAATAAGAAATATGGGAAAGAAAAAAAAAACAGGCAAACAACAGCAAAAACAACAAAAAGGTGAAAATAATACACTATGATCCATATTCAGTGTCCTAGTCTTTTTTTTTTTTTTTTTTTTTTTGGATGCAGATAGCTCTTTCCATCACAAGTCTAATTCCAATGGACTGGAATTTGAATTACCTTGAATCACTTTATTGCTGAAACGAGCCAAGTCTATCACACTTGATCATCACATAATCTTGTTGCTGTGTATAAAGTTCTCTTCGTTCTACTCCCTTCACTTAGCAACAGCTCATGTACTTCTTTCCAGGTTTTACTGAAATCAATCTATTCATCATTTCTTACATAACAATAATATTTCATTACATTTATATACCATAAGTTATTCAGTCATTCCCCAATGATGAGCATCCACTCAGTTTCTACTTCCTTACCACCACAAAAAGGGCTGCCACAAATATTTTTGCACATGTGAGTCATTTCCCCCTTTTTCTTTTTTTGATCTCTTTAGGATACAAGCCGAAGAGAAACACTTTTTTATCAAAGCATATGAACAGTTTGATAGTCCTTTGCTTTATAGAACAGTTGGATCAGTTCAGTATTTCAGCAATAATGTATTAGTGTCTGTTTTTCCATATTCCATCCAACATTTATTGTTGTCTTTTCCTGTCAAGTTATACGCGCGCGCACACACACACACACACACACACACACACACATACATATATAAAATCACTATTTGGTACATTTATAGTTCACACAATGGCAAATAAGAAATTCTTAACGAATTGGCATAAGTACACTCTATGTGTAGATAAATTTGTGAATCTTCATCTCTTCCCTGTGAATACTCTCGCTATTAGTACAGATTTCAAATGACCCTTTAACTTTTCATGCTTGGTGATCCTTGAATGTGAATTTCCAAATAAATGTTCAAAAAATGTACTAAATAAAGATCCCTTCCCTTGGATTAAGAGCTTTTAACCTACAATCTGTAAACTTTTGGGGACTAAAATGTTGATAACTGAATTTCAACATATTCTATTTTACTAGCCTTATGCACTTTATTTCATGCATTTAAGAACATTTTTCTCTTTTTTTTTTCTTTTTAAAGCAATTTATTTTCAAAATGTATGAACAGATAATTTTTCAATATTGACCCTTGCATAGCCTTGTGTTTATATTTTCCTTCTTCCCCCTCCCCCTCCCCTAGATAGCAAGCAATCCAATGTATGTTATACATATTTAATCCAGTATGTGTAAGCATATCTATACAATTCTCTTGCTAAACAAGAAAAATAGGGTCAAAAAAGAAAGTAAATGAGTAAGAAAATAAAATGCAAGCAAAAATCAAAAAGAGTGAAACTTCTATGTTGTGTTCCACAGTCCTCTCCCTGGTTGTCGATGGTTCTGTTTATCACAAGATCATTGGAATTGGCTTCAGCCTTCTTACTGTTGGAAAGAGTTATGTTCATCAAAATTGATCATTGTATAATATTGATGTTACCATGTAAATGATCTCCTTGTTCTTCTCATTTCAGTTAGTATTAAGTCATGTAAGCCTCGCCAGGCCCCTCTAAAATCATCCTACTGATCACAGAACATCTTTTTCTAATGATTTCCTATACTGTTGCAGAATTCCAAAAAGGACTCTGACACAGAATAAAGAACCTCTGCCTTAGATCTTTAAATTTTTATGTATTCCAATGAAATACTCAGGATAATCATCTGTTATTGGTACATCTTACAACATAAATAGTTCGCTTTGTTTTCCAATGTGAGGTCTGTTCTATAATTTATGTATGAAATGGAGCTAATATAGTTCATTTATCCCCATTAAAATCTTCCTTGCTTTTTATGTCATGCATAATTTTTTTCAGAAATAATACTTTTGTTCATATAGCATTCCCTGTAAATTATTGTTGTTGAAATTTTTTTCTTTGTTTTAGTTTTTAGGATATATTTAGAATCAGTCACTGACAAAATACTTCATTTATTCAAGGGCAATCCAGTCTGATCACTTTCTAGTGTTCTATTCTAGCCCCAGTTCATTGATCAGATGCAGTACTTTCTGAAAGATATGTTGATAGATTAACTCAGTGGATTTTCTATCCATATTAGGAATAGTACGCTTATAGAATATATTTACCATGTAATGACAAATTCATTGTATAATATACAAAAGGAAAAGAGATTCCCTAAGCATGATGAGTTCATCCCGATGCCCCTATTTTTGTGAGTTAGATGATATTACATCAAACCTCTGAATATAAGAGGGCCTTTTGAATGAGATTCAAGTTCAGTCAGAAGACAGTAATATAACAACCCATATATAAGAAATGTTAAAATGTTAACAATTGAATCCCTGATATTATGGACCACTCTAACTGGCCTTGCTGCTCTTTATAGATGACATTACCATTGCACTTTCTCTCTATTCCTGCATATCCCTTTCTCTACCTTCCAGAACTGAAATGTGCTTCCTTCCCCCACCTTGGAGACTTTCTTTTATTTTTTTTTCTCCAAAACTCAGTACAAGCAATTCTGCAAATAGCTATTACCCTGACCACTCTGCCTTTTCCTTCCTCTTCCCTACCAGGACTTACCTGTTAGTATTCTCAGCACACACATAACACACAGATATACACACACAAATTGAAATTGTATTTTTTGTATAATACATATTTATGATTTCTTTTAAAAAAAGGAACTATTTGAAGACTAAGACTATTTAACTTTTTTTCTGTATTTTTAGTTCTTAAAATAGTAACTAGTACAAGGTTTACTTTTAATATTTGTTGTTTGGTATAGAAAATGGGTATAAATATTTATACTACCTATGACATAGAGGTTATGTGAGAATTGTTTTATAAACCATGTATTAAACTGAAGGAAGAAATAAGAAATTTTAGACTTCATAAATGATTTTTAAAATTTTTCCCAATTATAAGTATAACAATTTGAAGTATTTTTTATTTTAGTTCCTTATTTTTAGTTTACTATTTGTAATTTAGTTTTAATTTAGTAATTTTCTCTATGTTCTCTGAGCTGGTAAGAAATTTAATATACAATATGTATGTACATATGCAAAATTTTTGCCATATTAGTGATTCTGTGAAAGAAGATGCAGCACAAACAAACACAATTTAAAAAAAAATAAAGTGATAAATAAAATAGTCTGCTCTGCATTGAGACTCCATATGTTAAATCTTTGAAGTTGAATATAATTTTTCATAACAGGTCCTTTGGAATTTTCTTGGATCATTGTGCGGTTGAGAATAGCTAACTCATTCACAATTGATCACGATACAATATTGTTACTGAGTACAATGTTCTCTTGGTTCTGCTCTCTTTACTCAGCATCAGTTTATGTAAGTCTATCCATGTTTTTCTCAACTCCCCCTGCTTATTATTTCTTATAGCACAGTAGTATTCCAATAGAATGGCAGAGTATAATTTCTTTAGCCAATCCCTAATTGCTGAACATCCCTCCAATTTCTAAATCTTTACAAATTGATAGGTGTTAAAAACAATGGCTGTACAACTTTTATGTAAATATGCACTTTTCATTTAAAAAAATCTTTAAATATAAACCTAGTGGTAATATTACATTGTCAAAGTGTATGCACATATTTAAAGTCCTTTAGGTATCTTCCAAATTACTCTCCAGAATACTTGGATTAGTTCATAAATCTACTAAGCATGCATTGCTATTCAGATTTTCCTACATCCCCTCCAATATTTATCATTTTTCTTTTCTCTCATAGAACCAATCTAATAGGTTTAGTATGACACCTCAGAGTTGTTGTAATTTGCACTTCTATTATGAATAGTGATTGATTATATGACTATATGACAAAAGAAAGCTTTGATTTTTTCAATTGAAAACTACCTGTTAATATCCTTTTACAACTTATTAATGGAAGGAGGATTAGCATTCTTATAACTTGGACTCAGTTCTTCATATCTTTGAGAAATAAAATTTCTATCAATATATTTACTATAGAATTTTTCTTCATCTATTTTGCTTTTTTATCTTCACTTAATTGGTATCTTTGTGCAAACTCTTTTAAATAAAATATAATAAAATTATTCATTTTTTATTTCAAAATGTTCTTGTTTGGTCTTGTTTGGTCATTAATTCTTTCCTTACCCATAGATCTGAAAGGTAAAGTGTCCCCTAATTTGGCCATGTTATCACTCCATGCTTAGTTTTTGTCAAACTGTTTCTTTTTTCAGTTTTCCTAGTAATTTTTCTCTAGTACTGAGTTCTGTTTTCAAAACCTTGTATCTTTGCTTTTAATGAAGAGTACAATGCTATAATTTTTTATATGACTACAGAGAACCTAATCTAGTTCACTGATACACCACCCTGTGTCATAGACAGTATTAGGTTGTTTACCAACATTGCTGCTTTATAATAAAGTATGGAAATTGGAATGGTTAGGCAACATTCCTTCCTATGTTTGTTTATTTCGCTTTTTAAATGATTCTCCTAATACTCTTGACATTTGTTCTATCAGATGACCTTTTTGTTATTTTTTTTTACTATCTTTATAAAGTAACTCAATAATTTGGTTGGTTTATCACTGATAAGGAAATTACTTTAGGAAGAATTATCAATTTTAATATAGTAGCTCAGTCTATTCATAACTAATTAATATTTTTATTCTTTAAAGCTAACTTTGAAAAAAAAATTTTTCATATAGTTTCAGGGTTTGTTATGGCAGGTAGATTCTCAAATATTTTATATTGGCTATGTTATTTTGAAATGAATTTCTGTTTTTGATAAGTTTTCTTGGCATTCAATATAAATACTGATGATTTATGTGAGTTTCTTTTATATACTATAACTTTCCTGTAGTTGTCAATTGTTCCTGGTGTATATATACCATCTATTTATAGTCTATTATATTTGTGTTAGCTGCTTTAATTTCATTGCAAGTATTTTATCTTAGTTTTTTTCATCGTTATTCAGTAGGGACATGTTTGTGTAGTTTTTTTTTCCTCTTTTTTTCTTTTCTTAGTTTAGGCATCAACACTGTCTCTGTTGTAAAAGAAATGTGATAAGACATTATACTATCCAAATAGTATATTGTATTGGAATTAATTTTTTAAATATTGATAGAAATCACCTATGAATCTATTTTGTCCTGGTGTTTTTGCTTAGGGAGCTCATTGATGAATGGCTGAATTTATTTTTCTAAGATACGGTTATTTAGAGATTGTATTTTTATTCTCTTAATCTGAAATAATTCATATATTTTTTAAATATTATCTTGAAAACATTACATACTTTAATGTAGAAGGTACTAAATCATGTGTATTTATGAGTGTGGCTACATAATATTTGAAGTGTTTCTTTTGACCACTTACAATATTAGCTCATTGGACTGGGAGTACTGGGATCTGAATATGATATTACTAGGGGTTTTCATTTTGAGATCTCTTTCAGGAGTTTATTAGTGTATTTTTTTCAGTTTCTATTTTTCTTCTGGTTCTAGAATGTCAGATCAATTTTCCTTGATAATTTCTTAAAATATGATAACTAAGTTATTTATTTGATGATACATTTCAGGTAGTCCAATGATTTTTAAATTATATCTTTTCAATCTATATTCTAGGTCCAACTATTTTTCAATGAGATATTTCATATTATCTTCTATTTTTTTCCATTTGTATATTTAGTTTTTTTTTTTTGGATTGGATTTGGATTGGAACTGAATTGGATCTTCTCATTGCCAAAGATATCTACTTCCAACAGAATTTATCCTTATATAGTATTGCTCTTGAAGTGTATAATGATCCTGATTCTGCTCATTTCACTCAGCATCAGTTCATGTAAGTCTCTCCAAACTTCTTTGTATTCATGCTGCTGGTCTTTTCTTGCAGAAAAATAATATTTGATAGCATTCACATACCACAATTTATCCAACCATTCTCCAATTGATGATCATCCATTCAATTTCCAGTTTCTAGCCACTACAAAAAAGGCTGCCACAAACATTTTGGCACGTACAGGTCCCTTTCCCTTCTTTAATATCTCTTTGGGATATAAGCCCAGTAGTTACACTGCTGAATCAAAGGGTATGTACAGTTTGAAAACTTTTTGATCATAGTTACAAACTGCTCTCCAGAACGGTTGAATTCTTTCACCAACAATGTATCTCAGTTTTCCCACATCCCCTACAACATTCATCATTATCTTTTCCTGTCATCTTAGCCAATCTGACAGGTGTATAGTGGTATCTCAGAGTTGTATTAATCTGTATTTCTCTGATCAGTAGTGATTTGGAACATCCTTTCATATGAGTAGAAATAGGTTTAATTTATTCATCTGAAAACTGTTCATATCATTTGACCATTTATCAAATGCAGTCATTTTCCTTTTTTTTTTTTTTTTTTTTTTTTTTTTTTGCTACCACAAAAAGTAATGTTGTAAATATTTTTACACATATAGGTCCTTTCCCGTCCTTTATGATTCTTTGGTAGCCAGACATAGTAGTGGTACTGCAAGATCAAAAGTTTTGGAAAGTTTGATAGTGCTTTGGGCATAGTTCCAGATTACTCTCCAGAATTGTTGGATTATTTCACAATTAGACCAACAATGAATTAGGTTTCCCACTTTTCCCACATCTCCAATCATTAACTTTTCCTGTCATCTTAGCCAATCTGTGAGATGTGAAATGATAATTCATAGTTGTTTAATTTGCATTTGTTTAATCAAACATGATTTAGAGCATTTTTATGATTATAGAAGGATTTAATTCCATCTGAAAAATCAAATAAAACCTATAAAAAAGAGAGAAGTAAAATAAACTGCAACCAACCACAAAAAGAGTGAAAAAGCCATGTTGTGAACAACACTTAATTGTCACAGTCCTCTCTCTGGGTGTAAATTGCTTTCTTTATCACTAAAGAATTAGAATCTCATTGTTGAAGAGAGCCATGTCCATCAGAATTGATTGTCATATAGTTTTATTATTTCCATGTATGATGACCTCCTGATTCTGCTCATTTCATATAACATCATTTAATGTAAGTTTATCCAGGCATCTCTGAAATCATTCTTTTACTCATTTCTTTTTTTTAATTAATTTTATAATTATAATTTTTGACAGTATATATGCATGAGTAATTTTTTTACAACATTATCCCTTATATTCATTTTTACAAATTTTTCCCTTCCTCCTTCTACTCCTTCCCCTAGAAGACAGGCAATTCCATAAATATTAAATGTGTTACAGTTTAATCTAGATACAATATATGCACAGTAAGAATTGGATTCCGAAGATATAAGGAACCTGGGTAGAAAAATAGTAGTGCAAAGAGTTTACATTTAATTCCCAGTGTTCCTTCTCTGAGTGTAGCTGTTTTTGTCCATCACTGATAAACTGGAAGTGAATTGGATCTTCTTTATGCTGAAGATATACACTTCAATCAGAATATATCTTCATACAATGTTGTTGTTGAAGTGTATAGTGATCTGGTTCTGCTCATTTTACTCAGCATCAGTTCATGTAAGTCTCTCCAAGCCTCTCTGTATTCCTCCTGCTGGTCATTTCTTACGGAGCAATAATATTCCATAACATTCATATACCATAATTTACCCAACCACTCTCCAATTGATGGACATCCATTCATCTTCCAGTTTCTAGCCACTACAAAAAGAGCTGCCACAAACATTTTGGCACATACAGGTCCCTTTCCCATCTTTAGTATTTCTTTGGGATATAAGCCCAGTAGTAGCTCTACTGGATCAAAGGGTATGCACAGTTTGACAACTTTTTGGGCATAGTTCCAAATTGCTCTCCAGAATGGCTGGATTCTTTCACAACTCCACCAACAATGCATCAGTGTCCCAGTTTTCCCACATCCCTTCCAACATTCATCATTATCTATTCCTTTCATCTTAGCTAATCTGACAGCCAATCTGTAGTGGTATCTCAGAGTTGTCTTAATTTGCATTTCTCTGATCAATAGTGATTTGGAACACTCTTTCATGTGAGTGGAAATAGTTTCAATTTCATCCTCTGAAAATTGTCTGTTCTTATACTTTGACCGCTTATCAAGAGAATGGTTTGATTTCTTATAAATTAGAGTCAGTTCTCTATATATTTTGGAAATGAGGCCTTTATCAGAACCTTTAACTGTAAAAATATTTTCCCAATTTGTTACTTCCCTTCTAATCTTGTTTGCATTAGTATTGTTTGTAGAGAAACTTTTTAGTTTGATGTAATCAAAATCTTCTATTTTGTGATCAATAATGATCTCTAGTTCTCCTCTAGTTATAAATTCCTTCCTCCTCCACATGTCTGAGAGGTAGACTATCCTCTGTTCCTCTAGTCTATTTATGATCTCATTATTTATGCCTAAATCATGGACCTATTTTGATCTTATTTTGGTATATGGTGTTAAGTGTGGGTCCATATCTAATTTCTGCCATACTAATTTCCAGTTTTCCCAGCAGGTTTTTTTTTTCCAATAATAATGAATTCTTATCGCAAATGTTGGTATCTTTGGGTTTGTCAAACACTAGATTGCTATGTTGTGCCCTATTTTGTCCTATGTACCTAATCTGTTCCACAGATCAACTGATCTATTTCTTAGCCAATACCAAATGGTTTTGGTGAGTGTTGCTTTATAATATAGCTTTGGATCAGGTAGAGCTAGACAACCTTCATCTGACTTTTTTTCATTAATTCCCTTGAAATTCTTGACCTTTTATTCTTCCATATGAATTTTGTTGTTATTTTTTCTAGGTCATTAAAACAGTTTCTTGAAAGTCTGATTGGTATAGCACTAAATAAATAGATTAGTTTGGGGAGTATTGTCATCTTTATTATATTTGCTCGGCCTATCCAAGAGCACTTAATGTTTTTCCAATTATTTAAATCTGACTTTATTTTTGTGGCAAGAGTTTTGTAATTTTGCTCATATAATTCCTGACTTTTCTTTGGTAGATGGATTCCCAAATATTTTATACTCTTGACAGTTGTTTTGAATGGAATATCTCTTTGTATCTCTTGCTGTTGCATTTTGTTGGTGATGTATAAAAATACTAAGGATTTATATGGATTTATTTTGTATCCAACAACTTTGCTAATGCTGTGAATTATTTCCAATAACTTTTTATTAGAATCTCTGGGGCTCTCTAAGTATACCATCATATCATCTGCAAAGAGTAATAGTTTGATTTCCTCATTACCTACTCTTATTCCTTTAATCTCTTTTTCGACTCTTATTGTCCAGGCTAGCATTTCTTTCTTTAAAATGAGATTATTTAGTTTCAAATTACTTTCTTGTCTATTTACCCCTAATTTCTTGTTGAATCCAATTTTTATTGCATTGTGATCTAAGAAGAAGGCATTTACTATTTCTGCCTTCCTGCATTTAATTTTGAGATCTTTAAGTCCCAATATATGGTCAATTTTTGTATAGGTTCTATGAATTGCTGAGAAGAAAGTATACTTCTTTCTATCACCATAGTTTTCTCCAAAGATCTATCATACCTAGTTTTTCTAATGTTCTATTTACCTCTTTAATTTCTTTCTTATTTGTTTTGTGGTTTGATTTATCTAATTCTGAGAGTGATAAGTTGTGCTTCTGATACTTTTGATTTTTATCAGTCCAGCGTTATTTTTGAGGCTGATTTAACTAGTTGGTATTTAAGGTCGAAGGGAGCTTAGAAATGTGTGTGTGTCTTCTCTGCCAACTTGGCTCCACCCCCCTTTTGCTCATTTCTTATTGAAAAATAATATTCCCTTATATTACTATACAACAATTTATTCATCCATTCTCCAATTGATGGGCACCCACTCAGTTTCAGTTTCTTACCAATACAAAAAGGGCTGCCATAAACATTTTTGCACATGTGGGTCCCTTTCCCTCTTTTAAGATCTTTTTGGTATATAAGCCCAGTAGAAACACTGCTGGGTCAAAGGGTATGCACAGTTTTCTAGCCCTTTGGCTTATTGCTCTCCAGAATGGTTGGGTCTGTTTACAATACCACCAACAATGTATCAGTGTCCTAGTTTTCCCACATCCCCTCCAACATTTATTATTATATTTTCCTGTCATCTTAGCCAATCTGAAAAGTGTGTAGTGGTATTTCATAGTTGTCTTAATTTGCATTTCTCTGATCAATCATGATTTGGAGCACCTTTTCATGTGGTTACAAGTAGTTTTAATTTCTTCATCTGAAAATTGTCTGTTCATAGCCTTTGATCATTTAGGAATTGGACAATTATTTGAATTCTTATAAATTTGAATCAATTCTCCACATATTTTAGAAATGAGCCCTTCATCAGAATTTATAATGTAAAAATATTTTCCCAGATTATTGCTTCCCTTGTAATCTTGTCTGCATTAGTTTTGTTTGTACAAAACCTTTTTAACTTAATATTATCAAAATGATCTATTCTGTGATCAGTAATGATCACCAGTTCTTCTTTGATCACAAACTCATTCCTCTTCAACTCTGAGAGGTAAATTATCCTATAATCTTGTAATTTGTTTATAATATTATTCTTTATATCTAGATCATGAACCCATTTCGACCTTATCTTTTATAAGATACTAGGTGTGGGTCAATGCTAAGTTTCTACCATAGTTTCCAATTTTTTTTAGCAGTTTTGTTAAAATAGTGAATTCTTATCCCAAAAGATGGGGTAGGGAACAAGTTTCCTTTTATTTTTTATTTTTTTAAAATATTTTTTTATTATATATATATTTTTATAATATTATCCCTTGTATTCATTTTTCCAAATTTTCCCCTCCCTCCCCCCGATGACAGGCAATCCCATACATTTTACTTGTGTTACAATATAACCTAGATACAATACATGTGTGTAAATACCATTTTCTTGTTGCACAATAAGCATTACATTCCGAAGGTACATGTAACCTGGGCAGACAGATATTAGTGCTAACAATTTACATTCATTTCCCAGTGTTTCTTCTCTGGGTGTAGCTACCTCTGTCCATCATTGATCAACTGGAAGTGAGTTGGCTCTTCTTTATGTTGAAGATTTCCACTTCCATCAGAATACATCCTCATACAGTATTGTTGTTGAAGTGTACAGTGATCTTCTGGTTCTGCTCATTTCATTCAGCATCAGTTGATGTAAGTCTCTCCAAGCCTCTCTGTATTCCTCCTGCTGGTCTTTTCTTACAGAGCAATAATATTCCATAACCTTAATATACCATAATTTACCCAACCATTCTCCAACTGATGGACATCCATTCATCTTCCAGTTTCTAGCTACAACAAAAAGAGCTGCCACAAACATTTTGGCACATATATGTCTCTTTCCGCTCTTTAGTATTTCTTTGGGATATAATCCCAGTAGTAGCGCTGCTGGGTCAAAGGGTATGCACAGTTTGATAACTTTTTGGGCATAGTTCCAAATTGTTCTCCAGAATGGCTGGATTATTTCACAACTCCACCAGCAATGTATTAGTGTCCCAGTTTTCCCACATCCTCTCCAACATTTATCATTATTTGTTCCTGTCATCTTAGCCAATCTGACAGGTGTGTAGTGGTATCTCAGAGTGGTCTTAATTTGCATTTCTCTAATCAGTAGTGATTTGGAACCCTCTTTCATGTGAGTGGATATAGTTTCAATTTCTTCATCTGAGAATTGTCTGTTCATATCCTTTGACCATTTATCAATTGGAGAATGGTTCGGTTTCTTATAAATTAGGGTCAGTTCTCTATATATTTTGGAAATAAGACCTTTGTCAGAACCTTTGTTTTAAAAATATTTTCCCAGTTTGTTACTTCCCTTCTAATCTTGTTTGCATTAGTATTGTTTGTACAGAAACTTTTTAGTTTGATGTAATCGAAATCTTCTATTTTGTGATAAATAATGATCTCTTGTTCTCCTCTGGTCATAAATTCCTTCCTCCTCCACAGGTCTGAGAGGTAGACTATCATCTGTTCCTCTAATCTATTTATTATCTCCCTCTTTATGCCTAAATCATGGACCCATTTTGATCTTATCTTGGTCTATGGTGTTAAGTGTGGATCCATATCTAATTTCTGCCATATTAATTTCCAGTTTTCCCAACAGTTTTTTTCCAAATAATGTATTTTTATCCCTAATGTTGGTATCTTTGGGTTTGTCAAAGATTAGATTGCTATAGATGTACTCTTTTTTGTCCTTTGTATCTAATCTGTTCCACTGATCTACCGGTCTATTTCTTAGCCAGTACCAAATGGTTTTGGTGACTGCTGCTATATAATATAGCTTTAGATCAGGTACACTTAGACCACCTTCCTCTGAGTTTTTTTTTTTTTCTTTAGTTCCCTTGCAATTCTCAACTTTTATTCTTCCCTATGAATTTTGCTGTTATTTTTTCTTGGTCATTGAAATAGTTTCTTGGGAGTCTGATTGGTACAGCACTAAATAAATAGATTAGTTTGAGGAGTATTGTCATCTTTATTATATTCGCTCGGCCTATCCAAGAGCACTGAATGTCTTTCCAATTATTTAAATCTGACTTTATTTTGTGGCAAGTGTTTTGTAATTTTGCTCATATAATTCCTGACTCTCCTTTGGTAGATGGATTCCCAAATACTTTATACTCTCAACATTTGTTTGGAATGGAATTTCTCTTTGTATCTCTTGCTGTTGCATTTTGTTAGTGATATATGAAAATGCTGAGGATTTATGTGGATTTATTTTGTATCCTGCAACTTTGCTAAAATTCTGAATTATTTCTAATAGCTTTTTAGCAGAGTCTTTGGGGTTCTCTAAGTATACCATCATGTCATCTGCAAAAAGTGATAGTTTGATTTCCTCATTTCCTACTTTAATTCCTTGAATCTCTTTCTCGGCTCTTATTGCCGAGGCTAGCGTTTCTAGTACTATATTGAATAGTAATGGTGATAGTGGGCAACCTTGTTTCACTCCTGATCTTACTGGGAAAGGTTGTAGTTTATTTCTATTGCATATTATGCTTACTGACGGTCTTAAATATATGCTCCTGATTATTCTAAGGAATAGTCCATTTATTCCTATACTCTCAAGAGTTTTTAGTAGGAATGGATTTTGGATTTTGTCAAATGCTTTTTCTGCATCTATTGAGATGATCATATGGTTCTTATTAATTTGATTATTAATATGTTCAATTATATTAATAGTTTTCCTAATATTAAACCAGCCCAGCATTCCTGGTTTAAATCCTACTTGGTCATAGTGTATTATCCTGGAGATGATTTTCTGAAGTCTTTTTGCTAATATCTTATTTAAGATTTTAGCATCAATATTCATTAAGGAAATTGGTCTATAATTTTCTTTCTCAGTTTTCGATCTACCTGGTTTAGGTATCAGTACCATGTCTGTGTCATAAAAGGAGTTTGGTAGGACTCCTTCGTCCCCTATTTTTGCAAATAATTTATATAACATTGGGGCTAATTGTTCTTTAAATGTTTGGTAGAATTCACATGTGAATCCATCTGGTCCTGGGGATTTTTTCCTGGGGAGTTGATTAATAGCTTGTTCTATTTCTTTTTCTGAAATGGGACTATTTAAGCAATTTATTTCCTCCTCTGTTAATCTAGGGAGCCTATATTTTTGGAGGAAGTCATCCATTTCACTTAAGTTATCAAATTTATTGGCATAAAGTTGGGCAAAGTAACTCCTTATTATTTCTCTAATTTCCTCTTCATTGGTGGAAAGATCCGCCTTTTCATTTGTAAGACTAACAATTTGATTTTCCTCTTTCTTTTTTCTGATCAGATTTACCAAAGGTTTATCTATTTTATTGGCTTTTTCATAAAACCAACTCTTGGTTTTATTTATTAGTTCAATAGTTTTTTTACTTTCAATATTATTGATTTCTCCTTTTAATTTTTGTATTACAAGTTTAGTTTTTGGTTGGGGGTTTTTAATTTGGTCTTTTTCTAGCTTTTTAAGTTGTAGGCCCAATTCGTTAATTTTCTCTTTCTCTATTTTCTTCAAATAAGCCTCTAAAGATATAAAATTTCCCCTTATTCCTGCTTTAGCTGCATCCCACAGATTTTGGTATGATGTCTCATCATTGTCATTATCTTGGTTGAAATTATTAATTGTTTCTATAATTTGCTCTTTCACCCAGTCATTCTTTAAGATGAGATTATTCAGTTTCCAATTACTTTTTGGTCTATTTATCCCTAACTTTTTACTGAATGTAGCTTTTATTGCATTGTGGTCTGAGAAGAAGGCATTTATTATTTCTGCCTTCCTACATTTAATTTTGAGACCTTTATGTCCTAATATATGGTCTATTTTTGTATAGGATCCATGAACTGCTGAGAAGAAAGTATATTCCTTTCTATTGCCATTCAGTTTTCTCCAAAGGTCTATCATACCTAGTTTTTCTAATGTTCTATTTACTTTTTTAATTTCTTTCTTGTTTGTTTTGTGGTTTGATTTGTCTAAATCTGAGAGTGCAAGGTTGAGATCTCCCACTATTATAGTTTTACTGTCTATTTCTTCTTGCAACTCTCTTAACTTTTCCTTTAGAAAGTTAGATGCTATACCACTTGGTGCATATATGTTTAGTGTCGATATGGCTTCATTATTTATGCTACCGTTCAGCAGTATATAGTTTCCTTCCTTATCTCTTTTAATTAGATCAACTTCTGCTTTTGCTTGATTTGAGATAAGGATAGCTACCCCTGTTTTTTTGGCTTTACTTGAAGCATAATAGATTCTGCTTCAACCTTTTACCTTTACTCTGTATATATCTCCCTGCTTTAAGTGTGTTTCCTGCAGACAACATATTGTAGGGTTCTGATTTTTGATCCAATCTGCTATTCGTTTCCATTTGATGGGATCATTCATCCCATTCACATTTACAGTTAAAATTACTAATTCTGTATTTCCTGCCATCATATTATCCCCAGATTATGCTTTTTCCCTTGACCCCCCTGATCCCCCTCCCTGATATTTAATTTACAGACCCCCTTGTGACGTGCAACCCTCCCTTTTATTTTTAGTATCCCTCCCCCCTCCCTCCAAGTCCCTTCACTTATTCTCCTTTTCCTTTTCCCTTTTTCTCTCCCCCCTTTTAATGAGGTGAGAGAAAATTCTCTGAAAAACAAATATGTTAATTATTTACTCTTTGAGCCTCTCCTGATGAGAGTAAGATTCACACAATGATTCTCCCCCTCACTAAGTTCCCTCAGATATGGTGTATTTTCTATGCCTCTTCCTGGGATGTAGTTTCCCTCTTTTTATCATTCCTTCCCCTTTTTCTGAAATGACCTCCTTCCCTTTACTACACCCCCCCTTTTTTTCTTTTATATCAGTAAAATCAAATTATGCTTGAGTACTTTTTATATACCCACAACAGAGTTACAGTTCTCAAGGGTTCTGTGTACCTTTTTCTGTTTCTCTTCAGTCTTGTGGATGTAGATCAAATTTTTTGTTTAAGTATGTTTTTTTTCTTAGAAACATATAGAATTCCTCTATTTCATTGAATGACCATCTTCTTCCATGGAAAAAGATGCTAAACTTAGCTGGGTAGTTCATTCTTGGTTGCAGTCCTTGATCTTTTGCCTTATGGAATATCAGGTTCCAGGCCCTTCTATCTTTTAATGTGGAGGCAGCCATATCTTGAGTGACCCTTATTGTGGCACCTTGGTATTTAAATTGTTTTTTTCTAGCTGCTTGCAGGATTTTCTCCTTTGTGTGGTAATTCTGCAGCTTAGCCACTATATTCTGTGGTGTTCTTTTTTTAGGGTCTATTTCAGAAGGAGTTCGATGAATTCTTTCCACATCTACTTTCCCTTATGTTTCTATTATCTCTGGACAGTTCTCTTTGATAATTTCCTGTAAAATAGAATCTAGGCTCTTTTTTTGGTCATAGTTTTCTGGAAGTCCAATGATCCACAGATTATCTCTGCTAGATCTATTTTCCAGGTCTATAGATTTTCCCAGTAATATTTGACGTTGTTCTCCAGCTTCTCATTTTTTTTTTTTGTTTTGTTTGACTGATTCTTGGGTTCTCTGTGAATCATTCATTTCTATTTGTTCCATCCTGACTTTAAGGAGTTATTTTCTTCTTTCACAGTTTTTAGTTCTTTTTGTAAATGCCCAATTTCATTTTTAAATGAATTATTTTGCTCTATTGAGTTTTTTTCCATTTCCCTATTTTTTTTGAGAATTATTTTCTTTTTCCAATTCAGAAATTCTATTTTCTTGAGATTTTTTTATCTTTTCCAATTCAGAAATCCTACTTTCCTGTGATTTTTTAAGCTTTTCTAATTCACAAATTTTGTTTCCCTGTATCTCCTGTGAATTCTTTATTTTTTCCAACTCCAATTTCAGGACGTTGTTATTCTCTATCATAGCTTCCCTTTCCTTTCCCCATTTTTCTTCAAAATCTCTTAACTTTTTAATAGTCTCTTCTAGGAGAGAGTTATGTGATGGGGGGCAGGAATCGTTCCCCTTTAGGTTGTTATCTGCTGAATCTTTGCTGTTTTCTTCCTCGGGGTTGGATACCCGCTCATTCTCTGTGTAGAAGGAATCTATAGTTTTCCTGCCTTTTTTGTTCATATTTAAAAAATCTTTTGGGGTCTGTCCCTGGGGTAGGAAATTATTTATTTACTTCTTTACGAGCTTCCTCCCAGACCAGATGGATGCAGCGGCTCTTGGGCCTGAGCTAAGATAGAGCTCTGGGAGAGAGTCCCCTACCCCCTCCCTGGAAGTGCCTCAGAGGTGACTAGCACTGCTGTGCCTTGAGGGCGTTGTGTTCTAGTGGCTTCCCTGACTTTTGAGATTGAAGTAAAGAAGGCAAAAAGCCCAGCCTATGTGTCTGGGTGGGGCGTGGATGTCTGCAGCAGGTGATGTGAAAAGCCCCTGCACTCAAACTGGAAGTGTCTGCCAGAAACTGTGGCCCTTAGTTCAAAGGTTCTGCTTCTCTGGGACTTCCTGGAGCTGAGTTCCACTCCCTCCAGCTAAGCTAGGCAGTGTGTGTTGCCTTGGGCCGTATCGGCCCACTTGTCAATCTCTTAACTAATCTTGGGGGGGGCTGAGGCCACACCCCCTGGTGCCCAGATCTGCTGAGTCACCCCCAGGTTCCGGGGAAAATCTAATCTATCTGAATTTTTAAAGTGTTTAGATTTCCTTCTGAAGTGCTATATTATAAGCATAGAAGAGCTAACAGCCTGTGCCAGATTCCTTTATCTCAGTGGCTTCTCTGATCCCAGAGCCCTTCCCAGTGCAATCGGCGCAGTATGCTAGCACCCAGCCATCTGTGCTGGCCTCTCTTCTTCCTCCCCTGGGAACTGACCTTTTCTGTTGAAACTCCAGATTCTCTTCAGCTGGTAAGTCGTGCTTCCAGTCCTTGTGGTATTTATCAGTCCAGCGCTATTTCTGAGGCTGATTTATCTAATTGGTTGTGAGGGAGTAAGGACGTTCACAGAGTTGTGTGTTTCTTCTCCGCCATCTTGGCTCCACCTCCCAAGTTGCAATCACAAGTTTCCTTTTAAAAGAAATTTTTCTTCAATTATTTTTTGTGCTGTTTTTCCCATTTGGCCAATTTTACTTTCTGAGTAATTATTTTATTCAGTGAAGGCTTTTATAGCCTTTTCTCCCATTTTTGTGCTTCCTTTACCAAACTTTTGACTCTTCATTCATGAATCATTTGTATCACTCCCAATTCTTTCCCCAATTCTTCTTCTATCCCCTTATTTAATGTTTAAAACTCCTTTTGAACTCCTTCACTTGTTTTTCAGTCAGAGACCAATTCATGTTTTTGAAGATACACAGAATTGCTTTGACATTTTTTTCCTCATCTGAGTTTGTGTCTTGGTCTTCTTTATCACAATAGTAACATTCTATTTGCATCTTCTTCTTTTCCTTCTCCTTCCCCTCATCTTCCTTGTTTTTGCTTGTTGTGGGTCCTTGATGCTTCTTTCTTGGTTGAGTGCTTCTGGTGGACTGTGCAGAATCTGCATTGCATTGTGCTTCACTATCAACTCTGTGGTCTTTTTCTTCCCATGTCACCTTGATATCTTGCCTATCTAGACATTACTTATTATTTCTTATTTTTTAATTGCTGCTAAAATTTCTTAAGTTAAAAATAACATAAAATACCAATTAATGGTCTTTACATATGATATTATCTTTAAAGCAAAATTTGTGTTAGTAAACACATCTACACTCACACACACACATTTACATTCACTTTCTCATGCACATACATGTGTATATTTCTGTCTTCATGATAAAGGCAAGAGAGCTTCCCACGCTTTGATCATTCTTCATAATATGTAAAATACTTTGACACTTCAAGAGGAATTTGCTCAGCTTCTGTGCACTTCTACATTTGCTAGATATCAAGGAATTAATTTTAACTGTTTGCATTCAAGAATCAGAAAAGCAGAAGAAATGGCCTAGTTGGTTCATTCCAATCTATCATCTTTCTGGAAAATTTATCTTATTGATATATAACCTAGATGAGTTCCATAAATACAGGAAGTTCTTCTTTATAGCCACCTTAAATTTCTCCTGTTGGAGATAAACTTATTTTTTATTGGTCTACATGAAAATATAGATACCTAGGCAGAAGCCCTCCCTGCCAACACATCGTATCCTTCTGACCATGTAAGGATTCCTGCCCACCCAGCAGCCACCTTTGGCCCTGGCATCTTTCTAACTGAACTTTACTTCCAAATTTCTACAATAAAACTTTTATTTATCAATCTAGCTTTTCAGGCCTGTAAATTCATTTACAGGGGACACTGTGCTTCATGGGATCTTTGTGCCAAGAAACAGGGTTCCCCCTTTCCTTTCAATAATGATTTGGCGGCCTGCCCAGGGACCCTTCAGGGTAACAATTTTCAAATTGTTACCCCAAAAACTAACCTTAACCTTTTCAGGTCTCTCAGAACCAATCTTCATCCTTAGCAGTTTCAGCAGCTTCCATGAAGAATATCTGTGTTCCTACCCTTGTCTCACATTATCTCTAAAACATAGGGGACCCAGACCAGGTTTGGGATGCAAGCAAAAGTCTCCCATGGAGACTACTTGCATTTCAGGCAAAAAGCCCTCCTTTTGTCTCACTCTGTCTCCAGAGGCTGCTTTTCCAAGGCATTTCTAATTCTCCCCAGAAAAGTGCCCTCAGGCCACAACTCTGAGACACTGGAGAGTGTCTCTTCTTCAACCCTCCCCCCACCACGTGGCCATCCCTCTTGGGTCCCAGGCCACCAGTCTCCTTGATCTCTTCTGGGGGAGAAATCTGTGTTTGAGCCCCTCTCACACTCTACCATAGTGGTAGCCACAAGGAGGAAAAGTTTGGATGGGGCGAACTTGAACTTGGAGATGTGTCTCTACCCAACTGCGTGAGTCTTCACCTTCACTACTGGAGAAGCACTGGGTAAGATAACATCTCTCCCTTCCCCCATCCTCTCTTTTTTCCAACCTCTCACATGTGGCTTGGCAACTTGCCCTTTAAATGCTCCCATCCTGTCCCCTTCTTGGGTACAGAGGGGAGATTTGGGGACTCTTTTCAAGATCTCTAGAAATTCCCCTCCCATCGCTTCTACCTGGCTCTTAAAGGAGTCAATCTTCCAGCCCTGTCAGAGAACTAGCTTGTCCCATGCATTTTAAAACGGGACTTGGTTTTCTGATTTAGTCATCATGCATTAGAACATATAGGATTTTCTAAGCCTCAGGGCATACTTACCTGCTCTCTAAAGCCTAGACAGAGAATTTAAACTTCTCAAGCCCCTTTTTTCTGTCTCAGGAGCTCCTAGCGCACTCTATTTCTCTGGATTGGCATTCTATGCCCCATATGCCAACAATTAAAAGATGCCCTTTCTAAGTTGTGGTCCTGGTCAGCCTAGAGCTTCAGAAAGGAGATCTTTGTCATTTTGTCTGGGGAACAAAATTCTGAATCAAGACAAATTAATTGTTAAGAGAGTGAAAATAGTTTCTTTTGATTTCTCCTTTTTTTCCCCCCCATCCTGACTGCAGGCAGGCAGGGGTGAATTAAAGAGAGAGATTGAAACTATTTAAACACTCAACTACTTTTAATTTGGCTCCTCTCTAGAATCTTTCTCTGTTCTGGTGTGTAACAGTTCTCCTTTTTTTTTTTTTCCTTAAGCTGATCTCTTACTTGCCTCAATTTTTGACATTTCAGTCCAGGAAGCCAGGCATATAGAATAAGAATAGATTCTCCCTCAAGCTGCCTTTTAGAGAATGGCTAAATTAACATCTGAATTCTATGTAGAGTTCCAATCTCTCTCTCTACTCTACCAACCCCCCAACTTTCTTTTCAGGAGTCACTTATCTCCAATTAAGGTCTTTTGTCTTCGACTCAGCCACTATTCTCTGCATTAAGTACCTGTAGCCTCAGGTAAATGCTAACTGCTTTCCCTTCCCCTGCCTCTTCTAACAGAGTAGAGAGGATTTCTCCAAACCCACCTTCCTCAGAGAAGGTTCTGAGCGACATAGGCTAGCTTTCAAATTAATTGATCTATTTTTTTAAGACACGTTAAAACTGGGGGACTTGCTAAAACTGACTATTGCTCTGTATAAAATTGTTTAACTATTGCTGCATAAAACTGTTTACTATTGCTGTTTCATGAAATTTGCTAGTCTGTTATGTATAATCTGATAATTTCTGTAAACGGGAGGAAGGAAACTGAGATTTCAGCTGATCAGGAAATTGGGAAAAACTGATGTCTTATTTCAGTTCAGGCTGAATTGGAAACTATTTTACTCTTTGCTTAAAACTTACTAGATATGATTTGCCGAGTTATGTTTCAACTTTGAAATCCCTTATTCAGTCTTTGGGATTATTCTTTAGAAACAACCAAAAATCAGACATCTGTCCTGGGACTGGCAGTCTCTCTGATATGTTTCTCCACCCCTGTTACCCCAGTTCCTTAATTATTATTTCAGCACTTCCAATATCAGTACTCTAATGGTTTGGGGTGGCCTGTCTTAGTCTAATTGCATAATTTGCTCTTGTTCTATTGAGAGAGAGTGAGAGAGAGAAAAAGAGAGAGATTGAGAGAGAGAGAGAGAGAGAGAGAGAGAGAGAGAGAGAGAGAGAGAAAGAGAGAAAGAATGAAGCTCTCAAACTCCATTTTTTTTTGTCTCTCTTTCTCAGAGCCCCTGACTTGGTATGCCCGCTTAGGGCAGCAGGACTGCCTTGAGCACTGCTACACAGCAGAGGCTGAGTTAAATGCACAAATGACCAAAGACCTAAGGACTGTCCATCTCTGGCTGAGATGCCCCCCAAATGCAGAGATTCCAACAGGGAGGCTTGTGTGTCTCTCTGAATAAGGAGTGCTATTCTGTGCTAATAATTCTGGGGTTATAGGGGAGAAACTGGTCATTGCCACAAGTCCTTGCATTTTCTAGTTTTAGTCTGGTTTATTATTGTCCTGACTCAGTTTCCCTAATTATCCTGACTCAGTCCTGCCTCAGTTTCCCGACCTCTTAGTTCTGAAAAACCTCCCCTGCCTCTTTATCAGAATACTTGATAAGATCTTATGTTTCCCAATAGCAGAATGCTTCTCCCAACCCCAGATATGGGAATGAATCTCTTATCAAGATGCTGTCTCCACAGATTATGTCATCTCTCTAGAGACCTACTCCAATATTGCTCTTGCCTCTATTTCGTCTTTCTGATTTACTGTTCATGAGGTGACACAAACCCCCACACTCTATCAACGAGGTGGGACAGCTCAATTTCCCAAGACTTGATTGACGCTGTCTGGAGCTCTAAGCTCAAGCCAAGCAATGCTCATTGAGACGTCATGGCACAGCTCTGGCGAAACTAAAAGTTTTTGTCGTATCTCTCTCTCTCTCTTAGGGACGCCTAAAGGGAATGAAGGATATAGAGGTGGGGTCCAGTTGCTGCCTCTCAATAATCTATCTCCATCCACCTTGACAGGGCTTCTCTGCTGTTAGGACACACTCAGCAAAGCTAGCCCCTTTGAAGCAAAAAGGTTGGGAAAGAGCAATAACCAAAATTAGCCTGGGTTTCTGTGAATTTCATCCATACTTCGGTAGGATTTATTTCTAAAAGTTTAACCGCTAACTTCTTGAATTCTCTTATGTGGAATTAGACATTCTGTATATGATTGTATTTGCATTGGGTATTTTAAAAGCAAATTGACTTGTATGAATAATGTTCATTTATGAAACATCTACTTGGATATGAACTTATTGGGATAAATTCCTTATTGTTATTAATATAAGGTTATGATAAATATTTGTTTAGAATTTATGTTCTTAAATTTTTTCCTCATGTAACTGATTTTAAGATCAGAGCAATAGTCAATAGAAATTGTTAATGCAATTCAATTATGTTATACCTTGCTATTTCTAGCCTGATTATATGTAATCATTGTATCCTAAATTATTGGGCCAATAAGCATTTAGCCTGGTCATCTGTCTGCTACTGGACAACTAATAGAGATCTGTAAGACCAAAACTGATTTCTAACACCTGTTGGTTTTCCTTTATCTCATTAACCTGAGACTCTCAGTTCTCTTCTCAGGGCAACTCCTGCCTCCAGACACTCAGAAAGAAGCAGAGATGCTCTTTTAATGCAAATCTCTTCTAGATTTAAGCCTTAGAAGAGCCCAGTCTCTGCCCTGAATTCGAGCAGGAGGAACTGCCTTCTCACCATCACAGCAAACACCACAAGGGTTGACCTTGGCCCCCCAGCATCCTGCTCCCTGATAGGAATTTGAGGTCTGGCCCTGTTTCCCTTTTACCTCAGGACAGCCCGAACACCTCAGGGGCCGGTAAGCTGGGTAGTCTATGCTGATACTTTTCACCCCTCCCCCATAAAGAGTGGGGAAACTAGGAAGGAAAAGATTCAGGATCTTTGCTTATTGAATAACCAACTCTCTTCAAGAACAGCACAGTTTTTCAAACATTTCCAAGAGCTTAAACCACATTCTTATCTTGATCTGCAGCTCTGACAACTGGGGATACATACCCATCCCTAGACCCTGCCTTACAAAAGAGCAGTGGCTCATTAAATCTACTAAATATCAAGGCTTCTTGCCTCCCCTGACTTCTGAGTTCACACCTTTTAATCCCAATCCCAGGAGAAATTAGCTTTCCTGGAAATTAAGGGTGAAAGAGCTAGGCTACAAATAATCTTTTCTCAGCATTTTCTCCTATTTCTCTTTGATAATTAGATGAGCTATCAGACAAGCAGCCCACAGAAGGGAATTGATGCATTTCTTGCTAAAGGCCCCATTCTCTTGAATGTTACCATCTCCACCCAGGATGACACCCCACTTTTAATCTGTTCCCGAGATCTGTTTTCTCTAGGCTCCAAGCTTTGGATTCTAAACTGGCCTTTAAGCCTGGAAAACACTGACTTGGGACAACTGACTGGGGACAACTGACCGGGACAACCCCTTGATGCCCTGCTGCCATCCTCCACACCTCACACCTCACCTCCTGGCATGAAACCCCAAATCTCTACAACCCTTGTCAGCTCGAAGCAGTTAAAGAGGAGATTAATGCCCCTTTTCCCCCATGCATCTGGAGGCAATGGTTTGAGGGGGGGACAAGATGAGGAGACCCCGCTACTCTGAAGATCTTCAACCTTGTTTTAAATGTAGGACACTGCCCCAAATTTTCTTTTTTTCTTAAATGAATTTAAGTTTCAACTGTTTAAGTGGGGAAATGATGGGGGTTGAGGTCCCTTTAAGATTCCTCTCTGACTGCCTATGGCTGACCTTGATTCACAAATCCTGGTCAAAAGAACCCTTTTGAATATCCGGGCCCAGCCCCACTATCAGCTCAGCTTCCCCCAGCCCTCACCTGATCTGAGCTAACTGAAAAGCCTGCCAAGAACTTGGGTACCGCCAATCTTCTAGGTATAAAAGAGGTGCGCCGGAACTCCCCCTTTGCAGGAGCCCTCCCCCCCAACACATGGTATCCTTTCAGCCATGTAAGGGTTCCTGCCCGCCCAGTGGCCACCTTTGGAACTAGCATCTTTCTAACTGAACTTTACTTCCAAATTTCTACAATAAAACTTTTATTTATCAAAAAAAAAGAAAAGAAAAAGAAAGAAAGAAAGAAAGAAAGAAAGAAAGAAAGAAAGAAAGAAAGAAAGAAAGAAAGAAAGAAAGAAAGAAAGAAAGAAAGAAAGAAAGAAAGAAAGAAAGAAAGAAAGAAAGAAAGAAAGAAAGGAAAGAAGGAAAGAAAGAAAGAAAGAAAGAAAGAAAGAAAGAAAGAAAGAAAGAAAGAAAGAAAGAAAGAAAGAAAGAAAGAAAGAAAGAAAGAAAGAAAGAAAGAAAGAAAGAAAGAAAGAAAGAAAGAAAGAAAGAAAGAAAATATAGATACCTATACTTTTTAAACTTTCACATAAAGTCATAATTTCATCATTAGTTGAAGTGATTTTCTATTGATTTCATCAATTTGGTCACAGTCCTCCAGAGCATTCCTTATTTTTCTACGTCATTTTATTGTATGGTAACTAAAAGTATATAAAAAATCTCTAGTAATGGTTTGATTAAATAAAACATACTGAATGGGATGCATTTTGCAATTTTTAACATCATGTTTATTTTAGTGGTGCTTCTCTCTTCTCTCAAATTTCTCTCTTATAGTCATTGATGTGTGCCAAGGATTGTGTCAGGCACTCTTCGCTATTATTTCAACTGATTTTCAAAAACACTGTTGGGGTTGGATGCTAGTATTATCCCAATTTTATATTTGAAGAAACTGAGGCAGAAAAATGCTAAGTAATCTGACCAAGGTCATACAGATAACAAATCTTAGTTCAGATTTGATTTCAGGTCTTCCTGACTCCAAGTCCTGTTGCAAACCACCTAGCACCTATATGTATATTATATAGGACAATAAATTTCATATAAGGTATGGACTCCTGTGTTGGTAGTGTGAATTCCATCAAGTGAGAATTCACTAAACCATTGAAATCACAAGTCTAATCTCTAATACTTCACAAATTTCAAATTTTTGAGCAAACATTCATGGGATTCATGAGATTTAAAATAGGTCATTACTTTTGTTCTCAATGTTGAGATCAAAAAAATCAAAAGACAATGTGTTTAAATAAATTGGTCAAGGTCACACAATAATTTTGGGGCAGGAGTCAAAATCTCTGTCCAATAATTTTATGTTCATTTCATTCAACTGTGCTTGTCCCCATCAAGTAATTAGTAGCTATTGCATTCTAGGTCAAGAGTGAAAAACATAAACCATTTGAAAAAACTAAGAAACAATAAAGGATCTGGTTGATTAATGTGACCCACACCCTAATGATTAAAAGTACAAGTAAGACTTATTGGCAAATATGAATTAAATTTCATTTTAAACCTACATATTCATCCAAAGAGAAGAGAAAAAACTATTCTAGTATTTATTTAGATGTTTTGTAGTACAGAGGAAAATTTATTGAATCTGGGTTCATCAAGCCATTGTTCAGATTTAGTCTTTTGTACTTATTCACTTATTGTTAGGGAAGATAGGTAAATTTCCTGTGTCTCCACTTCATGTTTTTCCTTTTTTAAATATGTATTTATTTGTTTGTCTATAAGATTAGTGCAAAAAGAAAAAAAAAAAAAAAAAAAAAAAAAAACGTATAACAAACATTGTCATTTGAATACCAGAATATGAGAGGATTCAAAATATGAAACAATAAATTTCTATTTCAAGAAAAAAAATTAAAAAATAGAGGACTTCTGGCCAAGATGGCGACGTGGAGGCAGACAGCTGCTTGAGCTCCTCGTTTTCTCTCAGAACTTACTTCATGACAAGCCTCAGACTTAATGCTTGACCCAGAAAGAAATCCACAAATGATCACCAAGAGAAGACATCCTTGAAAGTCACCAGAAAAGGTCTGTGTTTGCTCGGGGGAGGGTCAATCAGACTGGGTGAAGACTGAGGGCAGGCAAGCCAGAGCAAGACAGGCAGCTCACACAGCTCAGACCAGAGGGGGAGGGGTACGATCTCTGCTGTTTCTGCTAAAGGACTTTTTCCCCAGTGTGGATACTCCGTCTTGGCAGCAAGCCAAGAGCAGCGGAGAGGGTGTAAACACCAGAGGTGAAGATTAAAACCCCAGAAAGCCAGCGTCTCTTAGAACCCGGCCACCCCCAAACCCCACCTGGACTGACTCAGTGCATTCTCAGAGCCTCAGAGTGCAGACTCAGTACAGTATTGCTGTTCTGTTAGTGGCTCTCTGCTGCCCTACCCCCAGTCTGTAGAGGAAGCCCATTAACACCATCCAGCCCCATCCCCCCCAAAACAGACCTATTGTTTCTCTTGTTAATTTGTTTTCTTCGATTCCCGCTCTGACAAAATGAACAAAAAATTCAAAAGGGCTCTAACCATTGACAGCTTTTGTATGGAGAGAGAGCAGACTTCAAACACTGAGGAGACTAAAAACAGACTGTCCCCAGATGAATCCCCTAAGAAGGATATGAGCTGCTCCTCAATACAAAAGAATCTCATAGAGGAAATCAAAAAGGCTCTCACAAGAGAGCTGGAAGAGAAATGGGAAAAGGAAAGGGAAGCTTGGCAAGAGAGCCTGGAGAAGTCATCCCATGCATTCAAAGACAGAGTGGATAAAGAAATCAAATCATTGAGAAACAAGATTAGTGAGCTGGAAAGGGTAAACAACTCCAAGAAAAACAGGATTAGTGAGCTGGAAAAAGAAAACAGCTCTCTAAAAAATAAAATGGATAAAATGGAAAAAAAATTCCATAGAAGATAAAAACACAATTGGACAATTACAAAGAGATATAAAAAGAGTGAGTGAAAAAAATACATCATGGAAAATTAGACTGGAACAAGTAGAAATGAATGACTCAAGGAGAAACCAAGAGGTAGTCAAGCAAAATCAGAGAAATGAAACAATTGAAAAGAATGTCAAGTACCTTATTAGAAAGACAACAGACCGGGAAAACAGATCCAGGAGAGACAATTTGAGAATAATCGGACTCCCTGAAAAATGGGAGGAAAAAAAGAGCTTGGACACCATTTTCGAGGAAAATATCAAAGAGAACTGCCCAGACGTTCTGGAAACAGAGGGTAAAATAGACATTGAAAAAATTCATTGATCACCTGCTGAAAGGGACCCTAAAATCAAAACGCCAAGAAATATAGTGGACAAGTTCAAGAACCATCAGACAAAGGAAAAGATATTGGAAGCTGCTAGAAAAAAACAATTCAGATATGGAGGATCCACAATAAGGATAACCCAGGATCTAGCAGCATCCACATTAAAAGAACACAGGGCCTGGAACATGATATTCTGAAAGGCTAAGGAACTTGGTATGCAGCCAAGAATAACTTACCCAGCAAGAATGAGCATCGTTTTCCAGCGAAGAAGATGGACATTTAACGAAATAAATGAATTCCATCTATTTTTGATGAAAAAAACAGACCTACATAAAAGGTTTGATCTTCAAATACAGAACTCAAGAGATTTCTAAAAAGGTAAAAACAAATCTTGAGAACTATACTTCTACCAAAAAAAAATATGTAAAGAACATATGTACAATTTGTCTTAGAAACTAGAGGTGGAAAGGGAATTATATCATAAAAAAGTGTAAAGTGGTGGTACTACATCTCATGAAGAGGCAAAGGTAACCTATTATATCTGAGAGAAAGAAAGGAGGGAGATGAACATAGTGTGTATCAATAGACATATTCGATTTATGGTGAAACTTCTTCCACTTCATTGAAAAGTGAAAGAGAAGGAGTAAGCTAAGGGGGAGGGAATACAGAAATTTCGAGGAAAGGGGGTAAAATAAGGGGAGGATCTTTAAGGTGGGGGAGGGATCCTAAAAAGGGAGGGCTGTGAAAAGCAAGTGGTGTTCACCAGTTTAATACTGGGTAGGGGGGTAAGAGGGAAGGAAAGGGGAAAAGCAGAAGCAGGGGTTAATAGGATGGCAAGCAATATAGAATTAGTCCTTCTAACCATAAATGTGAATGGGGCAAACTGCCTCATAAAGAGGAAGCAGTTAGCAGACTGGATTAAAAGTCAGAATCCTACTATATATTGTTTACAGGAAACACACCTGAAACAGGGTGAGACATTCAAACTAAAAGTAAAAGGGTGGAGCAGAATCTATTATGCTTCAGGCAAAACCAAAAAAGCAGTAGTAGCCATCCTCATCTCAGATCAAGCAAAAACAAAAATTGATCTAATTAAAAGAGATAAGGAAGGGCATTATATCCTGCTAAAGGGCAGCATCAATAATGAAGCAGTATCAATATTAAACATATATGCACCAAGTGGTGCAGCATCTAAATTCTTAAAAGAGAAATAAAGAGAGCTGCAAGAAGAAAAAGCAAAATTATAATAGTGGGAGATCTCAACCTTGCACTCTCAGAATGAGATAAATCAAACCACAAAATAAATAAGAAAGAAGTCAAAGAGGTAAATAGAATCCTAGAAAAGTTTGATATGATAGATCTTTGGCGAAAGCTAAATGGAGACAGAAAGGAATATACTTTCTTCTCAGCAGTTCATGGAACCTGTACAAAAATTGATCATATACTAGGGCATAAAACCCTCAAAATCAAATGCAGTAAGGCAGAAATAGTAAATGCATCCTTTTCAGACCATAATGCAATCAAAATTACATTTAATAAAAAGCCAGGGGAAAATAGACCAAAAAATAATTGGAAACTAAATAATCTTATACTAAAGAATGATTGGGTAAAACAGCAAATCATAGACATAATTAATAACTTCACCCAAGAAAATGACAATAATGAGACATCATACCAAAATGTGTGGGATACAGCCAAAGCAGTAATAAGGGGAAGTTTTATATCTCTACAGGCCTACTTGCATAAAATAGAGAAAGAAAGGGCCAACGAATTGGGCTTACAACTAAAATTGCTAGAAAAGGAACAAATTAAAAACCCCCAGACAAACACAAAACTTGAAATTCAAAAAATAAAAGGTGAGATTAATAAAATTGAAAGTAAAAAAACTATTGAATTAATTAATAAAACTAAGAGTTGGTTTTATGAAAAAACCAACAAAATAGACAAACCCTTAGTAAACCTGATTAAAAAAAGGAAAGAGAAAAAGCAAATTGTTAGTCTTGAAAATGAAAAGGGTGAACTCACCACTAATGAAGAGGAAATTAGAACAATAGTTAGGAGCTACTTTGCTCAACTTTATGCCGATAAATTCGATAACTTAAATGAAATGGAAGAATACGTTCAAAAATATAGCTTGCCCAGATTAACAGAGGGAGAAGTAAGTAGTCTAAATAGCCCCATCTCAGAAAAATAAATAGAACAAGCTATGAACCAACTTCCTAAGAAAAATTCCCCAGGACCAGATGGATTTACAGGTGAATTCTACTAAACATTTAAAGAACAACTAACTCCAATGCTATGTAAACTATTTGAAAAAATAGGGATTGAAGGAGTCCTATAAAATTCCTTCTATGACACAGACATAGTACTGATACCTAAACCAGGTAGATTGAAAACTGAGAAAGAAAACTATAGACCAATTTCCTTAATGAATATTGATGCTAAAATCTTAAATAAGATATTAGCAAAAAGACTTCAGAAAATCATCCCCAGGATAATACACTATGACCAAGTGGGATTTACACCAGGAATGCAGGGCTGGTTTAATATTAGGAAAACTATTAGTATAATTGACCATATTAATAATCAAATTAATAAAAACCATATGATCATCTCAATAGATGCAGAAAAAGCATTTGATAAAATCCAACATCCATTCCTACTAAAAACGCTTGAGAGTATAGGAATAAATGGACTATTCCTTAGAGTAATCAGGAGCATATATTTAAGACCATCAGTAAGCATAATATGCAATAGAAATAAACTACAACCTTTCCCAGTAAGATCAGGAGTGAAACAAGGTTGCCCATTATCACCATTACTATTCAATATAGTACTAGAAACGCTAGCCTCGGCAATAAGAGCCGAGAAAGAGATCCAAGGAATTAAAGTAGGAAATGAGGAAATCACATTATCACTTTTCACAGATGACATGATGGTATACTTAGAGAACCCCAAAGACTCTGCTAAAAAGCTATTAGAAATAATTCAGAATTTTAGCAAAGTTGCAGGATACAAAATAAATCCACATAAATCCTCAGCATTTTTGTACATTACCAACACAATCCAAAAGCAAGAGATACAAAGAGAAATTCCATTCAAAATAACAGTCGATAGTATAAAATATTTGGGAATATATCTACCAAAGGAGAGTCAGGAATTATATGAGCAAAATTACAAAACACTTGCCACAAAAATAAAGTCAGATTTAAATAATTGGAAAGACATTCAGTGCTCTTGGATAGTCCAAGCAAATATAATTAAGATGACAATACTCCCCAAACTAATCTATTTATTTAGTGCTATGCCAATCAGACTCCCAAGAAACTATTTTAATGACCTAGAAAAAATAACAACAAAATTCATATGGAAGAATAAAAGGTCGAGAATTGCAAGGGAACTAATGAAAAAAAAGTCAGAGGAAGGTGGTCTAAGCGTACCTGATTTAAAGCTATATTATAAAAGCAACAGTCACCAAAACCATTTGGTATTGGCTAAGAAATAGACTAATTGATCAGTGGCATAAGTTAGGTTCACAGGGCAAGATAGTGAATAAAAATAGCAATCTAATCTTTGACAAACCCAAAGATCCCAAATTTTGGGATAAGAATTCATTATTTGACAAAAACTGCTGGGAAAACTGGAAATTAGTATGGCAGAAACTAGGCATGGACCCACATTTAATACCACATACTAAGATTATATCAAAATGGGTCCAAGATTTAGGCATAAAGAATGAAATCATAAATAAATTGGAGGAACATTGGATGGTTTACCTCTCAGACTTGTGGAGGAGGAAGGAGTTTGTATCCAAGGGAGAACTAGAGACCATTATTGATCACAAAATAGAAGATTTTGATTACATCAAACTAAAAAGTTTCTGCACAAACAAAACTAATGCAACCAAGATTAAAAGGGAAGTAACAAATTGGGAAAACATTTTTACAGTTAAAGATTCTGATAAAGGCCTCATCTCCAAAATATACAGAGAATTTACTTTAATTTATAAGAAATCAAGCCATTCTCCAATTGATAAATGGTCAAAGGATATGAACAGACAATTTTCAGATGATGAAATTAAAACTATTTCCACTCATATGAAAGAGTGTTCCAAATCACTATTGATCAGAGAAATGCAAATTAAGACAACTCTGAGGTATCATTACACACCTGTCAGATTGGCTAAGATGACAGGAACAAATAACGATGAATGTTGGAGGGGCTGTGGGAAAACTGGGACACTGATGCATTGTTGGTGGAGTTGTGAAAGAATCCAACCATTTTGGAGAGTAATCTGGAATTATGCCCAAAAAGTTATCAAAATGTGTATACCCTTTGACCCAGCTATACTACTACTGGGCTTATATCTCAAGGAAATACTAAAGAAGGGAAAGGGACCTGTATGTGCCAAAATGTTTGTGGCAGCCCTTTTCATAGTGGCTAGAAGCTGGAAGATGAATGGATGTCCATCAATTGGAGAATGGTTGGGTAAATTATGGTATATGAATGTTATGGAATATTATTGTTCTGTAAGAAATGACCAACAGGAGAAATACAGAGAGGCTTGGAGAGACTTACATCAACTGATGCTAAGTTAAACAAGCAGAATCAAAAGATCATTATACACTTCAACAATGATACTGTACGAGGATATATGCTGATGGAAGTGGATAAATTCAACATAGAGAAGAGCTAATCCAATTCCAATTGATTAATGATGGACAGAATCAGCTACATCCAGAAAAGGAACACTGGGAAATGAGTGTAAACTTTTATTTTTACCTTCTGAATCCAATTCTTCCTGTGCAACAAAAAATTCGGTTCTACACACATATATTGTATCTAGAATATACTGTAATATATTTAACATGTATAAGACTGCCTGCCATCTGGGGGAGGGGGTTGGGGAAGTAAGGGAAAAAATCTGAATAGAAGTAAGTGCAAGGGATAATGTTGTAAAAAATTACCCATGCATATGTACTGTCAAAAAACAGTTATAATTATAAAATAAAATAAAAATTAAATTATAAAAAAAAAAAATCTCTTTGGGATATAAGCCCAGTCGTAACACTGCAGAATCAAAGGGTATGCACAGTTTGATAACTTTTTGAGCATAGTTCCAAATTGCTCCCCAGAATGGCTCGATGTATTCATAATTCCACCAACAATGTATCAATGTTGCAGTTTTCCCACATCCCCTCCAATATTGCGCATTATCTTTCCCTATCATTCTAGCCAATCTGACAGGTGTGTAGTGGTATCTCAATTTTTTGCAAGTTATTTTGAGCTCTTTATGCCCTAATATATGGTCAATTTTCATATAGGTTCCGTGAACTGACGATAAAAAGTGTACACCTTTCTGTCTACATTCAATTTTCTCCAAAACTCTATTATACCTAACTTTTCTAATTCTCTATCTCCTTAATATCTTTCTTCTTATATTTTTGTGATCCGATTTTTCTAGTTCTGAGACAGCAAGTTTGAGATCACCAGTATTATATTTTTGATGTCTATATCCTCTTGCAGCTCTCTGAACTACTTCTTTAGGAATTATGTGCTATACCTCTTGCTGCATATATATTTGGTTTTGATATTACTTCATTATCTATAGTACCCTTTAGCAAGATATAGTTTCTTTCCTTATCTATTTTAATTAGATCTATTTTTGCTTTTGCTTGATATGAGATCAGGATTGTCAAGCCCTGCTTCTTTTTATTTCACTTGAAGAATAATAGATTCTGCTTCAGGTTATTAACTTTACTCTCTATGTATTGTTTTGCTTTAAATGTGTTTCTTATAAACAATATATTGTAGGATTCTGGCTTTTTCCATTTTGTCAAATCTATTTTATGTTTGATTTAGTTTTATGAGAGAGCTCATCCCATTCATATTCACAGGTAAAATGATTAATTCTGTATTTCCTACTATCTTCTTTACCTTAATTTATGCTTTTTGCTTTCCTTTCCCCCATCCCTGCTCCCCAATATTTTGTTTCTGATCACCACCTGTGTCAAACAGCCTTCTTCCTTTAGAGCCCCTCCCTTTTTCTTATACTTTTCTCTTACTACTTCTATTTTCTCTTCTTTTAGTCTTTTCCTTTCTTTGATCCTTTCCCCTCTCACTTCCCTATAAGGTGACAAAAGTTTCTCTGTGAAATCAAATATGCCTAGAATTCTCTCTTTGAGCCAAATCTGATGAGAGTAAAAATCACATAATGCTCATCCCCCTTCCTTCTTTCCTTTGATTATAATAGGTCTTTGCCTCTTTATGAGATGTAATTTTCCTTTATTTTACCTCATTTTTCATTTTTTAAAAGTGCAATCCCCTTTCTACCACTAATTTCTTTTTCCTATTATCATAATAAAATCAAATTTTACCTGTACTCTCTAAGTACATCCATAACAGAAATATAATTCTCAAGACTTCTTTTCTTTTCTTTTTACCTTTTTAAGCTTCTCTTGAGTTTTGTGTTTGGAAATCAAATTTTTGTTCAGTTCTGGTAGTTTCATCAGAAATAGATGAAATTTACCCATATCATTGAATGTCCATCTTTTTCCCTGAAAGATAATGCTCATTTTAGCTGGATAGCTTATCTTTGGCTGTAATCCAAGTTCCTTTGCTTTTTGGAATATCAGATTCCAGGCCTTGTGATCTTTTAATGTGGAAGCTGCTAGGTCCTGGGTAATCCTGATCGTGGTTCCTCAGTATTTAAATTGTTTTTTTCTGGATGCTTGCAATATTTTTTCCTTAGTGTGACAGTTCTGAAATTTAGCCATGGTATTCCTTGGAGTTTTAATTTTTGGTCTCTTCCAGGAGGTCATCAGTGAATTCTTTCAATGGCTATTTTACCTTCTGATTCTAAGACCTTAGGGCAGTTTTCCTTTATGATTTCCTGTAAGATAATGTCTAGGTTCTTTTTTTTTTCTTCATGGCTTTCAGGAAGTACAATAACCCTTAGCTTGTCTCTCTTAGATCTATTTTCCAGGTCAGGTTTTTTTTGTTTGTTTGTTTGTTTTTCCCCTATGAGGTATTTCATGTTCTATTTTTTTTTCATTTTTTTGGTTTTGTTTGACTAATTTTTGAAATTTTCTTGAGTCATTCACTTCCATTTGTTCAATTATAATTTCTTCTAATTCTAATTCTATTATTTTCTTTATTTATGTTTCTTAGTTTCTTTTGTATTTTACCAATGGAATTATTTTATTCATTTTTCTTTTTCATTTTACATATTCTGTTTTCAATGGATTGGTATTTTTTTCATATCCATTTTGTAAAGAGTTATACGCTATTTCCATTTCATCAAATCTATTTTGTAGGGAGTCATATGCTTTTCCCATTCCTTCTTGCAAATATCTCATTTCCTTTCCCCATTTTTCTTCTAACTCTCTTTAAAGATCCTTTTTAAGCAATATTCTAAGAAAGCCTTATGAAATGGAGATCAGCTCATGTCTCCCTTTGGAGCTTGATCTGGAGTTGATTTGCTTTTTAGGAACCTCATGATTTGAGATCTGTTCTCTCTACATAAAGGTTTTCTATGGTTAGAGTATTTTTGGGTGTATTTTTTTTTTTTTTTTATCATTTTTTTAAGGCTTGAAGTCTGTTCTTAATGAAAAAGAGCAACAGCTGCTTTAATTTGCCCTGGGGCAGTTCTGCTGATTTATTTCCAGTGCTGGGTAATCAAGGGTGGGTCCTGCATTCTTCCATGGCTCAGTAGTTTACAATTTGCCTTTTATAGCAAATCTGCTAGATTACCCACTGCAACCAGGACAGAGCACCCTAAAAGGCTCACAGAAGATTCCTAGGTGGGTGGAAGCTACAATGGTCTGATTCCCAGTCCCAGCTCCTTACCCAAGTCTCCCTGTGCTGGAGTCTGGGCTTGGCAGACTGTCCCCCTGCTCGATTGAAACAGACCTGTTCTGAAGTTTTTCCAAGATATCTTCTTCCAGAAATGGGTTGTACTTCAGATATGTGTGTGCTCTTTGACTCCAAAACCAGTTTCAAGGCTTAATCTTTTGATGGTTTGAGAGAAAGTCAGAGGAGGTCACAGAAAGTCCTGTCTGCTCTCCTACATCTTGATGCCATTCCCCTCCCCCACCCTCCATATCTGTTTTCATTTTCAATGCTAATAATTTCTATATTTTTTTTACTTGCTCTAATGAAATTAATGGAAGGTTCATCTATTTTGATGTTTTTTCATAAAACAAATTTTTACTTTCATTAATTAGTTCATTAGTCTTCTTAGTTTCAATTTTATTCATGTCTCCTTTGAGTTTCAGTACAGCTAATTTAGTAAATTTTAATTTGTTCTTTTTATAGCTTTTTTAGTTGCAATTCATTGATTTCCTCAATCTCACTGATTACTTCATTTTTGGTTGTAATCCTAAACCCTTTGCCTTTCAGAATATAGGATTTACCCCTTCATTGTAGAAGCTGTCAGATCCTGGGTAATCCTGACTTGCTCTTTGATATGAGAGTTGTTTTTTCTTCAGATTGTAGTTCTGGTGTCTTGCAGCTATGTTTCTTGAGCTTTTCTTTGTGGAATCTTTCTGAAGGTGATTGATATATTCTTTCAATGAGTATTTCACCTTCAAATGGGACCTGAGCTTCATCTACATGGCTTGTGCTGGAACTGCACACCTGACTCCCGCTCTAGTGTTTTAGACCTTCTCTCCTGACCTTGTAAGGCCTCCTAGTACTCCCTCTGGAGAGGATCAGAACCCTCCAATCTGCTGCAGCTTTAGAGTTACACTGGAAACCTGGTGGGCTGGGGTGGAGCCAGGACTGTGTACCAAACAATAGACTAAATGCTATAGATACAAATAGAAAAATGAGAATGCAATTCAACTAATTTATATTCTAAAAGAAGGAGACAAGACTAAGCAAAGAATGTTTTCTTAAATGATTAGCAGAGCCACTGGACATACAAATGACTTCCCCTTCCAAAAACAATAGCAGTATTAATTTGATTGCTATTCCCAAGCAAAGAGTTGGAGGTAGATGGGAAGGGGTGAGTGCACAAATGCTGTTATGATAGATAGGTGTCATGGTCAGGCAACTGGAACTGGGTAGTTGCTGTTAACTCTTACCATTTAATAGGACATAAAAATGTGATCAAGAGCCCCGTAGGGGAAGAGCATGTGTATTTATTTTTTATTATTTTCTAGGCATTATGCTTAGTAATTTACAAATATTTCCTTTGAGAGAAGATCTATTAAGAGACATGCCAGAGTAGGTGTAATACCTGATATAGTGATCTTGCAGAAGATAGTGCAAAGGACTTGGATTAGATCACCTTTATTGTCCCTTGCAGTTCAGATTCTGTGGGTATAATAATTTAAATCTAGGTCTTTTTCCATTGTATCACACTATACTTGCAAAAAGTGTAAGACAGGATAATACTTTTTTTTTTTTTTTCCACTTCTGCAGACCAGGGTCAATGTTTGTTTCTATTTTATGAATATTGTAAATGATGTAAATTTTTTTTTAAAACTGTGAATTACTAGTAAATAATCAAGACATTTGCAAGGGAGGAATGAAAGTTAATGTATATGTCCAATTAAATTAGAAGCTAAAACAAGAACATTCTCAGCAGTTTGTCTGCTCAGTGCCAAAGTCAGTGAGTCAGAATTGTAGGTCCAAAACTCTACTAACATTATTCTTGGAACTTAAGGTTTTGTTGTTGTTTTTGGCTGAGGAAATTGGGGTTAAATGACTTGCCCAGAGTCACACATTGAGTGCCTGTTAAGTGTTTGAGGCCAGATTTAAACTCAGGTCCTCCTGAATTCAGGAATGGCACTTTATACATAGCATCACTTTGCTCCCCCTTAAGGATCTATTTAAAAGAGGTTGACAAAATTCACAAAGTGAATTTTCAGAAATTACATGTACCTTGCCTTTCAGCAAACATTCTGGCAGAAAGTAAGGATGGAGAAATACACAAAATGTTCTTTAACACAGAAAATATTTTTGACATTATAGGTAATAGGAAAATTTGAAAAACCGGTTCTCCTAATTTTAATTCTGAACCAATATTTATAGATTATAGGAAAAACAAGAACAAAATAATTACAGAATTCAATTTCTATCCTTTATATAAAGATATATGAATTTTGTTGCTGTTCTGTCTCCCTCTCCCTCTCCCTCTCCCTCTCTCTCTCTCTCTCTCTCTCTCTCTCTCTCTCTCTCTCTCTCTCTCTCTCTCTCTCTCTCTCTCTCTCTCTCTCTCTCTCTCTCTCTCTCTCTCTCCTTCTCCCTCTCCATTTTCCTCTCTCTCTCCCTCTCTTCTCTCTCTCCCTGTCTCTGTCTCTCTGTCTGTATCTCTGTCTCTGTATGTGTATGTATGTGTCTCTGTCTCTATCTCTCTCTGTCTCTTGGTCTCTGTCTCTTTCTCTCTCTCTCTCTATGTTAAGCTATCAAATCTGCTAAAAATCATATTAGTGTTACTTCAGTTCTTGCGCTAGAAATAGAGACCGTTAACTTTCCATTCCCCCCTTGAATTGATAAATAACCAAAAATAACTTACTCTTTCATCATAAAGTTGGATAAGAATTGTTCCTTAGTGAACAAAGAGCTTTTGGCATGGTTAAAGGTATCTATGTGTGCACTAAGAAAACCAGTGAGCTCTATTTCTCACTTTTTATTCATGTGTGAATTGTACCTTAAGAGGAAAATGTTATTTATGTCCAAGTTAGTCCTTGGGAGAAACCTTCTTGCAAATGAGAACCACACCATGGGGTCTACCCGATTTTTCAATCACATGTTATATGTGAAGCTGCTTGGCATTGTAATAGCTGCCATCAGTATTTTCACAAATTTATGAAAAAATAATATGATTACATTGTCAAAAAAAAAAAAAAAAACAGGACATTTGATCATCCTATTTCCAGAGAAGCCAGAAGTAAACTGGGTTTTTGAAGATTACTTTAAGAAGTTTCTTCCTAACATAAGCCATCTGGTCACTTTAGGACTTTTTGTTGTTATCCTTTGTTACTGTACAGAACCAAAATGACACCACAATAGGCAGAGGCAAGTTGCAATCTGTTTAACTGTAGCTGATCAGATAATAATAGCTTGGAATGCTCTACCACACATTGGGCACAAATAGTTTGAGTGAAAATTTGAAGAGCATCCTTTAAATTTGCACATCTCACTTTTTCAGCTACTTTAATTCTGCTTTGCACCTTTTCTGATGAGGGCACACCGTGCTTGGCCATCCCATGCCAGTGTCTCCCACATCACACAATCAATTCCAAAGACATTAAAAGTATCCCTGTTTTCCCCTTTTCCTGCCCACCACATAAGCAATTGCCCTGTGTGAGTTCTACATAAAATAGTCTTTTTGGCAAGTGTATGTTTGGCATTTGAACAATATGGCCAGCCCAAATGAGGTGCACTTTCTGCAGTAAATTTGAATGCTAGGCAGTTTGGTACAAGGAAAAACTTCAGTGTCTGGTACTTTTTTTTTTTTTTTTTTTTTTTTTTTTTTTTTTACTGATGACCATACCAATCTGCCTAAGACAATTCAAATAGAATTAACTCAGTTCACTTGTATATTGCCTAGGCTTCATAGGCATACAATAATGAGGTCAGCACAACAACTTCTGGAGAGCTTCAGTTGGTAGTCAGTGTAATTCATATTCTTTCTGACACTTTCCATCAAAACCTCTCAAATACTGAGCTAGTTCTGACCACGTGTGCATCAACACCATTATCAATGTATGCATCATTGGAAAGTAGACTGCTTTGGTGAATAAACTTATTATCCACAGCATTCAAAACTTCTTCGTTGACTCTAACCGATGTTTGCACATATGGATGGTGTGGAATTGGCTTCTGAAGCACCTGTTTGTTTGTTGCTGCTGGGTTATTTTTAGGCAAAAATGAACACAAGCAGAAGAGAATTGATCCATACTTGTTACATGTCAGCTTCAGAGGCTGCATTCAGTGCACAATGATCTGCAAATAACAAATCACACATCAAGACTCCTTCCACTTTAGTCTTGGTTTATAGCTTTTCTAGCTGAAGAATTTACTATTACTGTAGTAGCTCACCTTTATGCCATGATCCTTCTGATCGAAGGAGTCTGACAACGTGGTTGAAAACATCATGCTAAGATGCACTAGGGCAAGCACATTGTTTTGTTTCGCTCCATTGGTGCCTGGGAAAGAATGAGAGGGTTTTGTACTATTCAGAACCTGGGCAAACATATCATGAAGTTGATGTGTAATTCTGATAAACTTTTCCAGGCAATCAGATTTTGACATAATATTCCATAAGCCTGCATGACTATCACTATCATTGACCTTGGTCAGATGTACAAATGATATGTTCAGACCTCTGTTCTGTTCCTGGCATTTCTAATGAAATTGTTGGACAGCAAATACCATATTGACTGTTCCTCATCCTTTCTGAAACCACATCATCTTTGAAGTAGATGACCATCTTCAGCTGAAGGATAAGCATATTAAGGAGTATTCTGGCAAGATTCTTCTTGTCAATGACTAAGAGTAAGCACCTCCTCCTCCACAGCCCTCACTGTGATTGGCTGAGAACAATTAATTCCCTTTCCCTTTATAGAGATGGACAACAGAGGCATTGGGGGATAACATCCTTTTATCATGTAATCCAGAAAATTATATTCAGCTTTTGAATCAGCATGGACACCTGACCTGGACACCTGACCTTGCAATTCTCATCTAGAGTAAAATCAACACTAGGAGCTTTGTCTAATTAAAGGAATCTGATGGCCTTCAAAACCTCTTCTTCAGTTGGATTTTCAGCTAGAGAGAGAGATTGACTTCAACATGAGGTAAATGGTCAATGGCTTCAGCACAGATTAATTACAATCTGTTGAAAACACCATAGAAGTGATTAGTCCATCTCACTGGGATTATGTTGTTATTAATAGTCAAGGTGATACCATCAAGACTGAGTGTTTGAGATGCCCCATAGGTCTTTGTTCCATAAATATTCTTCAGGAAAGCATAAAAGCACTGCACCAAGAAGCCTGCTTCTCTCTAAGCTTCACTTCTACTTTACTTTTGATGAAATTAAATGCTTCTCATTTGCCCATTCTATTGGAGGAAGTCTTCATAAGTTTGGGATAGACACATCACTCCCTCACCAATGAGTTTGAAACTTATTTAGGCTCTACTTGGTTTAGACTGTCTGATGAAACAATTTACTAAGATGTGGCTGTCTCTGGTAAAAATTAATTGCATCAGGTGGATACCAGAGGTAAAAAGCAGACCTGAAATGGGCTCAACAATGCTCACACCAGAGCTATGGATCTTCCTTGGACACACCTTACTGTAGAACTTAGCATTCAGTAATGTCAGGAATATATGTTTGGGAGGTAGGAACAACTATGATTTTTCAAGTGCATTAAAAATTAAAACCAGAAAAGACATCTACTGAACCTATTGTCAAAATACTAAGTATTTTCTTTTAAATTCTTTTAAAACATTTTTTCAGAGCTAATGATTGGGGTAATAATTTCTGTACCTTGAAATAGTTACACTGGCAGAAAATTATTGTTTTGTTGCTTGTTTTTAAAGAGGACCAGTGATGTGATTGGTGATGACTTGCATGTGAATTGGATTTCAGTGAGTTAGACTTGTACAAAATCTTCTACCTCATTCTCAGTTCTTGAGTCACCAAAGTCCAGTGTCAAGACAAATTCAGGACAACTGGTGATGGTGCAGGATGAAATTGATGACCTTGGTACTTTCAGTGTCTAACTAAGTACTAAGTGTTCCACCCCTCCCTGCTATGGCCACATTAATTCTGCCAGGGAGTCTTCACATACTTGGGGCTTATACTTTCCTAACTCACAAACAGGTTTGAGGCTTATTGCTTACCTTTAACCTTGTTTAGTCTATCTGCTGAAATGGTTTACTGGGGTGTTTCCATTGTGTAGGTTGTACCCTTTTGTAGTCACAAGTGAGAATTGGCTAAATTAGGTTGACACAAAATGTAAATGAGCTGTCCTGAAAAAAAAAAAAAAAAAAAAAAAGATCCGGCAATCCTTTACACAAAAGGTGCTAGTCCCCTGAATAAGAATAACCCCACTGGGAATATGGCTTGAAAATCATTCCTGGGCTCTATGTAATTTTGAACTTAATAAAGAGGGATTAAATTCCTGCAGAATAAGATATAATGGCTATAGATTTCATAATGTAGATGGTAGAGCAAATAACTTTGGTCATTGCTGTCAATGGACCCTAAATATAAAACCCTGTGATAATGTCTTAATCCTAATTATAATCTAGGGCACTGTCATATTGTTTTAACTTTACTCATTCTGATTGTTTCTTATTCCTCTAGAATAACTTTGATAATTCCCATAGTTTCTTTTCTCCAAAGTTTTACCAAAATAAAAAAAAATAGAAAAAAGGAAAGAAGAAAATAAAGGAAAGAAAGAAAGGAAGGAAGGAAAATGTAAAGTCCAAACTAGCTCCCTGGAGGCCTTGGGATCAGTCAGAGTCAGGATAAATAAAAGTCCTTGGTCTTTAGGAGGAGAAGTGAAGGAGGCAGACAAGCTGCCACAAGGCTCCTTGATTCTCCAGTCCGAAATCACCAACTTCTCTTCTCCTCATCCTGTTGCAAAGTGACTCTGGCCTCTTTCATCCCACACACTAATCCTTGCCTATGATTATCTTAACACCAAACATTCAGCCAGCATCAACTGTGAGAAGAGCCATTTATCCAAATATATGCTAATAGAGTCTCATATGAAATAGGTAATTAGCCTTAAGGGCTCAGTTGTCTGATTCAAGTATACCTATTTAGAGTTTCAGCCTTCTACAGGAAAAAAAAAAAAAAAAAAAAAAAAAAAAAGAAAAGGAAGGAGGAAAGAGGAATGAAGGAAGGAAGAAAGGAAGGAGAAAGGAAGAGAAGAGGGAAGGAGGAGGGAATGGAGAGAGGAGAGAGAGAGGGAAGAAGGGAGGGAAAGGAGGAGAAAAGGGAGGCAGGAAGGGAAGGAAAGGTGGCAAGGAACCAAAAAAAAGAAAGAAAAAAAAAGGAAAGAAACACTATTTTGATGTCTGAGTCCGATTAAAAGGTCACAGTTACTAAAACTCACAAAAACCTCAACTACAAAATATCCTCAGGAAACACTAAAGAGAATTAATTCTCAATGGGGAAAGCCAAGAAAAATTCTCAATCAGTAGTCACCTTCCAGAGAGAAATCTGCGTACACTGAGGAGAGGGCTGGCCCAAAGCAGGGTCTTGGTGGAAGCTGGCATGAGGTATGGTTATAGAGGAACCAGTATCTGGGCACTGCAAGGAAGGAGAACACCTCTTCAGAAAGGGAATTCAGGGAAGCCTTGGTCTGGAATTCGGCACTGGATTGGGGTCACATAATCCAGTGTGAGGCACAGTTCAAAGGAGAGAAGTCTGGCTTCATTCTCATGGCAGCAGGGACCCTACCTAAAAAAAAAAAAAAAGAATAGAGTATAGACTAGGAGGACAGAGACCATTTCCCTACATAAATTACACCACTTTGGAGGAAGCAAAATTCTACAGCTTCCAGAATGAGCTTTGAAAGCAGAAGGTCATAGTACATATAACCTCAGGCCAGACATCCTCCTCTCCTTTTCCCCTGTGACAGTCATTGGGAAATAAGATATAATAACAAAACACATCTTTAGCACTCTGTGGTTTTCAAATACTTACTCATCAATTCTTTATGATCCTGCTAGAGTAATCTACAAAATTATTTCCTATATGTTTTGGAATTGTCTGTGAATTTGGTATTTCTTACAATAGAATACATAGTCCCTGAGGACAGGGATGATTTCAATTTTGTCATTTTATATGCGATGTCTAGAACAGTTGTTGGGTCTATTAATAAATGTTTGCTGAATTACTGAATGAATATATTCTCACAATAAATCCTGGGAAGTAAAAATACTACTACATTGATTTTGTTTGCAAAGAAATCTAGACTTTGATAAATTGTCACCTTTACATTGAGAGATTTTAAATAATTTAATAAAATTCACACCATGAAATTATCACACCCAGACTTTAATTAGAGATTTATTCCAACTATGGAAAAATTTTTCAATTGAAATAGGAAATTTCAATTATTTTTCAATAATGTTATATTTACTGTTTGAGCCTAGAATCCTCATAGATGATTTATTTTATGTATATGTATATATATATATATATATATATATATATGTGTGTGTGTGTGTGTGTGTGTGTGTGTGTGTGTGTGTGTGTGTGTGTGTGTGTTAATTTGGAAAATTCCCCAAAGGCTGATGTAAAATCCAACCTGAGCTTTGCACATAAAAAGAACTAAACTTCTTTTCAATGGAAGAGTAATCAATAAATTCCTTAAAACAACAATGCACGAGGTAAACCAACAAAATGCTAAGAAGAATTTCTACAACTGAAGTCCATGTGGTTCGTTTATTTCCTTCCTTAGTTTCAGCCAATGGTTTGAACTCTTCCTGTTCTATCTGTAGTAACCTAGCTTTTTCTTCTTTCTCTATCTCAATCTGTAGTTTAACCTGCAATTCCAGCAACTCTTGCTGTGGCATTTTATACTCTATACTGTCATACATACGCATTAGCTCTAGGTTGCTCCCTCTCCGAGATATATTTAATGGGTGTGGGGATAGCCTTCTCGGAGCTTGATTACAAGCTTCCTGCTGTTCTTCAGTGGTGATCTCTGTTAAAAGATGTGTGTGTGTGTGTGTGTGTGTGTGTGTGTGTTCTAAGAAGCTCAAACAGTAAAAATACTAATTTCCATAGAAAATAGTCTTTCAAGAAATGTGTTGGAAATGAAATAGTTTTGATGACACACATTTTTGGCAGAAGGATATTTAGAATTATGAGACCTTTCACAGGGGCTCTAGAGGAATCAGAAAACATGATAACTTTAAAAAAGGAGAATAAATAATGCATTATCCACAAATAAATGAGAGATGCTATAGCTGTGAATGAAGCTTCATGAGAATACAGGGTTGCTTGTGTGGGCAGGCCCTTTAATTTACTAGGAAATTGAAATCAAAGTATAACCACCATTAGCATATTTTAATTGCTACTTTGGGCTCTGTGTATCCTTTGTTGTATTTTCTTTTGAATATTAATATTGGAAAATATTTTCTACGAGTTCTTTCTGTATCTGAAATTTAGATGAAACTTCTTTTGCAAAAGATACCTGTATAATAGAGTATTATAAATTTATTCCTTTATTTTAAAAATCTATCATTATCTCACAGAACACCTAAGCATACTTTGTTGGAGATAGGATTTGATTGAAAATATTCTTTAAAGATAATCAAATAGTTTTAAATTTCAGGAGCTGATGTACCATAGAAATTAATCTGTATTACTCATATCAAAAGATATCATGTGACATCATAAATTAGGAAGACAATAGCTTTTAAAAAATATAATTGGCACAAAAATGGCTTTCAGAATGATAAGAGTACTAGAGATATGATGTTCTATTTACCATGGAGATCTTTCTGATCTATCAAAAGTTGAAAAATCCCATTCCTCTCTTTTTTCCCCATAATATTAAATGGAAGTTTTGAAAGTTATGATCTGTTATCTATTTCTTCCCTGGGTTTTGCCTCCTTCTTTTGAGTCCACTCTGTCTCTCAGCAGATATGTGCAACTGTATACTGCCAGTTATTTTTTTTTTTTCTCACTCCCAAGGATAACCTCTAGTTTGATCAAACTGAATGTGACTTCTGAGAAACAAATGAGGATACCAAGAAAGTAATTCCTACAGCTATGTGACTGGGAAAAATTTAAAAAAAATTAATACTTCATTTTCTTCAAGAATAAATTAATTTCTATAAAGAATCAATCCTATAAAAATATTATACCAGTACGTGACTGGTATTAACTTTGTACTTATGCTCCTTGAGGGAAACTTTGCTCTCTAGTGTACTGATGATTCTTATAATTAAAAGCATAATGCCTATTAGTTTATTTATTTCTACTTTTGAATTTTTCAAGACTTGGCATAAGGGATAACAGTGACTGTCAGTAACATTGTAGTCTTGCTTGATTTTTTTTCTGATGTATGCAAAACAAATTCCCTCTTCATACATTACTTGGTGCTGACAATTGTATCTTGAAAGTTCCTAAAAGATTTGTTTATGTTTTCTTGTGAAGAATTAGTGGGAGAAGAACTGAGCTGATAAGCAAACTAGATTTTAATTTGGCTTTTGTTACTAATTATGTGAATAGCTACAAGCCAGCTAATGTTTCAGAACCCTTAAATATTTTATCTATAGAATGGATACCTGAGGAAATTATGTTAGAAAAAAGTTAGGACCTAAAAAAATTAAGATGTTTGCCTAAGTTCACTGTGGTTGTCTGATATTAAGTTTAGTATCCTTTCCATGAATGGCATTTCTTGATCTTGGAGGATTTTTAAAATATAGTTATATACTTTGTTAAATGTTTTCCAATGATTTTTTTTTAATTCTCATTTATTTAAGAAAAAAAGAGTGATTTCAGTGGAGCCGCGATGGCAATGTAAAGGTAGGCACTTATCTGAACTCTCACAAGTCAATCCAAATATCTTTGGAACTAATGACTCTAGGAGGTGGAAACCAAGATGGCGGAGAAGATACATGCGAATCTGAATCTGTAAGCTCCCTTCTTCCCTCATTACCAATTAGTTATATCAGCCTCAAAAATAACACTGGACTGATAGAAACCACAAGGACTGGAAGCACGACTTACCAGCTGAAGAGAATCTGGAGTTTCAACAGAAAAGGTCGGTTCCCAGGGGAAGAAAAAAAAAGAGGCCAGCACAGACGGTTGAGTGCTAGCACACTGTGCCAATCGAGCTGGGGAGAACTCTGGGATCAGAGAAGCCACTTAGATAGAAGAATCTGACACAGGCTGTTAGCTCTTCTCTGCTTATAAAACAGCAGTCCAGAAGAGAAATCAAGCCACTTTAAAATATAAAGCCAGATCCTAGAACCACCCCAATCCAGAAGTGACCTAACAGATCTTGGCACGGCTGTGAAGCCGCCATCTGCTGTCCGGGGCTTCACCTTGGGTAGTTAAGAGCATGAAAAGCGGGGACATGGCCCAAGGCAACATCTAATTCACATAATGCCTGGCTTGGCTGGAGGCTGTGGAACTCAGCCACAGAAGTCCCAGAGAAGCGGAACCTTTGAAATAGGGACCACAGTTTCTGGGCAGACACTTCCAGTTTGAGCACAGGAGCTTTACACATACAGCTGCTGACATCCATGCCCCACGGGACACATAGACTGGGCTTTGTGTCGCCTTTACTGTTCAGTCTTAAACCTCATGGAAGTCTCTAGGACACACAGCAGGGTCCTTAACTGGGCAACCCTCACAGCAGAGCCATGCTAATCACCTCTGAGGCACTTCCAGGGAGGGGGAGGGGAACTCTCTCCCAGAGCTCTCTCTTAGCCCAAGCACAGTAGCCGCTGCATCCATCTGGTCTGGGAGGAAGCTGGTAAATAAATAAATAAATAAAATTTTACCCCAAGAACTGACTGCAAAAGATTTTTTAAATATGAGTAAAAAGCTAAAGAGAACTATAGATTCCTTCTACACAGAGAAAGAGCGGGTATACAACCCCGAGGAAGTTAATAGCAGAGAGTCAGCAGATAACAGCCTAAACGGGAACTATACATGCCCCCCATCACATAGCTCTCTCCTAGAAGAGACTATTAAAAAATTAAGAGAGTTTGAAGAACGATGGGGAAAGGGAAAGAGAAGCTATGATAAGAGAATAACGTTTTGAAATTTGAGTTGGAAAAAATAAAGAATTCACAGGAGATGCAGGGAAACATAATTTGTAAATTAGAAAAGGTTAAAAAATCACAGGAAAGTAGGATTTCCGAATTGGAAAAGAAAAAATTCTCAAGAAAGTAGGATTTCTGAATTGGAAAAATAAAATTCTTTAAAAAAAATTAGGGAAATGGAAAAAAATTCAATAGAGCAAAATAATTCATTTAAAAACTCAATTGGGCATATACAAAAAGAACTAAAAAATGTAAATAACTCATTAAAAATCAGGATGGAATAAATAGAAATGAATGATTCATTGAAAACCCAAGAATCAGTCAAACAAAACAAAAATAAGGAAAAGCTGGAGAATAATGTCAAATACTTATTGGGAAAATCTATAGACCTGGAAAATAGATCTAGGAGAGATAATCTGAGTGAGGATCATTGACTTCCCGAAAACTATGACCAAAAAAAGAGCCTAGATTCTATTTTACAGGAAATCATCAAAGAGAACTGTTCAGAGATAATAGAAACAGAAGGGAAAATAGGCATTGAAAGAATTCATCGAACACCTTCTGTTGCAAGAAGAAATAGACAGTAAAACTATAATAGTGGGAGATCTCAACCTTGCACTCTCAGATTTAGACAAATCAAACCACAAAACTAATAAGAAAGAAATTAAAAAAGTAAATAGAACATTGGAAAACTATGTAAAAGGTTGGAACAGAATCTAGTATGCTTTGGGTAAAGCCAAAAAAGCAGGGGTAGCCATCCTTATCTCAGATCAAGCAAAAGCAGAAGTTGATCTAATTAAAAGAGAAAAGGAAGGAAACTATATCCTGCTAAAAGGTAGCATAAACAATGAAGCCATATCAATACTAAACATATATGCACCAAGTAGTATAGTATCTAACTTTCTAAAGGAAAAGTTAAGAGAGTTGCAAGAAGAAGTAGACAGTAAAACTATAATAGTGGGAGATCTCAACCTTGCACTCTCAGATTTAGACAAATCAAACCACAAAACAAATAAGAAATGAATTTAAAAAGTAAATTGAACATTAGATAAACTAGGTATGATAGACCTTTGGAGAAAAGTGAATGGCGATAGAGAGGAATATACTTTCTTCTCAGCAGTTCATGGATCCTATACAAAAATAGACCATATATTAGGACAAAAAGATCTCAAAATTAAATGTAGGAAGGCAGAAATAATAAATGCCTTCTTCTCAGATCACAATGCAATAAAAGCTACATTCAGTAAGAAGTTAGGGGTAAATAGACCAAAAAGTAATTGGAAAAGGAACAATCTCATCTTAAGGAATGACTGGCTAAAAGAGCAAATTATAGAAACAATAATTTCACCCAAGATAATGACAATGATGAGACATTATACCAAAATCTGTGGGATGCAGTTAAAGTGGTAATAAGGGGAAATTTAATATCTTTAGAGGCTTATTTGAACAAAATAGAGAAAGAAAAGATTAATGAATTGGACCTACAACTTAAAAAGCTAGAAAAAGACCAAATTAAAAACCCCCAACCAAAAATCAAACTTGAAATACAAAAATTAAAAGGAGAAATCAATAATATTGAAAGTAAAAAAAAAAACTGTTGAATTAATAAATAAAACCAAGAGTTGGTTTCATGAAAAAGTCAATAAAATAGATAAACCTTTGGTAAATCTGATCAGAAAAAGGAAAGAAGAAAATTAAATTGTTAGTCTTACAAATGAAAAGGGGGGTCTTTCCACCAATGAAGAAGAAATTAGAGAAATAATGGGTTACTTTACCCAACTTTATGCCAATAAATTTGCTAACTTAAGTGAAATGGATGACTTCCTCCAAAAATATAGGCTTCCTAGATTAACAGAGGAGGAGATAAAGTGCCTAAATAGTCCCATTTCAGAAAAAGAAAAAGAACAAGCTATTAATCAACTCCCCAGGAAAAAATCCCCAGGACCAGATGGATTTACATGTGAATTCTACCAAACATTTAAAGAACAATTAGCCCCAATGTTATATAAACTATTTGAAAAAATAGGGGATGAAGGAGTCCTGCCAAACTCCTTTTATGACATAGACATGGTACTGATACCTAAACCAGGTCGATTGAAAACTGAGAAAGAAAACTATAGACCAATTTCCTTAATGAATATTGATGCTAAAACCTTAATTAAGATATTAGCAAAAAGACTTCAGAAAATCATCCCCAAGTAATACATTATGATCAAGTAGGATTTATACCAGGAATGCAGGGCTGGTTGAATATTTGGAAAACTTTTAGTATAATTGATCATATTAATAATCAAATTAATAAAAAAAATATAATCATCTCAATAGATGCAGAAAAAGCATTTGATAAAATCCAACATCCATTCCTACTAAAAACGCTTGAGAGTATAGGAATAAATGGACTATTCCTTAGAATAATCAGGAGCATATATTTAAGACTGTCAGTAAGCATAATATGCAATAGAGATAAACTGGAACCTTTCCCAGTAAGATCAGGAGTGAAACAAGGTTGCCCACTATCACCATTACTATTCAATATAGTACTAGAAACACTAGTCTTGGCAATAAGAGCCGAGAAAGAGATTCAAGGAATTAGAGTAGGAAATGAGGAAATCAAAATATCACTCTTTGCAGATGATTTGATGGTATACTTATAGAACCCCAAAGACTCTGCTAAAAAGCTATTAGAAGTAATTCAGAATTTTAGCAAAGTTGCAGGATACAAAATAAATCCACATAAATCCTCAGCATTTTTGTACATTACCAACACAATCCAACAGCAAGAGATACAAAGAGAAATTCCATTCAAAATAACAGTCGATAGTATAAAATATTTGGGAATATATCTACCAAAGGAGAGTCAGGAATTATATGAGCAAAATTACATAACACTTGCCACAAAAATAAAGTCAGATTTAAATAATTGGAAAGACATTCAGTGCTCTTTGATAGTCCAAGCAAATATAATTAAGATGACAATACTCCCCAAACTAATCTATTTATTTAGTGCTATACCAATCAGACTCCCAAGAAACTATTTTAATGACCTAGAAAAAATAACAACAAAATTCATATGGAAGAATAAAAGGTCGAGAATTGCAAGGGAACTAATGAAAAAAAAGTCAGAGGAAGGTGGTCTAAGTGTACCTGATTTAAAGCTATATTATATAGCAGCAGTCACCAAAACCATTTGGTATTGGCTAAGAAATAGACCGGTAGATCAGTGGAACAGATTAGATACAAAGGACAAAAAAGAGTACATCTATAACAATCTAATCTTTGATAAACCCAAAGATACCAACATTAGGGATAAAAATTCATTATTTGGAAAAAACTGTTGGTAAAACTGGAAATTAGTATGGCAGAAATTAGATATGGATCCACACTTAACACCATAGACCAAGATAAGATCAAAATGGGTCCATGATTTAGGCATAAAGAGGGAGATAATAAATAGATTAGAGGAACAGATGATAGTCTACCTCTCAGACCTGTGGAGGAGGAAGGAATTTATGACCAGAGGAGAACTAGAGATCATTATTGATCACAAAATAGAAGATTTTGATTACATCAAACTAAAAAGTTTCTGTACAAACAATACTAATGCAAACAAGATTAGAAGGGAAGTAACAAATTGGGAAAATATTTTTAAAAGTAAAGGTTCTGACAAAGGTCTCATTTCCTAAATATATAGAGAACTAACCCTAATTTATAAGAAACCAAACCATTCTCCAATTGATAAATGGTCAAATGATATGAACAGACAATTCTCAGATGATGAAATTGAAACTATATCCACTCATATGAAAGAGTGTTCCAAATCACTACTGATCAGAGAAATGCAAATTAAGACAACTCTGAGATATCATTACACACCTGTCAGATTGGCTAAGATGACAAGAACAAATAATAATGAATGTTGTAGGGGATGTGGGAAAACTGGGACACTAATACATTGCTGGTGGAGTTGTGAAAGAATCCAGCCATTCTGGAGAGCAATTTGGAACTATGCCCAAAAAGTTATCAAACTGTGCATACCCTTTGATCCAGCATTGCTGCTATTGGGCTTATATCCCAAAGAAATACTAAAGAAGGGAAAGGGACCTGTATGTGCCAAAATGTTTGTGGCAGCTCTTTTTGTTGTAGCTAGAAACTGGAAGATGAATGGATGCCCATCAATTGGAGAATGGATGGGTAAATTATGGTATATGAAGGTTATGGAATATTATTGCTCTGTAAGAAATGACCAGCAAGAGGAATACAGAGAGGCTTGGAGAGACTTACATCAACTGATGCTGAGTGAAATGAGCAGAACCAGAAGATCACTGTACACTTCAACAACAACACTGTATGAGGATGTATTCTGATGGAAGTGGAAATCTTCAACATAAAGAAGAGCCAACTCACTTCCAGTTGATCAATGATGGACAGAGGTAGCTACACCCAGAGAAGGAACACTGGGAAGTGAATGTAAATTGTTAGCACTAATGTCTGTCTACCCAGGTTACTTGTACCTTTGGAATCTAATGCTTATTGTGCAACAAGAAAATGGTATTTACACACATGTATTGTATCTAGGTTATATTTTAACACATGTAAAATGTATGGGATTGCCTGTCATCGGGGGGGAGGGAGTAGAGGGAGGAGGGGGATAATTTGGAAAAATGAATACAAGGGATAATATTATAAAAAAATAAAAAATTAATAAAAAATAAAATAATAATAATAATAATAATAATAATGAAAAAAAAAAAGTTCTTCAGAATTGACTTATATCATTGTCTTGCTGAATTTTCTACTGTTCGTGTAAATCTTTTCTGAGAGCATCCTGCTCATTATTTCTAATAATAACACAATAATATTTTATCACAATCATATACCATAAAAAAAGTAAATATACTTACAATAAAACAAAAGAAATCCAATAGGATGCTGTCTTTCTCATTTAATGAAGATACCTTCTCTGATATTTGCTTTAATTATTCTTTAAGATTCTGATAGAATTATCCTGTGTTTTTTGTTAATTTGGATATTTTTTATTTGTGAATGTGTTACTCTCTTTCTTTTTTCTCAGCTTTTCAACCAATAGGTATGTAGAACATATTCTCCTTATTCTTTTTCAAAATTCATTTGGATTTTGATGTGATTTTACCTTGTTTGCTAGCTATTTTTTTATTTATTTGATTCCCTAACATATTTTTTAAAATCATGTTGTTTAAAGGTTTATCAACTTTATTAGTCTTTTCAGAGAATATAGTCATTTCTATAGATATTTGGATTTCCAATTTAAAATTTCTCCTCTAATTTTAATACCAAATAATTCCATTTATTTTAGATTTTTATATGTTGATTTTCTCATTTTAAATGAATATTTAGTTCATCAAAATTTTCTTTCCAGTTTTGTTAATGTGTATTTATAGGGAAATTCTCTTTCCCCCCTCTAAGCCTGCTTGATCTGCATCTAAGAAATTTTGTTATATTAATTTATTATTATCGTTTTCTTTAAATATTCTACTAGACTATAAATTCCTTGAAGACAAAGTATGTTTTTTTCTCTCAGCACTATCCACACTTAATAAACTTATATAATAGACATTATCATGTAATAGTTATTACAGTATTATAATAGATATAAGCACATAATAAACATTAAGTAAATGTTTATTGATTTAATAATAATAATAATAATAATAATAATTTTGTTTTACATAATAAATATATCAACCTTGTAAACTTTGAGAAATTTGTTCTTTAGGATTTCACTGCTTGTAAACTTCTTGTTGATTTTCTGGAGGTCTTGGGACTAGCCTTCTTTTCAGTAGAATAATCACCACAACAATATTCAGGTGTTAAAGTCCAAATCCTTTATTATCTCCTTCTAGTCTAGTTTCCTTGCTTGGGACTGGGCAGTTTTCTGGAGAGCCTTTCACATTGGCTTTGGTCTCAGTGGGGGAAGTGTAGGAGGCCAGAAATGGTAGTGTGAGATGAAGTGAGTGAATCTGGCTCTGAGTCTGAGGGCTTGTGCTTCAGCTTCCACCTACCAGAAAGGTGGACAATGGAATGAATGTCTCTCCTTGGCTCTCAGAGCTTGAGCTCCTGCCTCCAGTCATTTGTCTTCTCTGGCTCTGACTCTGGCTGAGTTTGTCTCAGCTTTATATGCTCTGTTCTAATTACATTATCATAGGTGTGAATCTTGTGGAACTATATTAAGTACTAAGTACATGCACTGAACTAGGGAATGATCAATCACCATGTTAAAGTAGATAACTATTGCCTTTTCATTTTCACTGACCTAACATTTTGTAAGAATCCTTGTTTCAGAGTTCTGGCCCATAACAACTGTTAAGTGTCTATTTAGATCTGTGTCTTTTGTTCACAATCCCTGAATTGATGAATATTTTTGTTCTATTATGCTTAATAAAATATCTATTTTTTATTTATTCTTTTTTATATTTATAATATCCTTGAGCCCTAATGCATGGCCAATTTTTGTAAAAGTTATCTGTGGTGCCAAGGCATAGAGATATTCTTTAGAAGATGAAGTATCTTTTTACCTTATTTTTTCTATCAATTTGTTCAATTTTATGCTTTCTTTTTTATTTGTCTGACTCAAAACTAAAAGAGGAACCTAAAATTGACTATCACTTTCATATTATTGTCAAAGTCTTATTACAGTGCAGCTGATATATCCTTCTTAAATTTAAATTTATATGTTAAGGAATTTGGAACATGTTTAATATTGGTATTGCTTTGTTCACTGTAATATAATTTCCTTCTTCATTTATAGATTGAATTCTTATTTTGATTTTGCCTGATAACAATATTGCAAATCCTGTTTATTTGTTTTTTTTTTAATTCACTTGGTATGTAGTAATTTGTTTTTTTAGTCTCTAATTTTCTTATTTTTAAAAAATTCCTTATTAAATGCAATGAATTTTGGTTTTTTATTTTATTAACCAATATCAAGCTTCTTCATTTTATGTAATTGTTTAATCCCTTGAGCTTTAAAATTGTGCTACATTTATGTTTTCTTCCATTTTTCAGTAATATTTTAAAATTCTCTATGAACATAGTATTATGTGTGTTTATTTTTTCTAAAAGCTAAATCTTTTTAAAAGGAATTCTACTACCACTGAATCTTATCCAAATCTTAAGACTCTCCAATATTATACCTTCATTTATCATTCATTTGCCTAATTTTAGAGTTTTGCTCATTAGTTGCTTTTTTTCTTGCTAGTTATTTAAACTTTCTCTCTTTGTTCTCCCATTCAAGTACAATTTGCTTTTTGCTCCTGCCTTCATCTTGTTTTGTTCAATAGTTTTTACATTTTCATTTTCTGAGCTTTTTTCTAAAAAACAATAAAACTTTCAAAACAGAATTTCACTCTTTATTCTCTTCCTTATTTATGTTCCATTTCTGTTTATTTTAGTCTTTTATTTTTTGACTTATGATTTTATACTTCTTTAGTATTTATAGTCTCTGTATTCTTTATGAAATTAATTTTTTCTAACATACTTATTTCTGATTTCTCCTTTTAACTAGTTTCAGTTATGGTATTGAAGATCACTTTGAAATCCTGACATTTCTTCTATATCTCACTTTTTGAAGTTTCAATTCCTGCAGGTAATAGAGATATTTATTTTCCCATCACTGGAATTTTCATGTGCCCAGTTGTTCAGTTTATTATTGACTCATCTTCCCCATAGCTATTTCTAACAGGGACTATAATATGAAAACAAGTACTAGGATGATATGTAATGACATAAACTAGTGTCCTTTCCAAGAAGATCAAATGTACGGTAAGAATGTTCATTGACACCAATGACTCTTGAACACTATATTTAGTATCACAATATTAGTTACATGATAATACCAGAAATATAAATTGAGGGAATGGCTTAGAATAAGAAACACATAAGGAAAGCAAACGATGAGATTTTTAAGATATATGGTTGTTTTATTAGGTAATATGATAGCTTACATGGAGAATTTCAGAGAGGCAACTAAAAAGAAAATTAACATAATTAATTTCAACAAATTTGAAAGAGAAAAATTCAAACTCATCATCAGCATTTATTTATATTCCCATTTAAAACTGCTGCCAAGAAAAAGCATTTGATAAAATCCAACACCAATCTTTATTATTATTTTTTTTTTGTATAGCTTTTTATTTACAAGATATATGCATGGGTAATTTTTTTTCAGCATTGACAATTGCCAAACCTTTTGTTCCAATTTTCCCCTCCTTCTCCCCATCTTCTCCCCCAGATGGCAGGTAGACCAATGCATGTTAAAAATGTTAAAGTATATGTTAAATACAATATATGTATACATAGCCATACAGTTATTTTGATGCACAAGAAGAATCAGACTTTGAAATTATGTGCAATTAATCTGTGAAGGAAATAAAAAATGTAGGCGGACGAAAACAGAGGGATTGGAAATGCTATGTAGTGAGTGGTTCACACTCATTTCCCATAGTTCTTTCCCTAGGTGTAGCTGATTCAGTTCATTACTCCTCTATTGGAACTGATTTGACTCATCTCATTGTTGAAGAGGGCCATGTCCATCAAGCAAACATTGGTCATTATAACTACTTAACATTTTTATCAATGATTTAACTTCAGGAATAGCTGGAATGCTTCTCAGATTTGCAGATTACATAATGCTGGAAGAGATAACTAACAAATGGGATAATAAAATCAAGATCAAAAACAAACAAACAACAACAACAAAAAAAAAACTCTTTACAGTTTTAAACATTGAAGCCTAATGAGAAAAAGAATAATAGGGATAAATATAAAATATCACATTTTACATTTGTGAAATGAAAATGGGTAGAAGGAAGAGATATGAGAAAATTGTGAAACCGGTTTTCTCCCTATAATATTAAATATGAAATTACATATTATCAAAATATTCATTGCACATAGCAATTTTCTTTATTTTACTCTGAAATTTTCCTGAATTTTATTTCTTCTATATCCTGTAAGTAATAATATGTTCTTAGATCACCTTGACCAGGAATTATGTATTCCTCATTTCATTTCTACTTCTTAGGTATTACTTGGATAGATCAATTTGAGAAACACTAGCCTAAGACATAGAAGCAAATTAGGGAGAAGCAGAGTTTCTTTCTATGGAAAATATCTTGCATACTTACAAATGTAATTTTTCTTGTAAATCCACCTGGCAAGAGATGTGGGTGAAGGGTGACATCATTTATTCTTAACATTGATTTTAGTAATAAAATAGAAAAGTAGTAGTAGTACATAGTTATGCCTTCTTAATTATTTTAGATTTATTTATCTTAGGTTCTTTGAGGATGTAATTGAGAAGAATAGGCATAAATGAAGAGGAAAAAAGAAAGGAATGGGGAAAGGAGAATTATATTCTAGAAAAAAAAGTGGTCATAAATAGCCAGTGAGTTTGGAAATGCAGGCATAAAATTCCTGTACATGAAGACAACTAGTCTGTCAGAGGCAGAAATATTTCTATTATTTTAGGCACTCATCACACACTGACTGGGATACTAATATCCTTTGCCTCCAAAACTCAAAAAAAAAATGTTAAATGAGAAGAAAAAGAAGCTTATTCACAGGAGAGTCACGAAAATGATTAAAGGTTTGGAAAATCAGGCCTTTTTGAAAAGGTTAAAGTATCTGAGATTATTTATTCTGGAGAAATAAGGGCTAAGAGTTGACTTTGTCCTTGTCTTCAAAGATATAAAGAATTATTATATAGAGGATGATGAACAGCTGTTCTCCATCTCATAAGACAGAAGGGGGAGAGAAAAAAAAAGTTGGGCTTAGACCCAAACCAAAGGGATTTATTTAAGTGATATATAAAGGAGAACTTTCTGACAGTCAGAGTTGTTAAGCACTGTACCAGACTAGTGTGAGAATGTGGAAATCTCCTTTGCTGGGGTTCTTAAATTAGTCATGATAAGAATTTAGTAGACTGGATTAGATAAATTATCCAGACACTTTTTAATCCTTAGCCTTTATATTATGATGGATTTGTAATAAATAATTCATTTTATATACATATAGATACATATATATGTACATGTGTATTTTGTGTCTATATGTTTGCATGTGTGTATATATTAGTATTGATGTGTATATATGTGTATGCATGAAAGTATAAGAGCCTTATATAAAATCAACAAAACCAAATAATCTTTATTTTAATCCTATCCTGATTATTACAAAATATCTTACCTTTCTCCTTTAAAAGAACAAGAATGAAAAATTTTATGGAGTTGGTTTTCAGATTTAATAATCCTTTTATTTGACTCTAAATTGATTTCAAATTAGTTTTCTCTTCAGAAGATGCACTTGCTATTGCACTTAAAAAAAAAAAATATATATATATCCCTTCAATTCTCTAATTTGGATCTGCTTTTCACTTAATGTGACAGATATTGTTCTACTACTTATCTCATTTAATTTTTTTTAATTTAAATTTAAATTTATTTTTTCATGAGGCAATTGGGTTAAGTGACTTGCCCAGGGTCACACAACTAGGAAGTGTTAAGTATCTGAGGCCAGATTTGAACTCAGGTCCTCCTGACTTCAGAGCTGGTGCTATATTCACTGATCTCAGATTTTAGAAATGAATGGAATATTAGATATTTTTAGTATCATTAATGCTATTTAAAAAGAAAGAAATGTCCAGATATATGAAATGACTTATCAAAAATAATATACCAAGTAGTGAAAGACTCTGAGTACAGTTTTCTTTCCTGTATGCCCTCTGGCTCCTTTAAAATAATTAAAAAACAAAAAAGGATTAGAAAATAGAGATTAAAACTAGACTTTTTAATTATTCCATAGTGTCCAAAGAGATTTTTAAAAATACGATTAGCCTACTCTAAGTAAGAGTAGAATATGTTGTTGTTTGTGGTGATGGTAGGAGTTCCACTATGCCACTGATCTGATTCATGGTGCTTTTACTGAGTAATGTACAAGTTCACTCTGATGGCAAAGTGATTTTGATGTCGAATAACCTATTCTCACTAGATTGAAGAGTGCTCACACTTCTATTTATTCAACAATAATATCTTGCTCATAAAATGCCTTTTTTCATTTTATAAGCTCTTGTATATGAAGGATGTGGAAAAATAGTAAATAGTATCTCAATTGAAGTTAAGTTTAAAGAATTTTTAGATGAAATATGTTGGATATTCTATTTCAATTTAAAAATCAACTCTTCTGAACAGTGGATGTTAACAAAGAAGAAAAAACATTTTTCTATTGCCCTATTTTTACTGTCACCCAAAATATTTTTTGCTACATTTTCCTCTTCTTCAAATGAGGAAGAAAATGGGTCATAAGGATTATTACCTGATATTTAATTCAAGATACATAAACTTAATGGAATCCACTCACTTAAATATCACATTTTTTCAATGTATTTTTGATATAATTGATCTAGTCTATTCTCTCTTAATCCTACTGACCTTCCTCCACAATGTCAAAGTTTACTTGGGAAATCTAGGGGTCAGATTATAAAATAGAATGGCAAATTTCTTTTTTTTTTTTTTTGATGGCAAATTTAGTAAATAAAGAAAAACTTTTTTCATCTCATTCACCCTACCCTGATCTCAAGAAAACCATGCTAATTAGAAAAGTGTTTATACAATGAGAAACATGACTAAATAGGGAAAATTAAAAAAATAATTTGACATATGTTATGTAAAATTTTTTAAAAACAATATTATCAAAGATTACAATTCTTTATTAGGAAGGTAATACACTATGACCAAATTGTATTTATACAAGAAATGCAGGTCTGATTCAATATCAAGAAAACTACTGCTGTAATTGACCATATTAATAACAAAATAAACAGAAATCATATCTCTATAGGTGGAGAAAAAGCATTTGAAAAACATAAGACCCAACTCCTATTATAGAAACACTATAGAGAATATAAGCAGCATCTATCTAAACCAACTTCAAACATTATCAGTAATGGGTAGAAACTAGACATAGCCCCAATAAGATCAGAGATGAAACAAAGATGCCCATTATCACCACTATTATTCAATATTGCACAAAAATTGTTGGCTTTAGCAATAAGAATAAAGAATAAAGGAATTAGAATAGGCAATAAGGAAATAAAACTATCATTCTTTGAAAAAAGCTATGTTTCCATATGATATAATCACATACTTAGAGAATCATCTAAAAATCTACTTGAAACAAACAAAAAAAAAAACAACAGCTTTAGGAAAGTTGCAGGATATACAATAAATCGCACAAATCATCAGTACTTTCATATGACAAGGCCCAACAGCAAAAGATAGAAAGTGAAATTTCATTTAAAAACTCTGTATACTCAAGAAAATATTTGGGTGTCTAGCGTGGCAAGAAAACTCAAGAATTATATGAACACAATTATAAAATGTTTCTCTCACAAATAAAGTCACATCTAAACAACTGGAAAAATATGAATTGCTCATGAGTAGATAGAAAAATGTCAGTTCTACTTTAATTGATCTTCTTGTTCAGTGTCATAGCAATCAAACTGCTAAAAATATTTTATAAAGCAAAAACTAAATAACAATATTCATCTGGAAGTACAAAAGGTCAAAAATATCAAGAGAAATAATGAAAAAATCACAACGAATAATAACCTACCAGTATAAAACCTAAAACTTTATTATAATGCATTAGTCATTAAAAATGTGTGGTACTGGTGGTGGATCAGTGGAATAGGTAACATACCCATGACACAATTATAAAGAACTATAGTAATCTAGCATTTGATAAACCCCAAAACTTCAGCTTTTGGGATAAAAACTATTTCACAAAAATTGCTGGGAAAACTGGAAAATAATATGGCAGAAACTCAGAATATACCTAAATCTCATACCTCACACAAGAATAAGGCCAAGATGGGCACATGACTTAGGCATGAAAGGTCATAGAATAAGCAAAATAAGAGAGCAAGGTAAATTGTCCTATCAGATCTTTGGAGAAAAAAAGGAATTTATAACAAAACTAGAGAATATTATAAAATGCAAAATGGACAACTTTGATTACATGAAATTAAAAAGGTTTTGCATAAAGAAAACAATGCAGCCTAGATTAAAAGAGAAGCACAAAGTGGGAGGGATATTTACAGCAATATGTAAAGATCTCTGTCAAATTTATAAGACTGCAAGTCACTTCCCAATCGATAAATAAAAGAACATAGACATGAAAAAAATCTCAACTACAGTATTTCTGAATGGTCATCTTATCTCCATTTGAAGACTTCTAAAAAAAGTGAGAATCTGCCATTTCTTGAAGCATTTTAAGCCATATTTTCCCTGACATTAATGCTAAGTTTGGTACGTAGCAACATTACAACAATTATTTTTCTTTGAAATAAAATAGTTCTACTTTCCCCATATGAAAGCCCCTTGTCTTGAGAGTAAATATGTCCAATTATTTCAAATAAGTTTCAATCCATCTAATCTCATTAGATCATAATCTCATTATCTCATAAAATCATTAATCCTCCTTGGTGGCCCTCCTCTGAACACCTCATTTTTTAAGTCAAATGTTTAAGTGAGGTCTGGCTAGGGCAGAGTATAAGTCTATTACACTTTTCTTTCAGGAAGCTTTGCTTTTTTTTTTTTTTTTTTTTTTTTTTTTTTTTTTTTTTTTTTCAAGAAGTCAAAGATTTCATTGGGAATGGCAACTGACTTTATATTATCCATTTGTACCTTGGTATCATATGTACTTACCAAAAATGTAAGCAGAAGTTGCTTAGCTTTTCCTCCCTATTATATCCTTATAGATATATACCCAAATGCAAGTTTTTATATTTTTCCTTCTTAGATTTCTCTTTTTTAGTTTGGGATTACTGCTCCATTAAGATCTTTGTTGTCCCTAATTCTGTGATCTAGAATGTTGTATGTTTTTGTTTTGTATTTTTTGCCATTTCAAACTTAGTGAACATATGAGCTATATGTTAATTCAATTCATTGATGAAAATGTTAAATAGCACATATCTTAGTGGTACTCCACTGGTGATGTTCAGCTATGTTGACACTGAAGCATTAATAACTACTCTTTAAATCCAGCTATTCAACAAGTTCTTATTATATCTAATTGCATTATTATATGGTACACATCTCTGCATCTTCTTTACTAGAATTTTATAAGATACTCATCAAAATTCTTTCTAAAATCTCTTGAATGTGAATTAGACTGATTATGTGTCCTCATTAGGTTTTTTATTAATGTGATTAGTTTCCAAATATGGGTTCCACCAGGATGCCTAAAAAAGAGTGAAGACAATAAATTGAGTCAAATTTCCCAGGGTGAACAGTAATGGGATTAGAACTGTGATTAACACTTCAACTTTCAGCCTGGATGAGATAGGCAGATTTTTTTTTTATTATATATATATATATATATATATATATATATATATTTTATAATATTATCCCTTGTATTCATTTTTCCAATTTACCCCCCCTCCCTCTATTCCCTCCCCCTGACGACAGGCAATACCATACATTTTACATGTGTTACAATATAGTCTAGGTACAATACATGTGTGCGAATATCATTTTCTTGTTGCACAATAAACATTAGAATCCGAAGGTACATGCAACCTGGGCAGACAGATATTAGTGCTAACAATTTTCATTCCCCTCCCAGTGTTTCTTCTCTGGGTGCAGCTACCTCTGTCCATCATTGATCAACTGGAAGTGAGTTGGATCTTCTTTATGTTGAAGATTTCCACTTCCATCAGAATACATCCTCATACAGTATTGTTGTTGAAGTGTACAGTGATCTTCTGGTTCTGCTCATTTCACTCAGCATCAGTTGATTTAAGTCTCTCCAGGCCTCTCTATATTCCTCCTGCTGGTCATTTCTTACCGAGCAATAATATTCCATAACCTTCATATACCACAATTTACCCAACCATTCTCCAACTGATGGACATCCATTCATCCTCCAGTTTCTAGCTACAACAAAAAGAGCTGATAGGCAGATTTTTAAAAAATATATAACATAGATACACATTCAACATAGATACACACGTGTCTATTCACACTTAATATATATTTGAGAAGATATATACAATCATAGTACATCTAATTTATTTAAAACACGTTTTTGATGCTAGAAAATAAATGAAAAAAATAATTTTTAAGTGTTTTGTATATTCAGAGCACTATTTTAAGTACTGGAGAAACAAAGAGAAAACACAGATTCTAATTTATTCATTTATTCATAATGTCTAGCACTTTCTAATTGTTTGCTTGAAGTAATCAAAATATATAGATGAAAAACTTATGCTCCTCTATAAATGAGTTAAGATCTTAACTGATTATCACCTTTTGTTAGACATGATTGAGATGTATGAGTCATCACAATGTAGAGAATAAATCCACATTTAATGCACTTCAGATAGTAAATGCTTGCCAATTGGAGTGATATGTCATCAGGCAATATAGGTTACCCTACAATCTTTTTACTAAACATTTCAGAGGAAGATGTTTAAAAGATTTTGATGAGCATCATCTCTCCAAATATGAGATGCAATGGAAGGCAGGTAAAACTTGCAAAAAAACATGGCATGAGAACTAAGCCAGATTATCCTTAAATGGAACTAGGGGGAGGAAAATAACTGACAAAAATGAAAAGTATTTGCTCAGAATTTAAAATCCATCATTATTGACTGTAACCATTCAATTTGGACTTTTCTCTTTCACACATAGCTACAAAATCTTGTTGAACTTGACAAAATATTATGTGAGAAGTACTTTAGAAAGGTTAACGTGCCCTATAAATACAAACTAATATTTGTTGTTTTCAGGAATAATGAGGGAGTGGGGTTTACATTTATTTTTACAATTATGTATAAAGATAATTTTCAACATTCACTTTTATAAGATTTGGAGTTCATAAAATTAGTCATGCTGTTAAAGAAGTATTAGAATAAAAGAGAAAAACTATTAGAAAAAGTAAGTTTAAAAAGTGTGAAAATTGTAGAAGCATTCTCTCTCTCTCTCTCTCTCTCTCTCTCTCTCTCTCTCTCTCTCTCTCTCTCTCTCTCTCTCCCCCCCCCCCCCGTTTGAGGAGATGTGGGAAAATTGAGACACTAATGCATTGTTGGTGCTGTAGTGAAATGATCCAATTTAGCACTGTCCAAAGGGTTATAGAACTCAATCCAGCAGTACCTCAACTTGGTCTATATCCCCCCAAAAAAGTCATAAAAGAATGAAAAGGACCCACATATGCAAAAAATTTTGTAGTGGAAAGGAATTTGAAAATGAATGTGTCTATTCAATTGGTGAATCACAGAATAAGTTATGGTATATGAAAATAATGAAATATTATTGCTTCATGAAAAATGATGAACATTCTAATTTTAGAAAAGCCTGGAAACATTTGCATGAACTTCAATAAGCAGAACCAGAAATACATTGTACATAGTAACAGAAACATTGTGCGATGATCAACTATGACAGACTGGTTTCTTTTCAGAATTTCAGTGATCCCACCACTCTTAATAAATGTTGGGTGAAAAACATCATCTGTATCTAGAGAGAGAACTATGGAGACTGAATATATAAATCAACACATGTTGTATTCACTTTTCCCCCCTTTTTTTTTTTTTTTTATTCTTTCATAGTTTTTCAATTTGTTCTGATTTTTTTCTCTCCCTATATAATTCCATAAGGAAATACGTGAGAAGTGAATATACATATGTAATCAAATTTTTAAAAACAACATTTTTACATGTAATTAGGGAAAATAAAAAATAAAATATCCATTAAGGAAATTTGTCTGTAATTTTCTTTCTTCCTTTTGGCCCTTCGTGGTTTAGGTATCAGAACTATATTTGTACCATAAAATGAATCTGACAAGACTACTTCATTGCCTATTTTTCCAAATAATTTATATGGTATTGGAATTAATTATTTTTTAAATGCTTTATAGAATTCACTGGCAAATCCATCTGGCTCTGGAGATATTTTCTTGGGGCATTCATTAATGCTTTGTTCAGTTAATTTCTTTTTAATGGGCTATTTAAATATTTTATTTCCTTTTCTGTTTATCTGGCCATACTATATTTTTGTAAGTATTCATCCATTTTATTGCATCTATTTTATATTGGCATATTTATTGGTATATAATTGAGTAATATAGCTCCTAATTATTGCTTTAATTTCCTCTTCACTGTGGCAATTTTAAATATTTCATCTTTAATTTTGGTAACTAATTTGCTTTCTTCTCTCATTTTTCTATTCAAATTAACCAAAAGTATATCTAGTTTGTTATTTTTTTCCCTTAAAGCCAACTCTTAGTTTATTATTTCAATAATTATCTTACTTTTAGTTTATTCTCTCTTTTGATTTTCTGAACTTCTCATTTTATATCTAGTTAAGAGTCTTTAATTTGTTCTTTTTGTAAATTTTAAGTTGCATACTCAATTCACTGATATTCTCTTTCTGTATTTGTTCATGTAAGCATCTATAGATATAAAATTTCTCCTAAGAAGTGCTTTGGCTGTGCATCATAAATTTTGTTCAGTTGTCTCATTATTGTCATTCTCTTAGATGAAATTATCAATTGTCTTTATCATTTGTTATTTGTTATTCATTCTTTAAAATTAGAATACTTAGTTTCCAACTAATTTGTGGTCTATTTTCCAATGGTGCTTTATTACACCTGTATATGGAAAAAATGACTTTGCTATTTCTGTTTTGCTCCATTTGATTATGAAGATTTTATGTCACAATATAGGATCTTTTTTTTTGGGGGGGTATCCTTTACCACTGAGAAAGCAATTTATTCCTTTCTATATCCATTAATTTTTCTCCAAGATCCATCATACCTAACTATTTACAAGATTCTCTTCCTCTCTTTAACTTTTTTCATGTATATTTTGGTATGAGATTTATTTAGTTCTCATAGAGGGATGATGACACTATTCTGCTAGTATAGTTTTTCTACCTTTTTTGAAACTCAATTTCTCCTCTTGTAGTTTGGATGCTATACCACATCATGCTTATAAGTTTAGTATTGATATTACTGCATCATCTATGATATTCTTTTGGCAAAATGTAGTTACATTCTTTGCCTTTTGTAACTAGATCTTTTTTTTTTCTTTTGCTTGATCTGAGATCAGGATTGCTGCTATTTTTTTTAATTCAACTGAAGCATATTATATTTTGATCCAGCCTTTTACCTTTACTCTATATGTTTCTTTCTGCTTCATATGTAATACATTCTTCTAGATTTGTGTTCTCATCTTCATTAGCTTTCTATAATCAGAGCTCTTTTTGCTTTTCTGATCATTTTAAAAAGTTGAGCAAAAGAGAGATTATTTTTTTTTTGCAAGGGGAGAGGCTCTCACTGTCTGTATAGGATTGGTGCTGCCAGCTCTCCCCCTGCCCTGGATGGGCCTGAGCAAGTCCCTCCTATCATTCTTGGATTCAGGTGTTCACAATTTTCTTTCTGTAATTGCATTAAAGGTCTCACATAAGACCTTCTGAAACAGGTCAGAGAATCCAACACTGTGTTTTGGCAAAGAGCCTCCTGCTAAATTCTCTTTGCCAAGTCTCCCAGGACTCCCCATGCTGTGCTGGGCCATTCCCCTCCAACCCCTGCCCAATTAATATATACCTTTCTTTAAATCATTTCAAGATATCTTAAGCTTTCTGAATGTATGAGATTCCTGTCATTCCAAAAATCCTTTCAGAGGTTTGATCTAGTGTTTGATTCTGAGGAAAGCTGGGAAAAGCTCAGGCAATTCACCACCTGTCTATTCACGAACATTTTGGCTCTACTCCCCCCCCCTCTATTTTCTAATTGGATTTAATTTCTTTGAGAGAGAGAAAACTTTTACTCACAAAATGTATTTACTAATCACAGTTTGTTAAATTTTAATATTCCAATTCATATCCCCATTTGATTCAAGTCAAATGACTATAGGCAGATCTTAGAGGAAACTATCCAAGTTATCAAGAGATAAATAAAAATATGGTAAATCACTAATAAGTAGAGAAATTAAAATTCACGGGAAAACAAATCTAGGGTGGCTATGTGTGAGAAAAATGGCAAATGTTAGAGATGATGTGGAGAAAGAGGCACATTAATTCTCTGTTATTGGAGCTATGAACTGGTCCAACTACCCTGGAGAATAATTTGGAGAAATTCCCAAAGGGCAACAAAACTGTGCATACCATTTGACTCAAGAAAACTGTAGTAGACAAAGAAGAAAGAGAAAATATGTATAAAAATATTTGGAGCATCTCCTTTTTGTAGCAGCAAAGAAATGCAAATTGTGGACATGCCCATCACCCAGGGAATGGCTGACCTATTGGTGATATGTGATTGTGATGGAATAATATTGTGCTTTAAGGAATTATGAATTGAGTGGTTTCAGAGAAATCTGGTCTTCTATGAAATGATACAAAGTGAAGGGAGAAGAATTAGAACATTGTACACAGTAACAGTTATATTGTAATGATAATGAACTCTGAAACGTTGGAGGAATTTTGAAGTAATACAATTATTCTGGAAAATTGTGCCTAACAAAGCTATAAAACAGAAAACTCTTTGACATAAACAATGATACTATTAGTTTTAAATTTGTAATGAGTTCAAATAATGAAGGGGGAAATCCACCCCTGTCTTTCTTTGCTGGTGGTTGTAAGCTCACTGGGCAGGAACAGGGTCATCTTGAAGAATTTATCCTGGCACAACCCTGTGATTTCCATGGGTTCCATGGCCTCCTAAGCTGTATTTGCAACTGTATTACCTAGGCCAGGAAAGAAAGGAAGCAGAGAGGATGAAGGGAGGGATAGAGATGGGAAAGGAAAAAGGGGAGGGAAGGGAAAGAGGGAAAGGGAAGGACAGGAATGAAGGAAAGGAAAGAGGACAAAGCAAAAGGAGGGGAGGAGAAGGAAAAGAGAGGACAGGAAAACTGGAGAAGACTGAGAGTCTGAGGAGGGAAAGTGGAATTTTTATTTACTTATTATGAATTTGCTTTTTATTGTGCCTTTTCTTGAAGATGTTTTAATTTAATTGAGCTCTTCTGAATTTGTGTTGATCTTCTCTGTCACCAAAGTAGCTTTTTTAAATGTCAGGTTCTTTTTTATTGGTGGTGTTTACTCATTTTTTCCAACCTATTTCTTGATTTTCCTTCTTATGTTAAAGTTGGGTTCTATTTCCAATTTGAGTAAATTGGGTTCTGATTCAAGTTTCAAGCTTTATTTTCACATTGCTGTTTAGAGATGTTTCAATGTTTTGGGTTCTTCCCAAATGGTGTCATTTGGCATGGAGTGTGGTCACTATTATGTTGGTCTGCACTCTATTTGTTACCCAGAAAAGACCCCTATGATCCCTTGGAATTCCAATAAATATTGCTCCTCAAGGTCCCTGATCATTTCTGATCAAAAATGATTTTGCCTCCCAGGGTTTCTTTTGTCTCTTAACTAAAAAGGCTTCTACCTCCCTCCCTTCTATTCTGCACCATAAGTGGTTTAGGCAATAGATTAAACAAACAGTATTTGATAAATTCTAAGTATTTCTTCTATTACATCGATGATTTAAATAAATGTGACATAGAAGAGCTGAAAGTATCAAAATGATCCAATTAAACTCCTTTATTTTATAGATGAGGAAGCAGAAATACAAAGTTGTTCAAGTCCTTGTCCATTACCTCATCTGGGGAGATAATCAAATTTTATGTTATCACTCACCAATGTTCATCACTTATATATGAACAACTAAAAATAATTTAATATAATTCCAGGAAGAGCCAAAACAGAGAAAGAAAATTACTGATCAATCTTCCTAATGAATATTGATGCAAAAATTTTAAATAAAATATTAGCAAACATATTACAGCAACTTATCAGTAGAATAATACAATATGATCAAGTGGGATTTATACCAGGAATGCAGAGCTGGTTCAGTATCAGGGAAACTATTACCATAATTCACCATATCAATAACAATACCCAGAGAAATCACATGATAACCTCAATAGATGTAGAAAAATCTTTTGACAAAAATACAGCAGTTATTCCTAATAAAAACACTAGAGAGCATAGAGATGAAGGAAGTTTTCCTTAAAATAATAAGCATTGTCTATCTGAAACCAACATAAAGCATTATTTGTAATGGAGAGAATCTGGATGCATGTCCAATTAGATTAGGGGTGATGAAATATTATTATATAAACTAGAAAGTCCATTATCACCACAATTATTTAACACTGTATTAGAAATATTGGCTTAAGCAATAAAAAAAAAAAGAAATTAAAGGAATTAGAATAGGCAATGAGGAAAAAAACCACCACTCTTTGCAAATGATATGATGATATGCTAAGAGAATCCTAGAAGACCATTCAAAAAACCAAATGGAAACAATTAACAGCTTTAGCAAAGTTGCAGGATGTATAATAAACCTATTAAAAAACCATCAAAATTTCTATATATTACTGACAAAGCCCATTAGAAAGAGATAAAGAAATTCCATTTAAATTTGCTGTGGACAAAAGAAAATACTTGAGTGTAGTATGCTTTCTAGTGGGGCCCTCTACACTTAGGGGTCTAACACCCAAGATAAACTCAAGAACTGTATTAATATAATTACAAAACACTTCTCACACAAATAAAGTCAGATATTAGAAAAATATCCAAATGCTCATGGGTAGGCCTAGCTAATATAACAAGAATGATAATTCTGCCTAAATTAATCTACTTGTTCACTGCTATACCAATCAAACTGAGTAAAAATTTATTTTATAGAACTAGAAAAATAACAAAATTAATATGTAATAACAAAAGGTCAAGAATATCAAGGAAAATAAGTAAAAATATACAAAGAATGGTGGTTTAGCAATATTAAACCTAAAACTATATTTTTGTGTAGAAGTTGGATTTGTTTAATACACATAATAAATTCAATATGTAACTTTTAAAGCTCTCCTCCTTTTCTGTGATTTTTCCCTAATAATCCCTGTTTTCATTTTTTAAAAAATATTTTATTATAGATCTTTATTTATAGGAAATCATTTCTTATAGAACAATAATATTCCATAACATTCATATACTATAGTTTATTCAGCCATTCACCAATTGATGGGCATCCATTCAGTTTCTAGTTTACCCATATGCATGGTTAACTTATTCAACACTGATGCTTATAAAACCTTCTGTTCCAAATTTTTCCCTCCTTCCCCCTACACCCTATCCTAGAAGATAGGTAGTTCAATACATGTTAAATATGTAAAATATATGTAAAATCCAATATGTGTATACATATTTATACAGATATCTTGCTTGCACAAGAAAAATCTGATCTAGAAAGAAAAAAAAAAACCTGAGAAGGAAAACAAAAATGCAAGCAAACAATAACAAAAAGAGTGAAAATGAATCATAACTCATTGTTGAAGAAAGCCACATCCATCAGAATTGATCATTTTATAGTCTTGTTGCTGTGTATAATGATCTCCTGGTTCTGCTCATTTCACTTAGCATCAGTTCATGTTAGTCTCTCCAGGTGTTTCTGAAACCATCCTGCTGGTCTTTTCTTGCAGAACAATAATATTCTATAACATTCATATACCATAATTTATTCTACCAGTCTCCAATTGATGGGCATTCACTCAGTTTCCAGTTTCTTGCCATTAAAAAAAAGGGCTGCCACAAACATTCTTGCACATACAGGACCCTTTCCCTTCTTTAAGATCTCTCTAGGATATAAGCCCAATAGTAACACTACTGGGTCAAAGGGTATGCACAATTTGATAACTTTTTGGGCATAGTTCCAAATTGCTCTCCAGAATGGTTGGATTCTTTCACAACTCCACCAACAATGTAAATTGTCCCAGTTTTCCTACATCCCCTCCAACACTGGTCATTGTTGTTTCCCTTCATCTTACCCAATCTGACAGTTGTATAGTGGTATCTTAGAATTTTCTTAATTTGCATTCCTCTGATCAATAGTGATTTGGAACACCTTTTCATATGAGTAGAAATAATTTCAATTTCTTTGAAAATTGTCTGCTAAAACTATATTATAAAGCATGAATAATCAAAACCATTTAGTACTGGCTAAGAAATAGAGTGATAGATCAGTGGAATAGTTTAGATTTACATGACACAATAATCAAGACCTAAAACAATCTAGTATGTTATAAACCCTGAACTCCAGCTTCTGGAATAAGATGTCAGTATTTAACAAAAATTGCTTGGAAAACTTGAAAATAATATTTCTGAAACTCATCAGAGGACTTTATCTCATTCTTCCTACAAAAACAAATCAAAATGGATAAATGATTTTGGCATAAAGGATGATAACCTAAAAAAAAATAATAGAACAACGAATAATTTAGCTAACAGATCTTTAGAAAAGGGAGGAATTTATGACCAAAGAAGAACTTGAGAATGCTTTGAAAGGCAAATGGACTACTTTGATTACATTAAATCAAAACTTTTTTGCACAAGCAAAACCAATAAGAAACAAGATTAAAAGGGAAATAAGTTGGGAAAAAAAAAATCTTTAGAACCAGTATTTCTGATTAAGGCCTTATTTCTAAAATATATGGATAACTGTATAAAATTTTTAAGAATATAAGTCATTCCTCAGTTGAAAAATAGTCAAAAGATATGAACAGATAGTTTTCAGATGAGGAAATTAAAGCCATCTATAGTAATATGGAAAACATTCTCTAACTCACGATTAATTAGAGAAATATAAATCAAAACAACTTTGAAATACCACCTCACACTTCTCAGATTGGCTAAAATGACAAGAAAAATAATGATAAATGTTGGAGGTGATGTGGGAAAACTGAGACACTGGTGCATTATTGATGGAGTTGTGAAATGATCCAACCATTCTGGGGAGCAATTTGGAACTATGCCCAAAGAGCTATCAAAGGTTTACATCCTTGGGCCAGCTGTGTCTTTCATTAAAGGGTCTATAGCTTAAGGAAATCATAAAGGAGGGAAAATGAGACACACGTGCAAAAATGTTTGTAGCAGTTCTTCTTGTGGTAGCAAAAATTTGGAAAATAAATAGATGCCCATCAATTGGTGAGTGACTTAACATTGTGGAATAGCATTGGTCTATAAAAATGATGAACAAAAAGATTTTAGAAAGGCCTAAAAATATTTACATAAACTGATGTTGAGCAAAACAAGCAGAAGCAGGATACATTATATTTGTATTTGTATTTGTATTTCTTTCCAAAGCAATCCCAATAAACAGAAAATCTGCATAAGGAGGGAGGAGACGGAATGTAAATCAACCTATGCTATGTTCTTTTCTTTTTCCTATTTGTTTTACATTTCTCCCATGATTTTTTCTCTTTTTCTCTGATTTTTTTCTCTCTCAAAGTGACTTCTAAAGCAATATATATTAAAATAAATGTTTAGTAGAAAAATAAATAATGAATTGGTGTGTTTTTTGTTCTGTTTTGTTTTGTTTTGTTTTGTTTTGTTTTGTTTTTTTCTTACTTTTCATGGTAGATCCTTGCATGCAAAAGTACTTGTTTGATGGTTTTGTCCCAATTGTTTTTAGTTGTATCTAACTTTTCAAGATTGCTTTTGGAGTTTTCTTGGCAAAGATAAAGAATTGGTTTGCCATTTCATTTTTCAGCTCCTTTTTAAGATGACGAATCTGAGAGGGGGTATCACATAGTTGGGACTCTCAGGCCAGATTTGAAGTAAAAACGATTAGTGTTTCAGACTCCAGATCTGACAATCTATCTACTGCACTATTTTGTGCAAATTTTAATTGTCATTTTGTGAAATCAAAATTCCTCAAAGTCTATGGTATGAGAACCTAAAGAGATGAACATGGTCAAAATATAAGCTCCCATTTACATTTCTTTCTTCCTTGAGTCTTTATCTTCAAGGATTTTTCCCTCAAGTTAATCTGTAGTCACTTCTCTCTAAAGACAGAAACCTAATCATGCAGGATCTCTCCTCTCAGGCTCTTATCAATTCTATCCCTTGAAGAAATGGAGCATAAAATTATCCATCTCTAGCAAGGAGAAGAATCTTAAGAAAATGGGGCTTGAAAGCCTAGTTATATTTACATGTGACAAATAAGACTCTCTATAAAGTACATTGTGTGTATGTGTGTATGTGTGTGTGTATACCTCCAAGGAAGGGCTTAAATAGCCTTAATGTTATCTTCTGATGATGATAGAGAAATTAGAATGGAAGGTAGAGTTTTAAAAGATCCATTGTCAAGGATTTTTCTACTCCATAGCCAATGATGAGTTTTTTTTTTTTTTTAATTATCTCAAAGAAGCAAGTCTTTTAATAATAAACCATGTTTGTCGTTTGGATCCCCAGAAATTTCTAGAAAAGCTCCATGCAAGTTCTATTACATGGTCCCTATATAATTCCTCTCATTACTTCTTCATGAAATATTACTCCTATTGCAGGAAAATATTTCAGCTTGCCAAATTATAAGATTATGTTCTCAGTCTTTGAAGTTAAAAATATAATGAGTTTTTTGAGGTTAAGAAAAAAATCATAGTTTTTGTCTGGCATTAAGGAAAAAGCTATGAATTACTCAAACATGTGAATGTGGAATGAACAAAACCAAGATAGAATATGACTTCTACTAAAATTTCAAGAATAAGTAATCTAGATTGAATAAAAAGATGGTCCATTATATGTCCTTTTTCATTGATAGAGCACAAATAAAAATTAACTATTCATTCCAGGCTATTATTTGAATTGCAGGTGACCTCAAGCAAAAATATTAAGCCCTATATTAGCTATCACCCATATGACAAAGGCTAATCATATTTTACTGGACCATGAAAATGGCAGTAACAGCTAAGGGAGAAAATTCTAGACAGTGTTGTAAATGTCAGTTGAAGAGGGATTAGGAAGTAGGAGTTATGCCAAAAAATTTCAGTGAAGGAAAAATAAATTGCTAAAATACTTATTAGAGGGTGGAAGATAGGGAAAGGCATCAGGGTATTTTATGTTACAACTTTGTTTTCCCAATACATGCAAAATCTATATTACTATTAGTCTTGTGTACATACAAAGTCATATTAAGACTTTAAGAATCCTGCTTTCCCCTTACAGGAGAGTCCTATAAATACAATGGAAATTAATTAGAATGATGACACCATACATATTCCAAAAGTGGTTCTAGTCACCTGATCAAATGTCAGAGAATGGTTCTCTGATTGACAAGGGAGTCATTCAAAAAAGGGCTTTTAAATTCAATCTCTTTCATTGCTTTAGTGATTTTTGAGAGATCAATAATTGGTAAATGAAGTGGAATATATAACATTGTGTATTTTAAAAGTCTAGAGGACTCCTTGGCATTTTAACATTCCCATTTGTTTGCAGTAGATGCAACATCAATGCTTTGAGAACTACAGATAAATTTCTGTGAGTGATCTTTGGAACTCCAGACCAATGATTGTTGAAAAGTAAGATTATCCTATACTTGTGTAATATTTAGACTTGAATTTCATTGTATAGTATTGAACTGAAACTTTATCCTACTCCTTCAGAGACTAAAGTAGTATGTACTGGTTATATTGGGGAAAATGTTTATATTGTTCTTACTATATCTTTGGAGTAAATCACAATTTATAAAAACTACCAAATATTAAATGGTTAAAAGGTCTGGAAGTTCAGCTGTTAGTTATTGTCTTCTAATAATGAATAATTTACAGGAAGATAACCAGTGGAAGCTTAATTAATAAATTGGACAGTAGCGATGCCCTGAGGCTCTAAATCATAGGGGTTCTCAAACTACAGCCAGCAGGCCAGATGCAGCCGGCTGAGGATTTTATGCTGCCTGCCGGGTTATGGCAAATGGGCTGAGTAACGGAAACAGTGTGAGGTTTTGTTTTTACTATAGTTTGGCCCTCCAACAGTCTGAGGGACAGTGAACTGGCCCCTTATTTAAAAAGTTTGAGGATCACTGCTACTTAGTACCTTGGGTGAGCAATGTAGCATCCTGACCCAGAGAGACTAGAACCCTCTCTTATAAGGGCTATACTCTCTTATAAAATTCTGGTTACTATAAATTATGATTTTTGACTGTAGGACATGATGAAAGGGGAGAATTTCAGAGTATGACACTTCATATAATACTTAAAAAATTTGAAATATATTTTAATAGTTCATAACATTGCTTTATTGGTTTCTTAATCCTCTGTTAAACTTTGAATTCAGTAAGGTCAAGGGACCATGTCAAAGGAGCTAAATCAGTTCTGTTCCTTGGCCGTTTCAGTGGCATAAATCTTTACACAGAGTACATGTTAAATATATCCTAATATATTTATATTGATATCAGCTATTATTCATTTTCCTTTGATAAATGAGTTAATACACAGACCCAGACATATTCAGTTTCATTAAGACTAACATACATTTGTACTAAAGGAATTGTTTGTGATTACAGATTTGGATTAGACAATTCTTTCTTCCTCTATCACTCAAGATTATTAACAAAGAAATTAGATATTTTAAAAAAAAAATTATGGGTCTTGGACTCCAGAGCCTCTTTTTCTGTCTCTTCTTATATTCTTTACCAGGTTAATTCCATGTTTTTTCCTGAATTGTAAATTCAATTATTATTACTATTATTACTTTTTTTTTTTTTTTTTTTTTTTTTTTAATGGTTAGGCACTGCTTACAATTGGATCTCAGGTTTGTGGGGACTGCTCCAGCTGTGAAAAAAAGCTTCCTGTTCAGGCGCATCCTGTTTCTAATCTGCTGCTGTTGCAAGAAATTCCCCTCAGGGATTTCTTTACTTCCTATTACTTTCCCTTTTCTGCTGTAAACCTCACATATATTAATCTCCCTGGGTTCTAATTTTCCCTCACCTACCAACTTTTTTTTTTTTTTTTTTTTTTTTTTTTTAGTCTAAAATGCCTGCCAGTACTTTTCACACTTCATCAGATCTGCAAGAATACTGCCTTTGGGTCAAAGCCAGACATTGAGACTTGGCAAAATATGCTGCAAGGTAGTTTTCTTTCTGCATTGTCTATAGCTGACATCTTCTCTCAGGTCCCCAAACTGAAAATTAGCAAGAATTCTCAGGGGCTTATGAGTTTATTAGAGCTTCCATTCATTAGCTAAATAGTATTATGGTTATTATATTTCCCTTTCAAGTCTAGAAGAAAGTAAAATAGCACCCACCAATCCATATATTTTAATGATTTATTTAATCAATTTTCTGGCCCAGATATTCAACATCAAAGATTTAAAGGGGCTAGATGGCTTGGTCTGAAACTCAAAACTTGGGTTGTAATATCATAGCACATACAAGAGTAAATTTACCCTGTTTAAATGTTTCTTGCTATTTAATGCAGCCAGGGAAAAAGGAACAAAGTGCCATAGACATATTCTTCAGCCACAGGAAAAAAAATCTTAACTTTCTCTAGGGATCTCTGATTTGAAGAGGGGGAAGGTAATGTTTTCAAAAAAAAAAAATCACCTCATATTTTAATGACTTTTGATTTGAGAACAAGTCAGAAAACAATATATTTCATAGCAATGTGTATGAAAATCAATACGAATTTGTAGCTATCTAGTGTCTAATTTTAATTAATTGAATAACTTCTCTACTCTGTCAAACAATAATTACTTTTTCAAACATAAGACAGCCTGACTCTGCCCTTCTGGATTTCTTGATTTGGGTCACATTGTACTTTAAAAGAACACTAGAATTAGGAAATGTGTTCTTTGGTTCAGATATTCCTCTTATGTGATATTGTGTAATTCATTTGATTTGTGTGGATATCAATTTGTTCACTGGAGAAACTGAAACTAAAATTTCCTAAGTTCCTTCCTAGTCTACATTCCATGATTTTCTTGATATTGGAGGGACAAAATAATGCAAGTAATGCAAGTAATATTTCGTTAAGTAAATTGCAAAAGAAGAGATAAATTCACTTTTATTACTCATTGTCTTAAATGAACAGCTTCTGAGAATAAAACAATACACACATACACACATACATAAAAATTTATACACACATACACATACATACATACACATACATATAATTTCTATACTGAGATATCATTGAAATTATTATTTTTTTATTTTGCAAGTGTATTTTTTTTTTAATTTTAAGGGGGGGTCACTGGAATATTTATATTCAGTTTCCTAGAAACACAAATATTGAGATCATATCCTTAGCTCTAAATTGACAATTAAGAGATAATTTCATCTAACTTTTTTTTTTTTTCCAGGGGTAAAACTTTGGTCCATAAAGTTCAATACATTGCTTAAGGTCACAAAGATAAGATGATACAAAGCCAGATATTGCCTGAGCTTCTTTGATTACAAATCCAGTACTTTTTGCATTGTACCACGTTGCCTCCAAATTCATGCACTTGCTATTGTAATTGCTGAGTTTTTTTCTTTCCATATTTTTATTATTGGGGGTAAAGTTAAACATATAAAAAATAATAGGATGTTGATACTATCACAATGTGAATATTAAACTTATTAACTGAAATTATGGGCAGGCTCTAATATCACTGTAATCTGGTTGGAAAAGATGTAATTTAACCCAAGACTTTGTGATTTCCTTAATGTATGTGCTCTTTCTATTAGAGACTGAAAACTTTCTATGCCTTGATATATAATCAATCATCTAACATTTATTGATAATAGTTGTTGTGGACAAGAAATGCATCACTGTATATGCATCCTGACAATATTTCACTGTAATACTTATCTAGTTTTAGAGCGGCCTGAAGATTATCATTGAGTGTGAATTCTGGTAGTATCTGTCAAAGCCTACCCTTTACTGACGTGGTCTTCAAGAGTGCAATCACATTTATGCAATTAGACTTCAGTAATGGATATTAGTGGAACGAAGTAGATAGATAACATTCATATAATCAAAAATGTCTCTCTTAAATTCTTAAATAGATGTATGACCTAATAATTTAGATTATTTCATGGAATAAAGCAAATGGCAATCAATAATCATATCAATTCTCATTATCATCCATGGCCCACATTATTTCTCACAGACATTATACTCAACATGCTCAAGCCCTTTCTCAATTTCTCATGAAATTGCCAAGACACTGATTATTCCTCATGTTTTTAATTTTCTCTGCTCATTTTGTTTTTGATACTATATTTTTATAATATAATTTTCTTAGATTTTTATAAATAGGTTTTTTAAATGCCTCTGAATCATAACATTTTTCTTAAGTTTACAGGACAAAAATTCATTATGAATAAATTACAAAGTTTTATTATTTAAGTAATTCAGATCACACACAAAAGTAATGGATACTCTTAGAATGCAAAATATAAAGAAAGAATAGCAATGTTTACTGACATTTAAACCATGGATTATAAAAAAAAATAATTCATTGCATATGAAATCAAAAGTTTAGACTGTGAGCTATCTCAGCAATAAGATCAATATGGGAATTTGAGTAAAACTATGTTGAAACAGATGAAGTAAGCAGAGCATGGGGGACCATCTTTAATCATTCTAATATATGTCTTAACACTGGATCCAGACAACTCCAGAGGAGAAAGTAAAGTGGGTGTTTTTGTACACCACTTCCTCATTTAAATCCAATTCACTTGCAAGTCATTATATCATCTATATTATGATATGATCCTCTTCAAGAAGGAAATCCAAAAACATTCTGTTGATACACATGAAATAGCAATACTATAGGCAATATAGAAAGTAATGTCCCTAATTCTGACTCTGCATGGAAACCTCTACATTGCCTTATCAAGTCAATTAGTGTATTGTTGACCAGGAACCTTGTCAGAAATATAACAAAAGTAGTTTAGCCATTTTGGAGTTCAGTTATGCAGTATCAACATTGAATAACAGTCTTCATCAAATATATTAACTTTTTTTATTTAATGGTAATTAAAGAATGGTGATTGGTCAGACTATTATTATTATTTATAATTATGTTATTATTTTGCTTTTAAATTATTAGTGATTGATGTTTGAAGAAAGATTGTATAATGGATGTGAAATTAGACTAATATAAGTTTTCATAAACATTTTATTGGTATTTATTGTTATTTATATCATAGTTTTGTAAGTTATTTTCTTAAAATTTTCACTTTTACTTACTTATTTTAGGTTATATATGTACATTCATTCTTACATGTTTACATGACATGTGTAATATTGAGAGAGAAGAATCAGAACAAAATAAAAAGAGAACATGAGAAAGAGAAAAAAAACAGAAGGAAAACAGTATTCATTTTCCATAATTTTCTCTGGATGGAGATGGCTGTTCCCATTGAAAAATTATTGGGATCTTTGGGGGAATGGTGTCAAGATGAGGGAGTAAAGTCAGGAAGCTACTGGAGCTCTGCTAATTTCTCTCAAAAACAACCTAAACCCAAGCCTCTGAACAGAATCTGATGGAATGAAACCACTCTCTAGCTGAAGAAAGACTGAAAAACTTCAAAAAGGTTAATTTTATTGGGGTAAAAAGAGTATACAGCTCAATTCAGATAGCATCTGGAAAGGCCAGTGAAAAGGTCTTAATCACAAAAAAACCAGCAATTAAGACCCTCAGTCCTGTCTCAGTAGAGGAACAAATCAGGGGGCAGATTCCAATCCCAACTCAGAAGGCACATTCTAGTAAACCATATTATTTCCTGAAAAGAACAGTCAAAACTACCCCCTTCAAAGAAAATGGCCACCTGTGCTCAAAGCCAAGGCTGAGAGCTGCATAGAAAGCCTGGACAGTGCCAACTTTACTCCAAGAGCAGAGCTTAACCATAAAAGTAAAAAAGAAGAAATACCAAAAGAAAATGAAATAAAATGAGCAAGAAACACAAAAAAACCCTTCAAAATAGGAAGCTACTATGGTGACAGGGAAGACCAAAACACAAACTGAGAGGAGGACAGAACATCCACAGAAGAAATCTCCAAGAGTGAGATAAATTGGTCTCAAGCTTCTTCGAAATGCTTATAAAAGACTTCAAAAACCATAAAAGAAGTGGGGGAAGAAAAAAATGAAAAAAAGAAATGAGATATATGCAAGAGAGTCGACAGTTTGGAAAAGGAAGGAAAAATTGTCTGAAGAAAACAACTACTTAAACACTAGAATAAACCAAATGGAAACAGAGATACAAAAAATAATTAAAGAAAATCACATTTTAAAGACTAGAACAGGACAAATGGAAGCTAATGACATCGTGAGACAGCAAGAATCAATCAACCAAACTAAAAAATGAAAAAAAAAAAAAAAAGAAGAAGAAATTGTAAAATACCACATATACATTTGAAAACAGATCCAGAACAGATGATGTAAAAATTATTTATCTACCCTGAAGGTCATGACTTTAAAAAACAAAACAAAGCCCTGGATAGCATTCTTCAAGGGATCATTAAGTCAAACTTCTCTGATATTCTAGGAGCAGAGGGGGCGATACTCATTGAAAGAATTACTTTAAAGTTATTATATTAAATTATAAATTATAATATTAAATATTATAAAATATATTATATTAAATTAAAAAGACAAAAAAGATTATTGGAATTGCCTTGACTCAAGTGGCAGAACCAAGAGGGCAAAAAGTAGGCAGTGTTTGTCTGAGTTCTTCCTGGTTTGCCTCAGTTCAATCCCAAATGAAGATTCTGAACTGGAATGACAGAGTCCACAAATACATAAGAGTGTAACAAATTTCTATCAGAGGATATGTTGGAAAAACTTCAGCAAAAGTTGTCCAGACCTGTTCACTGAAGGATTTTGATACCAGCCCAAATCCTGATCATAGATGAGAAATGAAGGAGCAGAACTCACAAAAATGGCCAAATAGGAGGAGTTCGTTTTTTTCAAAATTCTCTCAGCCTAATACACTACATAACTATAGCACACTGCACAAGTGTTAACTGCATACTGTGCATGCAGGGCCACATAAACAAATTGCTATTTTGTGCACATGATTCCTTACCACTTTAGTATAACTTCTTTAATTACAACACTTGCCTCCTGACTTATCAGGAAGGCTGAGATGCCCTTAGCAGTGATGGTGAACCAAACCAGACCCATCAGCAGAGTTCCACTGGACTAAAGTGTCTTATACCTTGCTCAGGATTCCCCACTATTTGTGATCTTAGTGCATCTCTAGCTTCCTTTTGTTTTAATTGAAGCAGGTATACATCAGGCTAGGAAGAATCACACAGGCAAGTAGTAATATAATCAGCAAGATGAATAAACACGATATTGTAAAAGACTTCCATGAGTCCCAGAAGGAAGGTAGAGAAAATAACTATTAACTCATCACCACACATACACTTCCTTCATTATCCAAGAGACAGTTCAAAGCAAATCTATTGTCCATCACTTCATGTGTCAGAAAATCCAATTATTCCTACTGGTTGTGAAGTCCTGCATCAGTCTCATCAATAATTATTTTTGATATTCATTAGTCAATCACCATACCCATAGGGTCAACTGCCAGGCTCTTTCTGTGGCATATGTAGTCAGAGATGGAACCATGTGATGTTTCTTGGATCTTTTCTGTTTCAAGTGGCTTCTTTTTTTTCCATCTCTCTCCAATGGACAAGGTGAATACAGCTCGTTGGCAGCCATCTGATTCCTTCTCCATCTGTGGAGATACAAGAAAACCCTCTCCCCCAGGCAGTTAACCTATCTGGTCCCTTCCATTCACCACTTTCTGGGTCTCTCCACATCACATGGTGATTATCAAAAGAAAGTGGAGCTGCTTGCACTGGACACTGTCCTTCTGGAGGGTTATAAAACCTGTCTGCTGGAGCCAGTGCATCTTTTATCAAAAATCAAGAAGTTAATAGTATAAAGGGCTAGATTTAGAAGTTCTCTAGGGTTACCCGTGGCTCCCCCTTTCTTTTGTTTTTGGAGGAGCACCTTAATGCCTCTGTTTCTCCTCTCTCCTATTGTCTGTCCTTGAGGATTAAAGGGTATGCCTGTAGTATGTGAAATCTTATATTGTGCACAAAAGTGTGTAAAATGTTTAGATATATATATGCAGGTCCATTGTCTGTTTTTATTGCTTGTGGCACACCTATAATTGCAAATACTTGTATAAGGAATTGAGTGACCACTCAGGCTGTCTCTCTTGTTGCTGGTATTGCAAAAATGAATCCTGAAAAGATGTCTACTACAACATGGATAAAAGACAGATTACCAAAAGTCTTATAATGGGTCACATCCATATGCCAAATTTACTGGGTCAGATACCACGAGGTTCTTCCCTGGAGGGAGTGTAGGAGCATGGAAAGGAAGGCAAGCTGTATAGCTTTTTACTATGTTTCTAGCTTCCTCTTTTGTTATTCCAGATTGTAAATGTAAAGTTCCAGCAGCCTGATGATATTTAGAATGTTAGAAGAGGATTTTTTTTCCTACAAAAGGAGTAAACACTCCTATTTTATGTTCAGATTTCAATCTCAATCCAAATGTATCCTGTCCCTTCCTCCCTGGTTTCAAATGCTGCTTCTAATCATGCTACAGGAGGAGGGCAAAACTGTGCTGGCAGTGCTGATGATGTCACCACCCCTCCCATTCTTCCTTTTGCCCACACATGAAGTCGGAGCTGAGGGAGGAGGATCAGGAAACTGAGGATACAACAAGAGGGCATAAGTGGGCATAGGAGTAAGTGAAGGCAGGCAGAGAAATAGAGAAACGCTATGTCCCTCAAGCAGTGCAAATTAATCTTCATCCATGCTCCACCACCTTACACCAGGGCTGTGGGCACTATCCCCTGATTTATTCTCCTCATACTTCCTTGTATGACAGCTCAGGCTAAAATCTTTCAGTTCTTATATGTGGGATTTCATTTTTTTTAGAAATTTTATTAAAGCTTTTTATCTACAAAACATACACATGGGTAATTTTTCAACATTGACCCTTGCAAAATTTTCTGTTCCAATTTTTCCCCTCCTTCTTCCCACCCCTCCCGCAATACATGTTAAATATGTTAAAGGATATGTTAAATCCAATATAAGTATACATATTTATACAGTTATCTTGCTCTATAAGAAAAGTCTGATCAAGGGGAGAAAAAAAAAACCTGAGAAAGAAAATAAAATGCAAGGAAACAGCAGAGTGAAAATGCTATATTGTGATCCACACTCAGCTCCCACTGTCCTCTCTCTGGGTGTAGCTGACTCTCTTACCCACTGAACAAGTGTAACTGGTTTGAATCATCTCATTGTTGAAGAGAGACGCATCTGTTAGGATTGATCATTATATAGTCTTATTGATGCCTTGTATAATGATGTTCTGGTCTTGCTCATTTTCCTCAGCATCAGTTAATGTCTCTCCAGGCCTCTCTGAAATCATCCTGCTGGTCATTTCTTACACAACAACAAATAATATTCCATATTATTCATATACTATAAGTTAGTCAGCCAGTCTCCAATTGAGAGGCATTCACTCAGTTTCTAGTTTCTTGCTACTACAAAAAGGGCTGCCACAAACATTTTTGCACATGTGAGTCCCTTTCCCTCCTTTAAGATCTCTTTGGGAAATAAGCCCATTAGAAATAACTGCTGGGCCAAAGGGTATGCACAGTTTGATAACTTTTTGAGCATAGTTCCAAATGGCTCTCAAGAATGGTTGCATCCATTCACAATTCCACCAATAATGTATCAATGCCTAGTTTCTGCCATACTAATTTCCAATGTTCCCAGCAGTTTTTGTCAAATAGTGAGTTCTTAACTCAAAAACTGGGGTCTATTTGTCAATCAAACACTAGATTGCTATGGTTATGGACTATTTTGTCCTGTGAACCTAACCTATTCAACTGATAGACTATTCTATCTCTTAACCAGTACCAAATGGTTTGGTAACAGCTACTTTATAATATAGTTTTAAATTTGGTATAGCTAGGCCACATTCATTTGTATTTTTTTACAAATTTGCTTGAAATTCATGACCTTTTATTCTTACAGATGAATTTTGTTGTTATTTTTGCTAGGTCAGTAAGATAGTTTCTTTGAAGTTTGATTGGTATAGCACTAAATAAATAATTAGTTTAGGTAGTATTGTCATCTTTATTATATTCCCTTGACTTATTCAAGAGCACTTGATATTTTTCCAGTTGTTCAAATCTGACTCTATTTGTGTGGAAAGTGTTTTGTAATTTTGCTCATATAGTTCTTGACTTTCCCTTGGCAGATAGATTTCCAAGTTTCTTATACTATTGACAGGTATTTTAAATGGAATTTCTCAGGGGCAGAGCCAAGATGGAAGAGAAGATACACGTGATTTTGTGAGCTCCCTTCTTCCCTCATTACGAATTAGTTAAATCAGCCTCAAAAATAACTCTGTACTGATAGAAACCACAAGGTCTGGAAGCACAACTTACCAGCTGAAGAGAATCTGGAGTTTCAACAGAAAAGGTCGGTTCCCAGGGGAGGAAAAAAAAAGAGGCCAGCACAGACGATTTGGTGCTAGCACACTGAGCCAATCATGCTGGGGAGGGCTCTGGGATCAGAGAAGCCACTGAGATAGAAGAATCTGGCACAGCTCTTCTCTGCTTATAAAACATCAGTTAAGAAGAGAAATCAAGCCACTTTAAAATATAAAGCCAGATACTAGAACCCCAATCTGAAAGTGACCTAACAGATGGCGGCACTGTGGGTGTGGCTGACTTAGGCTGTCTGGGCTTTCACCTGGGGGTAGTTAAGAAATTGAAAAGTGGGTGGACACCGCCCAAGGCAACACATAGTGCCTTGCTCAGCTGGAGGCTGTGGAGCTCAGCCCCAGAAGTCCCAGAGAAGTGGAACCTTTGAAATAGGGACCACGGTTTCTGGGTAGACTCTTCCAGTTTGAGCGCAGGGGCTTTTCATGTCAGCTGCTGACATCCACGCCCCCCTGGGACACATAGGCTGGCTTTGTGTCACCTTTACTGTTCAGTCTTAAACCTCAGGGAAGTCGCTAGGACACACAGCTCCCTCAAAGCAGAGCCATGCTAATCACCTCTGAGGCACTTCCAGGGAGGGGGAGGGGAACTCTCTCCCAGAGCTCTCTCTTAGCTCAGGCCCAGGAGCCGCTGCATCCATCTGGTCTGGGAGGAAGCTGGTAAAGAAATAAATAAATAAATTTCTTACCCCAGGGACAGACCCCAAAAGATTTTTTAAATATGAGTAAAAAGCCAAGAAGAACAATCGATTCTTTCTACACAGAGAAAGAGCGGGTTTCCAACCCCGAGGAAGTTAATAGCAGAGAGTCTGCAGATAACAGCCTAAAGGGGAACGATACCTGCCCTCCATCACATAACTCTCTCCTAGAAGAGACTATGAAAAAGTTAAGAGAGTTTGAAGAAAAATGGGGAAAGGAAAGAGAACCTATGATAGAGATTAACAATGTTCTGAAATTTGAGTTGGAAAAAATAAAGAATTCACAGGAGATTCAGAGAAACAAAATTTGTGCATTAGAAAAGGTTAAAAAAATCACAGGAAAGTAGGATTTCTGAATTGGAGAAGATAAAAAAAATCTCAAGAAAATAGGATTTCTGAATTGGAAAAAGAAAATAATTCTCTAAAAAAATTAGGGAAATGGAAAAAAATTCAATAGAGCAAAATAATTCATTTAAAAACTCAATTGGGCATATACAAAAAGAACTAAAAAATGTGAATGAAGAAAATAACTCACTAAAAATCAGGATGGAACAAATAGAAATGAATGATTCTTTGAGAACCCAAGAATCAGTCAAACAAAACAAAAACAAAACAAAAAAAAAAGATGAAAAGCTTGAGAATAACATCAAATACTTACTGGGAAAATCTATAGACCTGGAAAATAGATCTACGAGAGATAATCTGAGGATCATTGGACTTCCCGAAAACTAACACCAAAAAAAAAAAAAAAAAAAAAGAGCATAGAGTCTATTTTACAGGAAATCATTAAAGAGAATTGTCCAGAGATAATAGAAACAGAAGGGATAATAGATGTCAAAAGAATTCATCAAACTCCTTCTAAAAAAGACCCTAAAAAAAGAACACCATGGAATATTGTGGCTAAGCTGCAGAATTACCACACAAAGGAGAAAATCTTGCAAGCAGCTAGAAAAAAAAACAATTTAAATACCAAGGTGACACAATAAGGGTCACTCAAGATCTGGCTGCCTCCACATTAAAAGATCAAAGGTCCTGGAACCTGATATTCTGAAAGGCAAAAGATCAAGGATTGCAACCAAGAATAAACTACCCAGCTAAGTTTAGCATTTTTTTCCATGGAAGAAGATGGTCATTCAATTAAATGGAATTTCTCTTTGTATCTCTTGCTGTTAGATATTGTTAATGATGTATAAATATGCTGATGATTTATATGGATTTATTTTGTATTCTGCAACTCTGCCAAAGTTGAGTGTTATTTCTAATAGCTTTTTAGTACAATCTCTAGCATTCTCTAAGTATACCATCATATCTGCAAAGAGTGATAATTTGGTTTCCTCATTACCTACTCTAATGCCTTTAATCTCTTTCTCAACTCTTATTGCCAAAGCTTGCATTTCTATATATAGTAATGGTGATAGTGGGCAACCTTGTTTTACCTCTGATCTTATTGAGAATGTTTCCAATTTATCCCATTACATATGATGCTTGCTGATGTTTTAATCAGATGCTACTATTTTAAGGAAATGTCCATTTACTCTTATACTTCTTAGTGTTTTAATAGGAATGGATGTTGGATGTTATCAAAAAAATTTTTCTGCATCTATTGAGAAAAATCATAGGTTTTTGTTAGTTGGTTATTAGTGTAGTAAATTATGCTAATAGTTTTCCTAATATCGAACCAGCCCTGCATTGCTAGTATAAATCTTACTTAGTCATGATATATTATCCTGGATATAATTTTTTGTAATCTCTTTGCTAATATTTTATTTAAGATTATTGCCTCAATATTCATTAGGGATATTAATCTATAATTTTCTTTTTTTGTTTTAGTCTTACCTGGTTTAGGTATAAGTAACATGTCTGCGTCATAAAAAGAATTTGGTGGAAGTCCTTCATTCCCTATTTTTCCAAATACTTTACATAGTATTGAAGTTAAATGTTCTTTAAATGTTTGATAGAATTCACGTGAAAATCCATCTGGCCCCAGAGATTTTTTCTCAGGGAGCTGATTAATAGCTTCTTCATAACTTCATTACTATTTGTTCAGTTCTGATTTTTAATGAATGTTTTCTTCATTTCCTTTTTAGTTATTTTTTGTATTTGTCCAATTTAATTTCTAAATGAATTGTTTTGTTTTCTTTTTTTTTCACAAATTCTGTTTTTAAGGAATTATTTTCTTTTTCTATTGCACAAATTCTGTTTTTCAGGGATTGTTTTCTTTTTCCATTTTGCCAACTCTATTTTAAAAGGAGTTATAATGCTTCCATTTCACTAAGTCTATTTTGTAATAAATTTTCTTCAGATAATTTTTGTGTTTTCTTTTCCAAACCATCAGTAAAGTTTTCATTTCCTTTCCCTACATTTCTTCTAGTCTGTTTCAGGTAGTGCAATAACTTTTAAATTGTTTCTCCTAAATCTATTTCCTAGGTCAGTTGTTTTTTCCAATGAGGCACTTTACTTTTTCTCTCTCTTTTTTTTGAATTTTAGTTTAACAGTCTCTTAATGTGTCAAAGATCCTTAGCACCCATTTGTCCATTTTTAATGAATAATTTTATTCATTTAACTTTTGTATATTTTTTCCATTTGAATAATTCTACTTTTTAAAGTTTTTTCTTCAGCCGATTTTATTTTTTCTTACACTTGGCCAATATTTTTTAAGGAATTTATTTCTTGAATCAATTTTTATCCTTCCTTTTCCAAGCTGTTGATTATCTTATGCAATAGCTCTCATTTTCCCAATTTTTCTTCTATCTCTCTTCTTGACTTTTAAAATTATACATGAGTCCTGGTTTCTTGAATTTTATGTCAATTAATATATGCCTTTGAGATTTTACATTTAGTTTTGTTGTACTTTTTGGAGTTTCTATTTTGGTCTTCTCTGTCATCACATCTTTTTTTTTTTTTTTTTTCATGACTTAAAGTTGAGCTCTGCTGCTTAGGCATGGGGGCATTGTCCCAAGCTTCTTCTGCAGCTTTGATCTTTGCTTTGAGCACAGGAGCCCCTTCTGTTTGCTGGGTTGCTCATAGAACTGGGAAATAGACTGAGCTGGCCCCACTTGTTATTTTTTATTTTGTTCAGGTTGCTAAATAAATTCTTGTGTTGATCCATGTGACTATACCACTGCTTTGCACTGCTACTGTTTTACTGAGTCAGGATTTTGGCTTCTGACCCATTTTGTGATTACAATACTCCCACTCACTTTCCTCCACAGTCTGAGATGGAGTGTGCATCCCTTTCACCCCAGTGAGAGTGACCTTTCTTGCAATCCTTCCAATTAAGCTGAATATTTTTTCATTTTGATTTCCATAGTTTCTGTCATTCAAAAATTTGTTTTGAAAGTTGGTTTCATATTGTTTTTAAAGGGACACTAGGAGAACTCAAATAGTGTTCTGGCTCAAAATATGCAATCTTGCCTCTGCCCCCAGAAATTCCATCATGGCTGTAAACTTCCTCTTCCCCTCCAAGAAAGCCATTCATCATAACAAATTGTGTTTTTGAGGGAAAAAAGTAAAAAGAACAGCAAAAATCAGTACCAGTTTCAGAGAATTCTGATAATGTGGATAATGTACAATACTGGTGAAGTTCCCATCACTTTTTTCCAATCCGGCTTATTCTTTGTATTTTTTGCAATGTTCACTTTTAGTTGTGAGTGGTAATTCTTTTAATTTATTTTCTTGTAATTTTTATACTTTATGGCTTTACTTCACTTTGTATCATTTCTTGTACGTCTTTCTATGCTTTATTACATTCTTCATTTCTTACTGCATAGTGATATTTAATTACATTCATGTTCTACTCTTTTTTAATCATTATGCAGTCTGTGGATGTATTTGTTCCTAATTCTTTGTGATCACAAAAACATAATTGTAAATATTTTGCTTTGTATGGGAACTTCATTCTTATAAATAGTTTCACTTGAGTACAGGTCCAATGATATAACCTCTAGATCAAAATTTTCTAAAGAAAATGTAGGGAAAAGAAATTTTTAAAAATTCCTTATCAATTTGCTTTTCAAAATATTTTCAAGATTTTACTCATATTTAGCTATGAAACCTCTGTAATATACAATGGATGCAGGATATTTTAATAAGTCTGAAAATGAGAGATATAAGGATGAAGTTTTATATACATATATATGTATACTCTTAATTTTTCATATGGGAAATTTGGTTTTATGTTTGAAATACATTTATCTAGAATCTTGTGGTATATCCATCATTCCATGATATTGTCATATGTTTTTACAGAAGTTTTTTGTTCACAGATGAATTTTATGATTTTTTAAAATCAACTAATACAATAGTTATGAGTCTAAGAACTCCATTGTTAGGGGAGAAAAGGCATAGTCAAGGATGGGGAGAGGAAGACTATTTTTGTCATACAATTTATTTGTGAATTGTAAAATTTTATTATATTCTGATACCTCTGCTAAACTGTTAAATATGCTAGCAATGACAAAGAACAAATTGTCCAATCAAATCTACTTTCTGAAAGGCTAAAGTCTATGAAAAGTATATAGAAGTTTATTCCAAGACACCAGAATGTTTTGTCAGGGCACTATGAAATAAATAACCTGAATGATGCTTTGATTGTCTACATAGATGTTTCTGTACCAGTGTTCCCGTATAATATATATATTAGTATGCTTTCTATAGTATAGAAAGAGGAAGAAAAATAGAAATTAAAACTCAACTCTTCAATTTCCTAGTTGTATATTGATAATAAAGTGCCTTATGCTGTCAGATTGTTTCTTCATTTGTAAAACAGGGCAATAATAACTGAAATATTTTCCTCTAAAGTTATTGAACCAGAAAGGTAGTACAGGGGACAGAATATTTGACTTGGAGTCAATTCTGTAACCCTAGTCAAATTACAATTTTTTTCTGCCTCATTTTTCTCATATGAACAATTAGGACAATAATATTACTTGGCCTAAAGTTGTTATTAGGATCAATTGAGAATATAATTAAAATGCTTTCAAAATTTTAAAATGTTGTAAAAATCGATTATAGACTAATAGACTATCACTATTATTATTGCTGCTGTTGGTACAAAGAAAGAACTTTGGAAATCTTAAATATTGTGCACATATACATGTATATAAGCATATATGTGTGCATGCATATGCATATATATTTATATGTTTGAGAGAGAGTTATTGCTATCTTGAATTGGTATGCAATATTGTTTGAGAACCCAATGTGTTACTCCACAAAAGTCTTTTTTATCATCAGACTTTCTAAAATGTTTATCTTCTTCAACTTGGCCATCCCACTCCATTCAAAATGATGCCCTTTTCACTGTTACTTTTAACATCATTTTTTCTCAGAAAAAGTATTCAATTTCATATGTCCTTATTCCTCCCCACTTTCCTGAATTCAGCTATTTTATAGACATTCTGCATGTGCATGTGTGATTGATTGCTTTTATGTTATGTACCTATGTTTACATGCTTATTTTCAAGATGAAATAACACTGGATTTGGAGTTAGAGAATTTGAATTGTGCTCTGATAACTCACCACCTTTATCTACTTAGAAAAGTTCTATAACTCAGTTTTCACAGGGATAAGCCATTAAACACCATAAGTACTCATTAAATATTATCATTTGACTATAGAAGGTAATAATTTTCATTTATGTAGAACTTTAAAGTTTGCAAAAGGAGAATTGTTCTAAGTATTCACTAGATGTTGTAGTTAATTAGGAAGTAAAATACATAGCCTTTGCATTGAAGATACTAAAAATTTAATAGAGAAAAAATAAATAATAATTATTAATAACCATCAACTGGCAGTAATATTCAAAAAAATTCAGCTTCAAAGACACTTTACATACTCATTGTTTGTTTTAATGATCTACAGGAAACAGGGAGCAGGGATCATGAACTCATATATGGAAGGATATTTAGAAATCGTAGAATATAACCTCCAAATCCTAGATTTAAAGATTAGGACATTCTTGATATAAAGAATGAAGAACTGACATTCTATCTATACCTCAATTTGCTTTTCCATATTAATGATTTCTATTCTTAATTGTTGTTGCCTTTCCTTGAATTATATAAATTATTGCTTTCACTTCTTCAAGTTGCTTGCATAGATACCATCAAGCCTTGAATATATCTGTGTGTATGTGTGTATGTGTGTTGAAAAAAGGTTAGAATATAAGTTGAACACTTGAATATGAAATAAGAATATGTTGTATCTAATTGACCTAGTACTGTTATATTTAGGCAATTTAAAATATTTCTTATGTGCACAAAAGCATCATTAATATGGGAGATTTTTGGTACCCGCCTCTAAAGATAGTAGAATTCTTGCATAGATGGATGGTTTACATTGACCCACCATGTGTTTAGAAGCAACCTTTCTCCCTTCAACCACTCCTTCCTCCCCTTCTACTCATTATCTACATGATCAAACACAGTATTCAGTTCAAAAAATTAAGGACTTCTGCATTCTTCAAAGCCACTAGGCCACCCCATGTGGTAAACTGAAAAGGGCTCAGGGCAACTTCAAGTCTTTTATAAATGTGAAATTGAATCATGAAGTTAGACTCTGGTCTAATTAATTCTATTCATATTTTTCATTTCTAGGTATAAAATGGGGTCCCTGACATGAAGCCCAAACCTTAGATATAAATAAGAACAATATTCTAGATGAAACGTCACAAGCGAGTAATCAGGGAAGTCCTGACAGTTAAGGATTGGAGTCCCAGTTTGATAACCCTTTGGACTTGAATTTGGGAGTAATGCTATGCTATGTAGGAACTGAGTGAAACTATGAATTAATTCTCCTGTCCCCAAACGCTAAAGTAATGTACGTGGAATTGTACCCTGAAACTGCTGGGGGAAATGTGGGGTTGTTTTTAATATATTATTTTGGTGTAAATATATTTGTAATACTAATGTAATGGTAAATGGATTACAAAATTATAAATATTTTTCTATAATATGATAGTAAATTACCATGGAATTCCTCCAATAGATCCTTGAATGATGCAGTTTCCTACCTTTTATTAACTTTGTTTGCTTGATGACTATGAAGTGGTATGTCAGTTATTTTTATTTCTACTTCTATGATTTTTTTATGATTTTGAACTTTTTGTGATTAGTGCTAATAGCTGATGTTTTTTTCTTTAAAAGCTAGGTATTTGATCTTTTATCAATTTTCTAAATTTCTGTTATAATTCTTTAAAGATTTTAAGTGATAAACTTTTCCTAGATACATAATACAAATATTTTAATTTTCCCACTCACATATGATTTATTACAAAACACTGAGCAAACCCATTTTAACAAGGACTATTTCTAAGAAATCTGAAGAAGTAATTCTAACAATAAAACACTTAAAAGAATAAAATATTCCATTTTCATGTTTATGATGAAGTAATATAGTAAATAATGATACTTTTAAAGTTAATATTTAACACTTTCCATTTATACAAGTAACCCATGAAAAATTAATCAAATTGATTTTTTATTGTATATACATACATATAAGACATAGATTTTCTCTCTCTTTCTCCCTCCCCCCCCTCTCTCTCTCTCTCCATATATGCATGTATATTAACCATTTTTGCCTTAATTCTCATAGCTATATCTGAAAGAATTGGATTAGATCATTTTTAAAGTTTCTTTTTTTTTTTTTTTTTTTTTTTTTTGAGAATCATGTGGTATTTTATTATATATACATTATTATGAATACGTGCTCTAATGTATTAATATCTATAATATTGACTTTTTTTTTTTTTTTTTTTTTTTTTTTTTTTTTAATTTTTTTTTAATATATATATATATTTTATAATATTATCCCTTGTATTCATTTTTCCAAATTACCCCCCCTCCCTTATTCCCTCCCCCCGACGACAGGCAATACCATACATTTTACATGTGTTACAATATAGTCTAAGTACAATACATGTGTGTGAATATCATTTTCTTGTTGCACAATAAACATTAGAATCCGAAGGTACATGCAACCTGGGCAGACAGATATTAGTGCTAACAATTTACATTCCCCTCCCAGTGTTTCTTCTCTGGGTGTATCTACCTCTGTCCATCATTGATCAACTGGAAGTGAGTTGGATCTTCTTTATGTTGAAGATTTCCACTTCCATCAGAATACATCCTCATACAGTATCGTTGTTGAAGTATACAGTGATCTTCTGGTTCTGCTCATTTCACTCAGCATCAGTTGATTTAAGTCTCTCCAGGCCTCTCTATATTCCTCCTGCTGGTCATTTCTTACCGAGCAATAATATTCCATAACTTTCATATACCACAATTTACCCAACCATTCTCCAACTGATGGACATCCATTCATCTTCCAGTTTCTAGCTACAACAAAAAGAGCTGCCACAAACATTTTGGCACATATATGTCTCTTTCCGCTCTTTAGTATTTCTTTGGGATATAATCCCAGTAGTAGCGCTGCTGGGTCAAAGGGTATGCACAGTTTGATAACTTTTTGGGCATAATTCCAGATTGCTCTCCAGAATGGCTGGATTCTTTCACAACTCCACCAGCAATGTATTAGTGTCCCAATTTCCCCACATCCCCTCCAACATTTGTCATTATTTGTTCCTGTCATCTTAGCCAATCTGACAGGTGTGTAGTGGTATCTCAGAGTGGTCTTAATTTGCATTTCTCTGATCAGTAGTGATTTGGAACACTCTTTCATGTGAGTGGATATAGTTTCAATTTCTTCCTCTGAGAATTGTCTGTTCATATCCTTTGACCATTTATCAATTGGAGAATGGTTTGGTTTCTTATAAATTATGGTCAGTTCTCTATATATTTTGGAAATGAGACCTTTGTCAGAACCTTTGTTTTTAAAAATATTTTCCCAATTTGTTACTTCCCTTCTAATCTTGTTTGCATTAGTATTATTTGTACAGAAACTTTTTAGTTTGATGTAATCAAAATCTTCTATTTTGTGATCAATAATGATCTCTAGTTCTCCTCTGGTCATAAATTCCTTCCTCCTCCACAAGTCTGAGAGGTAGATTATCCTCTGTTCCTCTAATCTATTTATTATCTCCTTCTTTATGCCTAAATCATGGACCCATTTTGATCTTATCTTGGTATATGGTGTTAAGTGTGGATCCATATCTAATTTCTGCCATACTAATTTCCAGTTTTCCCAACAATTTTTCCGAATAATGAATTTTTATCCCTAATGTTGGAATCTTTGGGTTTGTCAAAGATTAGATTGCTATAGATGTACCCTTTTTTGTCCTTTGTATCTAATCTGTTCCACTGATCTACCGGTCTATTTCTTAGCCAATACCAAATGGTTTTGGTGACTGCTGCTATATAATATAGCTTTAGATCAGGTACACTTAGACCACCTTCCTCTGAGTTTTTTTTCATTAGTTCCCTTGCAATTCTTGACCTTTTATTCTTCCATATGAATTTTGTTGTTATTTTTTCTAGGTCATTAAAATAGTTTCTTGGGAGTCTGATTGGTATAGCACTAAATAAATAGATTAGTTTGGGGAGTATTGTCATCTTTATTATATTCGCTCGGCCTATCCAAGAGCACTGAATGTCTTTCCAATTATTTAAATCTGATTTTATTTTTGTGGCAAGTGTTTTGTAATTTTTCTCATATAATTCCTGACTTTTCTTTGGTAGATGGATTCCCAAATATTTTATACTATCAACATTTGTTTGGAATGGAATTTCTCTTTGTATCTCTTGTTGTTGCATTTTGTTAGTGATATATAAAAATGCCGAGGATTTATGTGGATTTATTTTGTATCCTGCCACTTTGCTGAAATTTTGAATTATTTCTAGTAGCTTTTTAGCAGAGTCTTTGGGGTTCTCTAAGTATACCATCATGTCATCTGCAAAAAGTGATAGTTTAATTTCCTCATTTCCTACTCTAATTCCTTGAATCTCTTTCTCGGCTCTTATTGCCGAGGCTAGCGTTTCTAGTACTATATTGAATAGTAATGGTGATAGTGGGCAACCTTGTTTCACTCCTGATCTTACTGGGAAAGGTTGCAGTTTATTTCTATTGCATATTATGCTTACTGATGGTCTTAAATATATACTCCTGATTATTCTAAGGAATAATCCATTTATTCCTATACTCTCAAGAGTTTTTAGTAGGAATGGTTGTTGGATTTTGTCAAATGCTTTTTCTGCATCTATTGAGATGATCATATGGTTCTTATTAATTTGATTATTAATATGGTCAATTATATTAATAGTTTTCCTAATATTAAACCAGCCCTGCATTCCTGGAATAAATCCTACTTGATCATAGTGTATTATCTTGGAGATGATTTTCTGAAGTCTTTTTGCTAATATCTTATTTAAGATTTTAGCATCAATATTCATTAAGGAGATTGGTCTATAATTTTCTTTCTCAGTTTTCGATCTACCAGGTTTAGGTATCAGTACCATGTCTGTGTCATAAAAGGAATTTGGTAGGACTCCTTCATCCCCTATTTTTTCAAATAATTTATATAACATTGGGGCTAATTGTTCTTTAAATGTTTGGTAGAATTCACATGTGAATCCATCTGGCCCTGGGGATTTTTTCCTGGGGAGTTGATTAATAGCTTGTTCTATTTCTTTTTCTGAAATGGGACTATTTAAGCAATTTATCTCCTCCTCTGTTAATCTAGGGAGCCTATATTTTTGGAGGAAGTCATCCATTTCACTTAAGTTATCAAATTTATTGGCATAAAGTTGGGCAAAGTAACTCCTTATTATTTCTCTAATTTCCTCTTCATTGGTGGAAAGAAAGATCCCCCTTTTCATTTGTAAGACTATCAATTTGATTTTCCTCTTTCTTTTTTTTGATCAAATTTACCAAAGGTTTATCTATTTTATTGGCTTTTTCATAAAACCAACTCTTGGTTTTATTTATTAATTCAATAGTTTTTTTACTTTCAATTTTATTGATTTCTCCTTTTAATTTTTGTATTTCGAGTTTAATTTTTGGTTGGGGGTTTATAATTTGGTCTTTTTCTAGCCTTTTAAGTTGCAGGCCCAATTCATTAATCTTCTCTTTCTCTATTTTCTTCAAATAAGCCTCTAAAGATATAAAATTTCCCCTTATTACCGCTTTAGCTGCATCCCAAAGATTTTGATATGATGTCTCATCATTATCATTATCTTGGGTGAAATTGTTAATTGTTTCTATAATTTGCTCTTTCACCCAGTCATTCTTTAAGATGAGATTATTCAGTTTCCAATTACTTTTTGGTCTATTTACCCCTAACTTTTTACTGAATGTAGCTTTTATTGCGTTGTGATCTGAGAAGAAGGTATTTATTATTTCTGCCTTCCTACATTTAATTTTGAGATCTTTATGTCCTAGTATATGGTCAATTTTTGTATAGGATCCATGAACTGCTGAGAAGAAAGTATATTCCTTCCTATTGCCATTCAGTTTTCTCCAAAGGTCTATCATACCTAGTTTTTCTAATGTTCTATTTACTTTTTTAATTTCTTTCTTGTTTGTTTTGTGGTTTGATTTGTCTAAATCTGAGAGTGCAAGGTTGAGATCTCCCACTATTATAGTTTTACTGTCTATTTCTTCTTGCAGTTCTCTTAACTTTTCCTTTAGAAAGTTAGATGCTATACCACTTGGTGCATATATGTTTAGTATTGATATGGCTTCATTATTTATGCTACCTTTCAGCAGGATATAGTTTCCTTCCTTATCTTTTTTAACGAGATCTACTTCTGCTTTTGCTTGATCTGAGATAAGGATAGCTACCCCTGCTTTTTTGGCTTTACCTGAAGCATAATAGGCTCTGTTCCAACCTTTTACCTTTACTCTGTATGTATCTCCCTGCTTTAAGTGTGTTTCCTGTAGGCAACATATTGTAGGGTTCTGCTTTTTGATCCAATCTACTATCCGTCTCCGTTTGATGGGATCGTTCATCCCATTTACATTTACAGTTAAAATTACTAATTCTGTATTTCCTGCCATCGTATTATCCCCAGATTATGCTTTTTTCCCTTGACCCCCCTGATCCCCCTCCCCGATATTTAATTTACAGACCCCCCTTGTGACGCGCAACCCTCCCTCTTTTTTTTTTTTTTTTTTTTAGGATCCCTCCCCCCTCCCTCCAAGTCCCTTCACTTATTCCCCTTTTCCTTTTCCCTTTTCCTCTCCCCCCTTTTAATGAGGTGAGAGAAAATTCTCTGAAAAACAAATATGTTAATTATTTACTCTTTGAGCCTCTTCTGATGAGAGTAAGATTCACACAATGATTCTCCCCCTCACTAAGTTCCCTCAGATATGGTGTATTTTCTATGTCTCTTCCTGGGATGTAGTTTCCCTCTTTTTATCACTTCTTCCCCTTTTTCTGAACCGACCTCCTTCCCTTTACTACACCCCCCTTTTTTTCTTTTATATCAGTAAAATCAAATTATCCTTGAGTATTTTTTATATACCCACAACAGAGTTACAGTTCTCAAGGGTTCTGTGTACCTTTTTCTGTTTCTCTTCAGTCTTGTGGATGTAGATCAAATTTTTTGTTTAAGTCTGGTTTTTTTCTTAGAAACATATAGAATTCCTCTGTTTCATTGAATGACCATCTTCTTCCGTGGAAAAAGATGCTAAACTTAGCTGGGTAGTTCATTCTTGGTTGCAGTCCTTGATCTTTTGCCTTACGGAATATCAGGTTCCAGGCCCTTCTATCTTTTAATGTGGAGGCAGCCAGATCTTGGGTGACCCTTATTGTGGCACCTTGGTATTTAAATTGTTTTTTTCTAGCTGCTTGCAGGATTTTCTCCTTTGTGTGGTAATTCTGCAGCTTAGCCACAATATTCCGTGGTGTTCTTTTTTTAGGGTCTATTTCAGAAGGAGTTCGATGAATTCTTTCCACATCTACTTTCCCTTCTGTTTCTATTATCTCTGGACAGTTCTCTTTGATAATTTCCTGTAAAATAGAATCTAGGCTCTTTTTTTGGTCATAGTTTTCTGGAAGTCCAATAATCCGCAGATTATCTCTCCTAGATCTATTTTCCAGGTCTATAGATTTTCCCAGTAAGTATTTGACGTTGTTCTCCAGCTTCTCATTTTTTTTGTTTTGTTTGACTGATTCTTGGGTTCTCTGTGAATCATTCATTTCTATTTGTTCCATCCTGACTTTTAAGGAGTTATTTTCTTCTTTCACAGTTTTTAGTTCTTTTTGTAAATGCCCAATTTCGTTTTTAAATGAATTGTTTTGCTCTATTGAATTTTTTTCCATTTCCCTAATTTTTTTTTTTTGAGAATTATTTTCTTTTTCCAATTCAGAAATTCTATTTTCTTGAGACTTTTTTATCTTTTCCAATTCAGAAATCCTACTTTCCTGTGTTTTTTTAACCTTTTCTAATTCACTAATTTTGTTTCCCTGCATCTCCTGTGAATTCTTTATTTTTTCCAACTCCAATTTCAGGACATTGTTATTTTCTATCATAACTTCCCTTTCCTTGCCCCATTTTTCTTCGATCTCCTTCAATTTCTTAAGAGCTTCTTCTAGGAGAGAGTTATGTGATGGGGGGCAGGAATCGTTCCCCTTTAGGTTGTTATCTTCTGAATCTTTGCTGTTAACTTCCTCGGGGTTGGATACCCGCTCTTTCTCTGTATAGAAGGAATCTATAGTTTTTCTAGCTTTTTTGCTCATACTTAAAAAATGTTTTGGGGTCTGTCCCTGGGGTAGGAAATTATTTACTTCTTTACCAGCTTCCTCCCAGACCGGATGGATGCAGCGGCCCCTGCGCCCGCGCTAAGAGAGAGCTCTGGGAGAGAGTTCCCCACCCCCTCCCTGGAAGCGCCTCAGAGGTGATTAGCACTGCTGTGCTTTGAGGGCGTAGAATAGTGAAGACAGCAAGAAGCTCAGCCTATGTGTCCGGGTGGGGAGTGGGTGTCTGCAGCAGGTGACGTGAGAAGCCCCTGCGCTCAAACTGGAAGTGTCTGCCAGAAACCGCGGTCCCTAGTTCAAAGGTTCCGCTTCTCTGGGACTTCCTGGAGCTGAGTTCCACTCCCTCCAGCTAAGCTAGGCAGTGTGTGTTGCCTTGGGCCGTATCCACCCACTTGTCAGTCTCTTAACTATTCTCAGGAGGGAGCTGAGGCCACACCCCCTGGTGCCGATTCTCTGCTGAGTCACCCCCAGGGTGTGTGTGGGGGGGGAATCTAATCTGAGTTTTAAAATATTTTGGCTTTCTCTTCTGAACTGCTAAATAATTAGCAGAGAAGAGCTAACAGCCTGTGCCAGATTCCTTTACCTCAGTGGCTTCTCTGATCCCAGAGCCCCTCCCAGCGCAATGGGCGCAGTGTGCCCCTACCCCACCGTCTGTGCTGGTCTTTCTTATTCCTCCCCTGAGAACTGACCTTTCCTGTTGAAACTCCAGATTCTCTTCAGCTGGTAAGTCGTGCTTCCAGTCCTTGTGGTATCTATCAGTCCTGAGCTAATTTTGAGACTTAATTTATCTAATTGGTTGTGAGGGAGTGAGGACGTTCACTGAGTCGTGTGTTTCTTCTCCGCCATCTTGGCTCCGCCCCCTATTTTTAAAGTTTCTTGATCCCAGTTTTTAAAATGAACAGAATATTAAAAACAGCTCACAAAGGAGAAAGATAAAGAGGAAAAGTAAAGATCCAATCAGAATTACAATTTTAGTCATCTCTATTTGAAAGGATTTGCATTTCCTACCTATACTCTGAATTTAATATTTGCCTTAGAATTACTATTGATCAGAGAAGTGCAAATTAAGACAACTTTGAGATACCACTACATACTTCTCATATTGGCTAAGGTGACAGGAAAAGACAGTGACAAATATTGGAGGGGATGTGGGAAAACTGGGACACTGATACATTGTTGGTGCTACTGTGAAAGGATCCAACCATCCTGGAGTGCAATTGAGAACTATGTCCAAAGAGCTATCAAAACTATGCCTACCCTCTGATCCAGCAATGTTTCTATTGATCTTATATCCTAAAGAGATCTTAAAGTAGAGAAAGCGATCTACATGTGCAAACATGTTTGTATCAGCCCTTTTTGTACTGGCAAGAAACTGGAGAGTGAGTGGTTGCTCATCAATTGGAGAATGGCTGAATAAGTTCTGGTATGCGCATATTATGGAATATTATTGTTCTATGAGAAATGATCAGCAGGATAGTTTTAGAGAAGCCTGGAGAGACTTGCATGAACTAATATTATGTGAAATGAGCAGAATCAGGATATCATTATACATGGCCACCACAAGATTATAAAACAATCAATTCTGATGAACGTGACTCTTTCTAACAATGAAATGATTGATGCCAGTTCCATTGATCTTGTGATGAAGAGAGCTATCTACACCCAGAGAGAGGACTATGTGAACTGAATGTGGATAACAATATAACATTCTCACTTTTTTGGTTGTTCGCTTGGATTTTGTTTTCTTACTCATTTATTTTTTTTAATCTGATTTTTCTTTTGCAGCAAGAGAATTATATAAATATGTTCATACATATTAGATTTAGCATATATTTTAACATATTTAACCTATATAGGATTGTTTGCCATCTAGGGAAGGGGATGGGGGGAAGAAGAAAATCTGAAACACAAGGCTATGCAAAGGTCTAGTTGTCCAATTATCCATGCATATGTTTTGAAAATAAAAAAAGCTTAAAAAATAAAAAGAAATAAAAAAAAAGCAGAGTATGGGGCAGAGAAGGTAGAATCATCAACATAAAGATAGCATTAAATCCATAGAACCTGATAACATCACAAAGTGGTAAAAAGAGAAGAGGAATCAGGACAGAACCTGTGATGCGATAGTGTGATCTGGATGAAGAAATGACAAAGGTGAATGAGGAGCACTCAGCTAGCTAAAACAACCAGTATAATACTAGATATAGAAGTGTAGCTAGGATACACTAGAGTGATCAATAGTGTCAAATGCTGTGGAGCTTGGAGAGAATAAGAACTTGAAAAAAAACTACATATAAAATAAACGCCTTTTATATAAAACTAAAACAATTATTTTAAAAATTATTTTTATTTTATTTTTTTTATTATATATATATAAATATATTTATAATATTATCCCTTGTATTCATTTTTCCAAATTATCCCCCCTCTCTCTACTCCCCTCCCCCCGATGACAGGCAATCCCATACATTTTACATGTGTTACAATATAACCTAGATACAATACATGTGTGTAAATACCATTTTCTTGTTGCACAATAAGCATTAGATTCCAAAGGTACATGTAACCTGGGCAGACAGATATTAGTGCTAACATTTTACATTCACTTCTCAGTGTTTCTTCTCTGGGTGTAGCTACCTCTGTCCATCATTGATCAACTGGAAGTGAGTTGGCTCTTCTTTATGTTGAAGATTTACACTTCCATCAGAATATATCCTCATACAGTGTTGTTGTTAAAGTGTACAGTGATCTTCTGGTTCTGCTCATTTCACTCAGCATCAGTTGATGTAAGTCTCTCCAAGCCTCTCTGTATTCCTCCTGCTGGTCATTTCTTACAGAGCAATAATATTCCATAACCTTCATATACCATAATTTACCCAACCATTCTCCAACTGATGGACATCCATTCATCTTCCAGTTTCTAGCTATAACAAAAAGAGCTGCCACAAACATTTTGGCACAAACAAGTCCCTTTCCCTTCTTTAGTATTTCTTTGGGATATAAGCCCAGTAGTAGTACTGCTGGGTCAAAGGGTATGCATAGTTTGATAACTTTTTGGGCATAGTTCCAAATTGCTCTCCAGAATGGCTGGATTCTTTCACAACTCCACCAGCAATGTATTAGTGTCCCAATTTTCCCACATCCCCTCCAACATTCATCATCATTTGTTCCTGTCATCTTAGCCAATCTGACAGGTGTGTAGTGGTATCTCAGAGTTGTCTTAATTTGCATTTCTCTGATCAGTAGTGATTTGGAACACTCTTTCATGTGAGTGGATATAGTTTCAATTTCTTCCTCTGAGAATTGTCTGTTCATATCCTTTGACCATTTATCAATTGGAGAATGGTTCGGTTTCTTATAAATTAGGGTCAGTTCTCTATATATTTTGGAAATGAGACCTTTGTCACAACCTTTGCTTTTAAAAATATTTTCCCAATTTGTTACTTCCCTTCTAATCTTGTTTACATTAGTATTGTTTGTACAGAAACTTTTTAGTTTGATGTAATCAAAATCTTCTATTTTGTGATCAATAATGATCTCTAGTTCTCCTCTGGTCATAAATTCCTTCCTCCTCCACAAGTCTGAGAGGTAGACTATCCTCTATTCCACTAATCTATTTATTATCTCCCTCTTTATGCCTAAATCATGGACCCATTGTGATCTTATCTTGGTATATGGTGTTAAGTGTGGATCCATATCTAATTTCTGCCATATTAATTTCCAGTTTTCCCAACAGTTTTTTCCAAATAATGAATGTTTATCCCTAATGTTGGTATCTTTGGGTTTGTCAAAGATTAGATTGCTATAGATGTGCCCTTTTTTGTCCTTTGTATCTAATCTGTTCCACTGATCTACTGGTCTATTTCTTAGCCAGTACCAAATGGTTTTGGTGACTGCTGCTATATAATACAGCTTTAGATAAGGTACACTTAGACCATCTTCCTCTGAGTTTTTTTTCATTAGTGCCCTTGCAATTTTCGACCTTTTATTCTTCCATATGAATTCTGTTGTTATTTTTTCTAGGTCATTGAAATAGTTTCTTGGGAGTCTGATTGGTATAGCACTAAATAAATAGATTAGTTTGTGGGGTATTGTCATCTTTATTATATTCACTCGGCCTATCCAAGAGCACCGAATGTCTTTCCAATTATTTAAATCTGACTTTATTTTTATGGCAAGTGTTTTGTAATTTTTCTCATATAATTCCTGACTTTTCTTTGGTAGATGGATTCCCAAATACTTTATACTCTCAACATTTGTTTGGAATGGAATTTCTCTTTGTATCTCTTGCTGTTGCATATTGTTAGTGATATATAAAAATGCTGAGGATTTATGTGGATTTATTTTGTATCCTGCCACTTTGCTGAAATTTTGAGTTATTTCTAATAGCTTTTTAGCAGAGTCTTTGGGGTTCTCTAAGTATACCATCATGTCATCTGCAAAAAGTGATAGTTTGATTTCCTCATTTCCTACTCTAATTCCTTGAATCTCTTTCTCGACTCTTATTGCCGAGGCTAGCGTTTCTAGTACTATATTGAATAGTAATGGTGATAGTGGGCAATCTTATTTCACTCCTGATCTTACTGGGAAAGGTTGCAGTTTATTTCTATTGCATATTATGCTTACTGACGGTCGTAAATATATGCTCCTGATTATTCTAAGGAATAGTCCATTTATTCCTATACTCTCAAGAGTTTTTAGTAGGAATAGATGTTGGATTTTGTCAAATGCTTTTTCTGCATCTATTGAGATGATCATATGGTTCTTATTAATTTGATTATTAATATGGTCAATTATATTAATAGTTTTCCTAATATTAAACCAGCCCTGCATTCCTGGAATAAATCCTACTTGATCATAGTGTATTATCCTGGAGATGATTTTCTGAAGTCTTTTTGCTAATATCTTATTTAAGAGTTTAGCATCAATATTCATTAAGGAAATTGGTCTATAGTTTTCTTTCTCAGTTTTCGATCGACCTGGTTTAGGTATCAGTACCATGTCTGTGTTATAAAAGGAGTTTGGTAGGACTCCTTCATCCCCTATTTTTTCAAATAATTTATATAACATTGGGGCTAATTGTTCTTTAAATGTTTGGTAGAATTCACATGTGAATCCATCTGGTCCTGGGGATTTTTTCGTGGGGAGTTGATTAATAGCTTGTTCTATTTCTTTTTCTGAAATGGGACTATTTAAGCAATTTATCTCCTCCTCAGTTAAACTAGGGAGCCTATACTTTTGGAGGAAGTCATCCATTTCACTTAAGTTATCAAATTTATTGGCATAAAGTTGGGCAAAGTAACTCCTTATTATTTCTCTAATTTCCTCTTCATTGGTGGAAAGATCCCCCTTTTCATTTGTAAGACTAACAATTTGATTTTCCTCTTTCTTTTTTCTGATCAAATTTACCAAAGGTTTATCTATTTTATTGGCTTTTTCATAAAACCAACTCTTGGTTTTATTTATTAATTCAATAGTTTTTTTTTTTTTTTTTTACTTTCAATATTATTGATTTCTCCTTTTAATTTTTGTATTTCAAGTTTAATTTTTGGTTGGGGGTTTTTAATTTGGTCTTTTTCTAGCTTTTTAAGTTGCAGGCCCAATTCGTTAATTTTCTCTTTTTCTATTTCCTTCAAATAAGCCTCTAAAGGTATAAAATTTCCCCTTATTACTGCTTTAGCTGCATCCCAAAGATTTTGATATGATGTCTCATAATTGTCATTATCTTGAGTGAAATTATTAATTGTTTCTATAATTTGCTGTTTCACCCAGTCATTCTTTAAGATGAGATTATTCATTTTCCAATTACTTTTTGGTCTATTTACCCCTAACTTTTTACTGAATGTAGCTTTTATTACATTGTGATCTGAGAAGAAGGCATTTATTTTTTCTTCCTTCCTGCATTTAATTTTGAGATCTTTATGTCCCACTATTTGGTCAATTTTTATGTAGGTTCCACGAACTGCTGAGAAGAAAGTATATTCCTTTCTATTGCCATTCAGCTTTCTCCAAAGGTCTATCATACCTAGTTTTTCTAATGTTCTATTTACTTTTTAAATTTCTTTCTTATTTGTTTTGTGGTTTGATTTGTCTAAATCTGAGAGTGCAAGGTTGAGATCTCCCACTATTATAGTTTTACTGTCTATTTATTCTTGCAATTCTCTTAACTTTTCCTTTAGAAAGTTAGATGCTATACCACTTGGTGCATATATGTTTAGTATTGATATGGCTTCATTATTTATGCTACCTTTCAGCAGGATGTAGTTTCCTTCCTTATCTTTTTTAACTAGATCAACTTCTGCTTTTGCTTCATCTGAGATAAGGATAGCTACCCCTGCTTTTTTGGCTTTACCTGAAGCATAATAGGCTCTGTTCCAACGTTTTACCTTTACTCTGTATGTATCTCCCTGTTTTAAGTGTGTTTCTTGCAGACAACATATTGTAGGGTTCTGATTTTTGCTCCAATCTGCTATCAGTCTCCATTTGATGGGATCGTTCATCCCATTCACATTTACAGTTAAAATTACTAATTCTGTATTTCCTGCCATCATATTATCCCCAGATTATGCTTTTTCCCTTGACCCCCCTGATCCCCCTCCCCGATATTTAATTTACAGACCCCCCTTGTGACGCACAGCCCTCCCTTTTTTTAGTATCCCTCCCCCCTCCCTCCAAGTCCCTTCACTTATTCTCCTTTTCCTTTTCCCTTTTCCTCTTCCCCTTTTTAATGAGGTGAGAGAAAATTCTCTGAAAGTATTTCAATTATTTACTCTTTGAGCCTCTTCTGATGAGAGTAAGATTCACACACTGATTCTCCCCCTCACTAAATTCCCTCAGATATGGTGTATTTTCTATGCCTCATCCTGGGATGTTGTTTCCCTCTTTTTATCATTCCTTCCCCTTTTTCTGAAACGACCTCTTTCCCTTTACTACACCCCCCTTTTTTTTCTTTTATATCAGTAAAATCAAATTATCCATGAGTACTTTTTATATACCCACAACAGAGTTACAGTTCTCAAGGGTTCTGTGTACCTTTTTCTGTGTCTCTTCAGTCTTGTGGATATAGATCAAATTTTTTGTTTAAGTCTGGTTTTTTTCTTAGAAACATATAGAATTCCTCTATTTCATTGAATGACCACCTTCTTCCATGGAAAAAGATGCTAAACTTAGCTGGGTAGTTCATTCTTGGTTGCAGTCCTTGATCTTTTGCCTTACGGAATATCAGGTTCCAGGCCCTTCTATGTTTTAATGTGGAGGCAGCCAGTTCTTGAGTGACCCTTATTGTGGCACCTTGGTATTTAATTTTTTTTTCTAGCTGCTTGCAAGATTTTCTCCTTTGTGTGGTAATTCTGCAGCTTAGCCACAATATTCCGTGGTGTTCTTTTTTTAGGGTCTATTTCAGAAGGAGTTCGATGAATTCTTTACACATCTACTTTCCCTTCTGTTTCTATTATCTCTGGACAGTTCTCTTTGATAATTTCCTGTAAAATAGAATCTAGGCTCTTTTTTTTTGGTCATAGTTTTCGGGAAGTCCAATGATCCGTAGATTATCTCTCCTAGATCTATCTTTCAGGTCTATAGATTTTCCCAGTAAGTATTTGACGTTGTTCTCCAACTTCTCATTTTTTTTGTTTTGTTTGACTGATTCTTGGGTTCTCTGTGAATCAATCATTTCTATTTGTTCCATTCTGTCTTTTAAGGAGTTATTTTCTTCTTTCACAGTTTTTAGTTCTTTTTGTATATGCCCAATTGAGTTTTTAAATGAATTATTTTGCTCTATTGATTTTTTTTTCCATTTCCCTAATTTTTTTTTGAGAATTATTTTCTTTTTCCAATTCAGAAATTCTATTTTCTTGAGACTTTTTTATCTTTTCCAATTCAGAAATCCTACTTTCCTGTGATTTTTTAACCTTTTCTAATTCACAAATTTTGTTTCCCTGCATCTCCTGTGAATTCTTTATTTTTTTCCAACTCCAATTTCAGGATGTTGTTATTCTCTATCATAGCTTCCCTTTCCTTTCCCCATTTTTCTTCAAACTTTCTTAGCTTTTTAATAGTCTCTTCAAGGAGGGAGTTATGTGATAGGGGGCAGGAATCATTCCCCTTTAGGTTGTTATCTGCCGACTCCCTGCTGTTAACTTCCTAGGGGTTGGATACCCACTCTTTCTCTGTGTAGAAGGAATCTATAGTTTTTCTTGCTTTTTTGCTCATACTTAAAAAATCTTTTGGGATGTGTCTCTGGGGTAGGAAATTATTTATTTATTTCTTTACCAGCTTCCTCCCAGACCAGATGGATGCAGCGGCTCCTGGGCCTGAGCTAAGAGAGAGCTCTGGGAGAGAGTTCCCCACCCCCTCCCTGGAGGTGCCTCAGAGGTGACTAGCACTGCTCTGCTTTGAGGGCTCTGTGTTCTAGTGGCTTCCTTGAGGTTTGAGACCAAACAGTAAAGGCGACACAAAGTCCAGCCTATGTATCCCAGTGGGTGGATGTCTTCAGCAGGTGACGTGGAAAGCCCCTGCGCTCAAATTGGAAGTGTCTGCCAGAAACCGTGGTCCCTAGTTCAAAGGTTCTGCTTCTCTGGGACTTCCGGGGCTGATTTCCACAGCCTCCAGCTGAGCCAGGCAGTGTGTGTTGCCTTGGGCCGCATCCGCCCACTTCTCAATCTCTTAACTAGTCTCAGGTGGGAGCTAGGGGCAACATCCCTCAGTGCCGAGATCTGCTGAGTCACCCCCAGTATCCAGGAAGATCTAATCTATCTTTGAATTTTTAAAGTGGTTTAGATTTCTCTTCTGAACTGCTGTATTATAAGCAGAGAAGAGCTAACAGCCTGTTCCAGATTCCTCTATCTCAGTGGCTTCTCTGATCCCAGAGCCCTTCCCAGTGCAATCAGTGCAGTGTGCTAGCACCCAGCCGTCTGTGCTGGCCTCTCTTCTTCCTCCCCTGGGAACTGACCTTTTCTGTTGAAACTCCAGATTCTCTTCAGCTGGTAAGTCGTGCTTCCAGTCCTTGTGGTATGTATCAGTGCAGTGCTATTTTTGAGGCTGATTTATCTAATTGGTTGTGAGGGAGTAAGGACGTTCACAGAGTCGTGTGTATCTTCTCCTCCATCTTGGCCACAACCTAAAAATTATTTTTAAAAAGAATCACTGAATTAATGTTGGATTTGAGTCTAGAAGTATATTTGAAGTATTCCTGACACATGATGACTTAGAGCAGGTGTTCTCAAACTATGGTCCCTGGGCTACATGCAGCTAGCTGAGGACTTTTATGTGGACCGCTGGGTTATGGCAAATGGACCGAGGGGCGGAGACAGAGTGTGAGTTTTTGTTTTTACTACAGTCCGACCCTCCAACAGTCTGAGGGACAGTGAACTGGCCCCTATTTAAAAAGTTTGATGACCACTGACTTAGAGTTTACATCAGCATCTATAGCAAATAGAAAAAGTTCTGTTTCACAAGACTGCCTATTATATTTTAATACATGCATATCCCAAATTAAATGAATGTGAAATGGACCACCCTCCTTGTTTATTTCACCACCAATGATATGGAACTCCTTATAAGTTTACACACAATTAACTTTATAAATTGATTAGCTAATTCATTATATATGTACTATGATAGCACAAAATCACTAGAGTGCATGAGTAAATTTACTTCCCAGAGTCAGAATTTTAGAATCAGCAAGGAGCACAGTAGCCATCTAATTCAGTACATACCTGAAGAAGAAGCCTGCTACATCTCTCCTAATAATATTTTATCAATCATCTTCTTGAAAAATCTTTGGTGAGGTAGAAATCTCTTTTGCCAAATCCAACCATTCTACTTGGGGAAGGCTCCAAGTCCAGCATCCTGTCAATCCTGTCTCCTTGATTTCTCTACTCCTATTTCTTCTGCTACACCTACTATACTGCTTCTGCTGATACTGCTGTTATTGTTGTTGCTGCTGCTACTAATACTACTATGAATTATATTTATATAAAACATTTCAAAGAACTTTATTCTAAAGAACTTATATTCATCTTTAATCAATTTAAATGTCATTTAGAATAAACCCTAGGTTTAGAGCAGGAGAGAAACTTAGAAGTAACCTATCTACTATATTAATGAAATGAAACTGTCAGTCTAGAGATTGAAATGATTTGCCCAAGAAAAAATAGTAGATATAACATTATAATCCTAGTTCTCTGACTCCATAAAAGGACTATTTTGCTTCTATCATGCTGCCTAGAATCAGAGAATATAAGGAATTTCAAAAGACATTTACTTTAATCTCTTATGTGAAGCATCAATTCACTCCCTATCATTTCCAATATTAAAACATCCAGTATCTTTTGAGACATCCTATCAGAACAAAATTATTTCTTGTACTTTTTCATGAAATACACCTGGCATGTAATTATGGAATTAGACTATCTTATGTTATTCCTGGACATGTTCTACAAATATCCCTTCAACCCTCACACACATCATGAGGTAAATGGAACATGCTATGTACACCTTCTATCTAGACTTCCAGAAGAAGCATGGATTTCATTTGAGCAAGTTGCCTTTTTATTGGTTTGCCATTTGATCTTTTACATGACATCTTATGAATCCTTATCCTAGTCATACTATATTATGTGAGCACATATATCTATAAATTTTTCTATGCAGTTTTTCATTACTGGATATGTTCTATGCTATGCATACTCATTTTATAAAAAAATTATTTGCTTCCATTTGCAGAGTTTTGCAGTGATAATTTTCTAAAGAATATGTTATTAACACAGCATTTTCACTCTTTTTGTTGTGGTTTTCTTAATTTTATTTTCTTCTTCAGTTTTTTTTTTTTTTTTACTTTGTTATTTGATTGTTTTTGTGCAGCAAGATAATTGTATAAATAGGTATGCCTATGATGGATTTAACATATATTTTACCATGTTTAACATATATTGTATTACATGTTATTTAGGAAAGGGCTAAAAAATAAATAAATATTTTTTAAAAAGAATTAGAGTAATGATCCCCCGATCAAGTCATAAATGAGATCTGATTATCAAATTGCTGCCATTGATCTTTGAAAAATCATGTAGAACAAAAATTTACAAAAGATGAGATTGGCATCTATGTGTCTGAAATATCCTAAAGATCTGTACCATGATGGTTCTGTATTAGGTTCATTCATTCACTGAATACTATTTAATGTGTTTTCAAGCATTAAATCAGGGAATATTATTTTATTTCTGGCCAAAATCATGTATGTATTATTAAAGATTTGGTATCTATTAAGGGGATGGACAAAGAGAACTCACATGGACTTATTAAGAACAAATCATTGTTTGCTTGAATTTTTGTTTTTCTTCCCAGTTTAATTTTACCTTCTTTCTAAATTTGATTTTTCTTGTGCATCAAGATAACTGTATAAATATGTGTGCATATATATATATATATATATATATATATATATATATATATATATATATGTGTGTGTATGTATCTTGTTTTAAATATATATTTTAACATATTTAACATGTATCAGATTACCTGCCTTCTAGGGGAGGGGGTGGAAGGAAGGAGGGGGAAAGTTGGAACAGAAGTTTTTACAAGGATCAATGTTGAAAAATTACCCATGCATATGTTTTGTCAATAAAAACCTACAATAATAATAAATAAAGAATATGAACTCTTTGAGGGCAAGGAATGTTTTCTTTTTGTTCATGGCTCCACTTTAGCATAGTGCCTGATATATGTTAGGCACTTAATAATTCTTAATAATTAAGTTTAAAACAGTAATTAATTGAAGAACAGCTTGATTGATTAGCGGAACCAGGATACTGATGTCATAACAGCACTTCTTTATGTGCTGTATTTTTTATTAGATACTGAACAAGAAATTCTCTCCCATGGCTTTTCCCTTTTGTTCAAAACTGTAAGAGTATTATGTGTTTTTGGTTTGATTGGATTTTGTTTGCTTGTTTTGGTTTTGTGAACCAAATTCTTCCTAATTGGCCAAGAATTAGAGTTTCCCTCAAAACAATAGAAGTCCAAAACTATATGATAATTAATTCCTCAGATCCTTTGATCAGATTTGGTGGGTTTTGGCATCAGCTGTACCATATCCTGATTCTAGTACCAACTAACTATGTGAATTTTAGTGAGGTGCTTCCCTTCTTTTTGATTCTGGTTGCTTATATCCAAATGAAAAGTAAAAGTGAATGGGTTCATGAAGAGGTGAATTGCAAAAGGAAGTGTATGTTGAGTTGAAACAATAAGTAATAGATTATACTGACTAAAACATAGTTCTCATAATAAGAGTACTATTATTCCCATTGAACTCTAAAGTGGTTAATCACATTTGGAAAAAGCATTGTTTGGTGTTTCACATTATAGTAAGAGTAAACTGAATTGAGTCAATGCGAGATTCTTACTAGTCTGTGACTTGTCTACAATAATGATTTGATTAAGTCATTCATTTGCTAAAAAAAATAAAGAAGAAAAAAAGAAAAAGACAAGAAAAACTTAAATGTCTCCCTATTATGTTAGAATAAATGCAAATTTATTTAGCATATTCTTTTTTGGGTTTATTTATTTATTCATTTATTTTTGCTGGAGCAATTGAGATTAAGTGATTTTCCCAGGGTCACATAGCTGGGACGTATTAAGTGTTTGAGACCAGATTTGAACTCAGGTCCTCCTGAGTGCAGGGCTGTTGCTCTATTCACTGCACTACCTAGATGCCCCTATTTATTTATTTTTAATATACATGGTTTTATGAATCATGCTAAGAGAGAAAAATCAGAACAAAAGGGAAAAACCGTGGAAGAGAAAAAAGAAAACAAACAAAAAAAAGAAGTGAACATAACATTTGTTGATTTACATTTAATCTCCATTTTTCTTTTTATGGATGCAAATGGAATTTTCTCTCCAAAGTCTATTGAGATTGCTTTACATCACAGAACCACTAAGAAGAACCAAGTCTTTAAATGTTGATTTTTGCCCATTCTTGCTGTTACTGTGCACAATGTATTCTTGGTTCTGCTTCATTTATTTAACATCAGTTTGTGCAAATCTGTCCAGGCCTTTCTAAAATCAGCTTGTTCATCATTTTATACAGAAGAATAATATTCTATTACCTTCATACACCACAACTTGTTTAGTCATTCCCCAATTAATGGGCATCTTCTCATTTTCTAATTTTTTGCTACAACAAAAAGAACTGCTAGAAACATTTTTTCATATGTGGGTCCTTTTCCCTCCTTTATGGCTTCTTTAGGATACAGACATGTAATAGCACTACTGGATCAAAGGATATATACATTTTGATAACCCTTTTACACAGTTCCAAAATGTTCTCCAGAATGGCTGAATCATTTCACAACTCCATCAATAGTACATTAGTGTCCAACTTTTCCCAACATTCTTTCCAACACTTATCATTAGTTTTTCCTGTCCTCTTAGCCAAACTGAAAGAGGTGTGAGGTGGTTCCTTGGAATGGTTTTAATTTGCATTTTTCTGAAAATGGTATTTTAGAGCATTCTTTCATATGCCTATAGGAGGCTTTATTTTTGTCATCTAAAAATTGTTGTTAGAATCAAATTGTACATTGTTGGTAGAGTTGTGAACTGATTCAACCCTTCTGGAGAGCAATTTGGAACTAAGGCCAAAGGGCTATGAAAATGTACATATCCTTTGATCCAGAAGGAGGGAAATGGACCCACATGAATAAAAATGTTTGTGGCAGCTCTTTTTGTAGAGGCAAAAATTATAAACTGAGTGGATGCCCATCAGTTGGAAAAGAGTTGAATGAGTTTTGGCATATGAATGTCATGGAATATTATTGTTCTGTAAAAAATGACCAGCAGGATGAATACAAGGAGGATTGGAGAGACTTACATGAACTGATGCTAAGTGACATGAGTAGAATCAAGAGAACATTGTAAACAGCAACAGCAAGATTATATACAATAATCAATTCTGTTGTTTTTTCAACAATGAGATGATTCTGTCCAAGTCCATGGTTTTATGAGCCATCTGCATCCAGAGAGAGAATTTTGGCAACTTAGTGTGGATCACAACATTATATCTGCCCTCATTTTGTTGTTGTTAGCTTTCATTTTGTTTTATTTCTTATTTTTCCCTTTTTTATCTGATTTTTCTTTTGTAGCTTGATAATTATAGAAATATGTATAGAAGAATTGCACACATTTAACATATATTGGATTATTTGCTGTCTAGGGGAAGGGGTGGGGAAAGGAAGAGAAAATTTAGAACACAAGGTTTTGCAAGGGTTAGTGCTGAAAATTATCCATATATATGTTTTAAAAATAAAAAGCTTTAAAAATATCAAATCAGATTGTAAAAGTGTCAAATTCCACATGAGGGGTTTCTATTGTATCCTAAAAGTAATGGAGAACAAATGAAGACTTTTGTGTATGATGAAATTGTCAGATCTGAAGCTTATTTTAATACCTCAAGGAAACCTTACTCCATAGATGGCCATTAGCTCCTAGCAAGTATGTTCTATAGATATTTTTATGGAAGCAAAAATAGTAGCATATGAACTTCTCTCATATAGGATAGTTATCCAGAGGTCTTGAAGATTGCACAACTGTCAATTTTATTAATTAAATAGTATATACCAGACATTGTGATAAGAGCAGAGGCTACCAAGAAAGGCAAAAAAATAAACCTTGTACTCTAATAACTCACAGTTTAATGAAGGAAGGGAGTATGGAAAACATGCAAATAAGTATGTAAAAATATAAACAGGATAAATTGAAAAAGATTTTTAGAGGAAAGGCACTAGTTTTGAGAACTTGAAAAGGCTTATTGTAGAAGTTATGAATTAATTAAAAACAAAGTCAAGGGGGATAGATCAAGAATTCAACAGTTCCAGGCATGGGGGAGAATTGGAAAAAAAATGCTGTTTAATGAAATGGTGTCATGCATGAAGAACAACATTAAAGAGCCTATCGAAGCCTATATGAATGGGAGTAAGGTGTAAGAAGACTGAAAAAAGAAGGAGATGGTCACATGATGAAAGATTTTAAAAACCAAACAACGGCTTTTATAATTGATCATAGAAGAAAAAAGTCAATAAATGTTATTGAATAAGGGTACAGAAGTGGATGGTAGTTATCCAAACTGCACTTTGAGATGATCAATTTGATTCCTCAGTGGAGAATGGAATAGATAGAATGGTAAGAGAAATCAAGTGGGAAGGAAAGTCAGCACATTAGTATAATAGTAGAGATGCCCTATATATACTTCATGGCTGAAGAAGCAGTATTCTTTTAATTTTTATGCTAATCCTTTTTTTCTGCCCTTTCCTTTACCTCACACAACAACTTTGGTATGGGATTCTAAGGATTCCCACTGTGGGAGTCAACTGAAAGGAGTGAGTCCTGTCTGTTTCCTGTCTGAGTCCTGGGAGATCACAGAGAGATATTCTTCCTGTCCATGTCTGAACTATTTTGAGATTAAGCACAAAATGTAGTAAATGTCAGAAAGATCATTCTGAGGATTTATGAGCGTACTTATGAGGGTAATAAAATCCAGATTATGCTGTCTACCATTAACCTAAGACTTTATTCATCAGCTACAAAACAGAATTTTCCATCCAGGTATACAATTATACAAAAGGAATTTCCTATGTAGGTATACAAGTATATGAATTTATACTGCTCTCATCTCTCAAAGAAACTGTATGTTTTTAGAGGGTGGAAATAGTATACTATAATTGTATGCTATTCAGGACCTAGGGCACTGTAGGATTTCAACAAATTCATGTGAAATTGATTTTAAATTAATTTAGTCAAAAGTGAAAAATTGGTGAAACAATTGAAGAACAAAAGAAGAATTGTAAAACAATTCTGGTGAGCAACTGTGAAAAACATGACAAGTTTGGCTTTGATCATGTAGACTGGGGGGGGGGGGGCAGAAGCCATTCAGATTTTCAGGTATAAAGAATCACTACTGAGTAGATGGGACTGAACCATTCTGTTCCCATCCATATCTATGAAGAAGGCTATATATACACATAGTACACACATGCACTCATACATATGTCTGAAATAATTTAACGTATTTTTTTAGTTCTAGAAATGTTTAGGGAAATTCAAATTCTATTTCATTAAATGTCCATATTCTTCCCTGGACAAAAATGCTCATTGTACCTGGGTAAGTTATTCTTGGCTGCATACCAAGTTCCTTATCCTTTTAGAATATCAAATTCCAGGCGCTTCAATCCTTTAATGTGGACTCTGCTAATCTGGAATTATGCCCAAAAAGTTATCAAAATGTGCATACCCTTTGACCCAGCAGTGCTACTACTGGGCTTATATCCCAAGGAAATACTAAAGAAGGGAAAGGGACCTGTATGTGCCAAAATGTTTGTGGCAGCCCTTTTTGTAGTGGCTAGAAACTAGAAAATGAATGGATGCCCATCAATTGGAGAATGGTTGGGTAAATTATGGTATATGAAGGTTATGGAATATTATTGTTCTGTAAGAAATGACCAACAGGAGGAATACAGAGAGGCTTGGAGAGACTTACATCAACTGATGCTGAGTAAAACGAGCAGAACTAGGAGATCATTATACACTTCAACAATGATACTGTATGAGGATGTATTCTGATGAAAATGGATACCTTCAACATAGAGAAGAGCTAATCCAATTCCAATTGATCAATGATGGACAGAATCAGCTACACCTAGAAAAGAAACACCGGGAAATGAGTGTAAATTGTGAGCATTTTTTTTTTTTTGTTTTTATTCCCAGATTATTTTTACCCTCCGAATACAATTCTTCCTTTGCAACAACAACAACAAAATTTGGTTCTCCCCCATATATATATATAGTACCTAGGATATACTATGAAATATTTAATATGTATGGGAATGCCTGCCATCTAGAGGAGGGGGTGGAGGGAAGGAGGGGAAAAATTCAGAACAGAAGGGGTACAAGGGATAATGTTGTAAAAAAAATACCTATGCATATGTACTGTCAAAAAATGTTATAATTATAAAATTAATTTAAAAAGTGGACTCTGCTAGATCCTAAGTAATACATATTGTGGCTCCTGTGTATTTGATTTTTTTTTTCTAGCTGATTATACATTTTTTCATTGTTCTGATAGTTCTGAAATTTAACCACAATATTTCTTGAAGTTTTGATTTGGGGATCTCTTTCAGTAGGTGATCAATGAATTATGTATTTTTTATGCATTTGATTTTTATATCTCGTTCCTCCAAAATAATAAAAGCTCTTTAAAGACAAGGGCTGTTTTTGCTTTTTTTTCTTTTTATCCTAAGCATGAAGCACAATTCTTGGCACTCAATAAGTGCTTAATGAATACTTGATTGATTAATTATATACTAAAATTCTTTCTGCAATATCATGCTGCCCCATCTTTGGATTTGGTTAAATGATCAACTTCACAAATACAAGATTTGGAAGGGGAGAATAATTAGCAATTAATTTTTAAAAATGGATTCAAAGTTAATATGTCAGTAGTGTAATATGGCAGCCAAGATAAATACAAATATAGATTAAGTTAGTGAGCATTTTGTACAGGAATAAAGAGGGTATAACTTCACAGTATGCTGTCCTGCTCAGACTATTTTTAGAGTATTGTATATTTTTCAAAGCTTTATATTTTGAGAAGGATATTGAGAAGCAAGAATATGTCTAGAGGAGGAGGACAAAAAGTAAAGAAGGCCCTTGAAAGTACTCCACAAGAAAATTGGTTTTAGAAACTTGGAAAGTTTAGCATAGAGATGAAAAATATTAGTTAAGAAATGAGCCCTGACTTCAAGTACTTACACTGTTATTTAGTTATTTGTTTATGTGTTTGGTTATTTGTTTATTTATTATTACTTTATTGTTATAGCTTTTTATTTACAAGATATATGCATGGGTAATTTTTCAGCATTAATCATTGCAAAATGTTCTTTTCCAACTTTTCCTCTCCTTCCCCCAATCCCCTCTCCCAGATGGCAGGTAGATCAATATATGTTAAATATGTTAAAGCATATGTTAAATACAATATATGTGTATACATATATATATATATATATATATATATATATATATATCCATTATATATATCCATATAGTTATTTTGCTGCACAAGAAGAATCAGTTTTAGAAAAAAATGTACAAATAACCTGTGAAGGAAATCAAAAAAGCAAACAGACAAAAACAGAGGGATTGGAAATGCTATGTGGTGGTTCACAATCATTTCCCAGAATTATTTCTCTGGGGATCACTGATTCTATTTATTATTGAACAAATGAAACTGATTTCATTCATCTCATTGTTGAAGAGAGCCACGTCTATCAGAATTGATCATCATATAGTATTGTTGTTGAAGTGTATAATCATCTCCTGGTCCTGCTCATTTCACTCGGCATCAGTTCATGTATTTCTCTCCAGGCCCTTCTGAAATCATCCTGCTGTCATTTCTTACAGAAGAACAATATTCCATAACATTCATATACCACAATGTATTCAGCCATTCTCCAATTGATGGGCATCTACTCAGTTTCCAGTTTCTAGCCATTACAACAAGGGCTACCACAAATATTTTTTCACATAAAAGGGCCTTTCCCTTCTTTAGTATTTCCTTGGGATATAAGCCCAGTAGTAGCACTGCTGGATCAAAGGGTATGCACAGTTGATAACTTTTTGAGCAATGTTCCAAATCCAGAATGTCTGGATGTATTCACAATTCCATCAACAATTTATCAGTGTCCGTTTTCCCACATCCCCTCCATCATTCAGCATTATCTTTTCCTGTCATCTTAGCCAATCTGACAGGTGTGTAGTGGTATCTCAGAGTTGTCTTAATTTGCATTTCTCTGATCAGTAGTGATTTAGAACACTCTTTCATATGAGTGGATATAATTTCAATTTCATCATCTGAGAATTGTCAGTTCATATCCTTTGACCATTTATCAATTGGAGAATGGCTTGATTTCTTATAAATTAGAGTCAATTCTCTATATATTTTGGAAATGCGACCTTTATCAGAACCTTTGACTATAAAAATGTTTTCCCAGGTTATTGTTTTCATTCTAATTTTGTCTGCATTAGTTTTGTTTATAAAAAAGCTTTTTCAATTTGATATAATCAAAATTTTCTATTTTGTGATCAATAATGATCTCTAGTTCTTCTTTGGTCACAAATTACTTCCTCTTCCACAGGTCTGAGAGATAAACTATCTTATGTTCTTCTAATCTATTTATGATCTCATTCTTTATGCCTAGATCATGAGCCCATTAAGTGTGGGCCAATGCCTACTTTCTGCCATACTAATTTTCAATTTTCCCGGCAGTTTTTATCAAACATTGAGTTGTTGTCCAAAAATCTGGAGTCTTTGGGTTTGTCAAATACTAGATTAATAGTTATTGACTATTTTGTCCAGTGAACCTAACCTACTCCATTGATCAACTAGTCTATTACTTAGCCAATATCAAATGATTTTGGTGACCACTGCTTTATAATATAGTTTACATATGGTGAAGCTAGGTCACCTTCATTTGATTTTTTTTATTAGTTCCCTTGAACTTCTTGACCTCTTTTTTTCTTCCATATGAATTGTGTTGTTATGTTTTCTAGATCATTAAAATAGTTTTTTGGGAGTCTGATTGGTATAGCACTAAATAAATACATTAGTTTAGGTGGTATTGTCATCTTTATTATATTTACTCGACCTATCTAAGAGCTCTTTTAATATTTTTCCAATTGGTTAGATCTGACTTTATTTGTGTGCACATTTTTGTAGTTTTGCTCATATAATTCCTATCTTTCCCCTGGCAGAGAGATTCCTAAATATTTTATACTATCGGTAATTACTTTTAATGGAATTTCTCTTTGTAACTCTAGTGGTTGGATTTTGTTAGTGATATATAAGAATGCTGATGATTTATGTGGGTTTATTTTGTATCCTGCAACTTTGCTAAAGTTGTGGATTATTTCTAATAGCAATCTCTGGGGTTCTTTAATTATACCATCATATTATCTTCAAAGAGTGATAATTTGGTTTCCTGATTATCTACTCTAATTCCTAATCTCTTTCTCAACTCTTATTGCTGAAGCTAACATTTCTAATACAATATTGAATAGTAATGGTGATAGTGGGCAACCTTGTTTCACTCCTGATCTTACTGGGAAAGGTTCTAATTTATCCGAATTCAGGGCTGGTGCTCTATCCACTGCACCACCTAGCTGCCCCCTAAAGTAATATTTTAAAAAATAAAAAGTAATTGTGTAGTCAGTGGAATAAGTTAGGTTCACCAGACACAATAGTCAATCTCTATAATAATTTAGTGTTTAATAAACTCAAAAACCATAGCTTCTGGGGTAAGAACTTACTATTTGACAAAAATTGCTGGGAAAATTGGAAATTAGTATGGCAGTAACTTGGCATTGATCCATACCTAACACCCTTTATGAATATAAGGTCAAAAATGTGTTCATGATTTAGACATAAAGTGTGATATTGTAAGGAAATTTGGAGAACAAAATAGTCTACCTATAAGATCTTTGGAAGTGTAAGGTTCGGGCTAGATTTCTGGAGGTCCTTGATATCAGATAACAATAAGATGACAGAAAAAATAATGATAAATATTGAAGGGGATGTGGGAAAATTGGGACACTAATCCATTGTTGGTGGAGTTGCGAATTGATCCAAATATTCTGGAGGGTAATTTGGAACTATGACCAAATGGTTATCAAAATGTGCATTTCTTTTGATCTAGAAGTGTTTCTAGTGGATCTGCATCCAAAAGAAATCATTAAAAAGGGAAAAAGAGTACATGTGCAAAAAAAATGTTAGTGGCAGCACTTTTTTTTTTAATTTTTATTTTTTTAATTTTATAATTATAAGTTGTTTGACAGTATATATGCATGAGTAATTTTTATAGCATTATCCCTTGTATTCATTTTTCCAAATTTTCCCCTCCCTTCCTCTACCCCCTCCCCCCGATGACAGGTAATCCCATACATTTTACATGTGTTACAATATAACCTAGATACAATATATGTGTGTAAGTACCATTTTCTTGTTGCACATTAAGTATTAGATTCCGAAAGTGTAAGTAACCTGGGTAGATAGACAGTAGTGCTAACAATTTACATTCACTTCCCAGTGTTCCTTCTCTGGGTATAGTTGTTTCTGTCCATCACTGATCAATTGGAAGTGAGTTGGATCTTCTTTATGTTGAAGATATCCACTTCCATCAGAATACATCCTCATACAGCATTGTTGTTGAAGTGTACAGCGATCTTCTGGTTCTGTTCATTTCACTCAGCATAGGTTCATGCAAGTCTCTCCAAACCTTTCTGAATTCATCCTGCTGGTCATTTCTTACAAAGCAATAATATTCCATAACCTTCATATACCATAATTTACCCAACCATTCTCCAATTGATGGACATCCATTCATCTTCCAGTTTCTAGCCACTACAAAAAGGGCTGCCACAAACATTCTGGCACAAACAGGTCCCTTTCCCCTCTTTAGTATTTCTTTGGGATATAAGCCCAATAGCAGCACTGCTAGATGAAAGGGTATACACAGTTTGATAATTTTTTAGGCATAGTTTAAATTGCTCTCCAGAATGGCTGGATTCTTTCACAGCTCCACCAACAATGTATTAGTGGGAATGGCTGAATAAGTTGAGGCATATGAATGTTTTGGAATATTATTGTTTTATATATATGTGGATTAGAGGCTGCCCTGAGCTGTGTCCCACTCTGTTCAGGTTAACTGCCCCAAGGGAAAGCCCTGGACAGCAGCAGGAGGCTGCACAGCTGTGCTGAGATCTGTTAGGTTGCTTCTGGTTTGGGGTTATTGTATTATCTGGCTCTTGCTTTAACATGGCTTTGATTTCTCTTCTGATCTGCTATTTTTAAAAGCATAGTAGAGCTATCAGCCTATGCTAGATTCTTCTATCTCAGTGGCTTCTCTGATCCCAGAGTTCTCCCCAGCCCATTTGGCACAGTGTGCTAGCCCCAATCCAACACTGTCTGTGCTGATCTTTTTTTTTTCTTCCCCTCAGCATGATAAATGTGGAAATATTTATTGAAGAATTGCACATGTTTAACATTTATTAGATTTCTTTCTTTCTAAGGGAGGATGTTGGGGGAAAGGAGAAAGAAAAATGTAGAACACAAAGTTTTGCAAGGCTGAATATTATCTTCATATATATTATTAAAATTAAAAGTAATTATTAAAATAAATGTTAAGGACTGTTTTCAAAAGTACCTATGAACAAATTCCATTATACTTTTTCTTGATAATCTTGAGATTAATGTAATTATTCACTTGTTTTATTTTACATGAGTGTATTAAATATTTTAAGTAGGTAGGTGGCAAAACTGTGTATGATACCAGGATTCAGGAAGATTCTTCGTCCTTATTACCTGCAAATTCAGTTGGAGAAAGTCATGTCAAGCCTTTCCAGTATCATTGCCAAGAAAACCCCAAATGCAGTCACAAAGATTTAAACAAGATTCAAAACAACTGAAGAATAAAATTAAATATATACCTTTAAACTGGGGAGATCCAATATTTAGAGGGAGATAATTTATATCCAAAACCAATAAAAGTTTTGAATTGTCTAATATATTTCAATGCACAGGACACATTTTTAGAAATATTGAAGTTATACTATAGCATTTACCAGTAACAGATATAATACATGAGTCTCTATTTACCAACATTTTATTTTAGAACTATTCATTTGAAGATATTTTCAGATCCATATACTTGTAAACCATGAAAATAATCTAAAGATTTGGGCAAAGACATATGAAAATATACGCTTTTTCTAGTTTGGAATAAGTTTTCTTAACCATTAAAAACATTGTCTTTTTTTCTTTTTTGTCATTTTATTTAAATTCCCCACATGCTTTTGCAACAGCCTTTTTAAGGTTCTTGCAATAATCATATTAACTTTTTTGTAATTTTGAAACTTCTTATAATACCAAGATCCTTATGCTTCTGTTTCTTCATTGTAACTTTATCTACACTGCTGTATATGTATGGATTTTTTTTCTTTTAATAAATGAAAAAATGTATTTTGATTAATTGAGTGGTTTCCATAGCAGTTGCAAGACAGGTGGCTAGAGATGGTTGCTTAGACTTCTAAGTTCTGTGTAATTAGTTTATTTTTAATCTTTTAATTCAGTGGAAATAGAGTTTAGTATACTAGAGAGAGTAAGTCTGAGAAAGGGCTCCTTGACTAATGTATTATTATTCTTTAGTGTTTATTGATGAACTGAAACTCATAGAAAAAGAACCTGGGGAGTTCAAGGAGGAGAAGCAATTTTCCTTACCCGGGACAAAGGATTGGGAGGATTTTGACTCTTTGATTTTCTCTAAATTTGTTCTCATTAAGTTAAAGGTGTATATAGACTTTTTCAAGGGCAGTATTATTTCCTTCAGGAGAAATAACAAGAGACTGAAATGTTTTATATCATAGCAATGAGTATTCATTTAAGAGTGTCAGGGCATGGAAAATATATTAATAGTAATAGTCTTTTAACAATTTTCTCACAATGGTGAAATTTAATTTGATGATTTTATATCACATGCATTTGTAAAGAGAAAATAGAGTATTATTTAACGATTTCATTCTTTTTTTTTTTCATGCATAGATATATCCTCTATTAAGTACTTGGTTTATTTCTAAGGTGGTTATTTGATAGGCTATTTATATAGAATTAAAATTATGTTCCTGGGGGGGGTAGGGGGGCGTGGAACCAAGATGATTGAGAAGATACACACAAACTTGTAAGCTCCCTTCTTCCCTCAATACCAACTAGTTAAATCAGCCTCAAGAATAACGCTGGACTGATAAAAATCACAAGAATTAGAAGCACAACTTACCAGCCGAAGAGATTTTGGAATTTTGACAGAAAAGGTCATTTCTGAGGGAAGGAAAAAAAAATCAACACAGACAGTGTTGGATTGGGGCTAGCACACTGTGCCAAATGGGCTGGGGAGAACTCTGGGATCAGAGAAGCCACTGAGATAGAAGAATCTGGCATAGGCTGATAGCTCTACTATGCTTTTAAAAATAGCAGATCAGAAGAGAAATCAAAGCCATGTTAAAGCAAGAGCCAGATAATACAATAACCCCAAACCAGAAGCAACCTAACAGATCTCAGCACAGCTGTGCAGCCTCCTGCTGCTGTCCAGGGCTTTCCCTTGGGGCAGTTAACCTGAACAGAGTGGGACACAGCTCAGGGCAGCCTCTAACCCACATAGTGCATGCCTCAGCCTGAAGCAGTGGAATTCTCCCTGCAGTGAAACTCCAACAAAAGCGGAACTCCCATAATAGCAGAACCTTTGGAGTAGGGACTATGCTTTCTGGGCAGACACTTCTGGTTTGAGCACAAGGCCTTGTCCTGACAACTGCTAATATCCACGGCCCCACAGGAGACTTTGGCTGGGGTTTGTGACACTTTTACCGTTCAGCCTCCAGTCTCAGGGCAGTTGCTAGGCCACACAGCAAGGGTCCTTCACTGGGCACTCCTCGCAATGCAGCAGTGCTAACTATCTCGAAGTCACTTCCAGGGAGTAGGGAAACTCTCTCCCAGAGCTCTCACTTAGTCCGGAAACAGGATAGCAGCAACCTATCTACGTCTTGGAGGAAGCTGATAATTAAATTTCCTACTCAAAGGGAAGACCCCACAAAGATTTTTAACAATGAGTAAGAAGCTGAAGAGAATGATTAACACCTTCTATACAGAGAAAGAGCGGGTATCTAACCCTGAGGAGGCTAACAACAGATAGTCTCCAGATAACACCCTAAAGGGGAATGATACCTGCCCCCCATCACATAACTCTCTCCTAGAAGAGACTATTCAAAAGTTAAGAGAGTTTGAAGAAAAATGGGGAAAGAGAAGTTACGATAGAGAATAACAAAGTCCTGAAATTTGAGTTGGAAAAAATAAAGAATTCACAGGAGGTGCAGGCAAACAAAACTTGTGAATTAGAAAAGGTTAACAAATCATAGGAAAGTAGGATTTCTGAATTGGAAAAGATAAAAAATTCCCAAAGAAAGTAGGATTTGTGAATTGGAAAAAGAAAATAACTCACTAAAAAAAAAATAGTGAAATGGAAAAAATTCAACAGAGCAAAATAATTCATTTGAAAACTCAATTGGGCATATACAAAAAGAAGGAAAAAATGGGAATGAAGAAAATAACTCATTAAAAATCAGGACAGAACAAATAGAAATGAAAGATTCATTGAGAAACCAAGAATCAGTCAAACAAAACAAAACAAAACAAAATAAAAAAATGAAAAGCTGGAGAAAAATGTCAAATACTTACTGGGAAAAATCTATAGAACTGGAAAATAGATGTAGGAGAGATAATCTGAGGATCATTGGACTTCCCGAAAACTATGATCAAAAAAAGAGCCTAAACTCTATTTTACAGGAAATCATCAATGACAACTGTCCAGAGATAATAGAAACAAAAGAGAAAAATAGGCATTGAAAGAATTTATCGCACACCTTCTGAAAAAAGACCCTAAAAAAAGACCTCCACAGAACATTGTGTCTAAGTTGCAAAACTACCAAACTAAAGAAAAAATACTGCAAGCAGATAGGAAAAAACAATTCAAATATCAAGGTGCCAAAATAAGGGTCACACAAGATCTGGCTGCCTCCACATTAAAGGATCAAAGGGCCTTGAACCTTATATTCAAAAAGGCAAAAGATCAACAATTGCAAACAAGAATAAACTACCCAGCTAAATTTAGCATTTTCTTCCATGGAAGAAGATGGTCATTTAATAGAACAGAGGAATTCCATTTGTTTCTAAGAAAAAAACCAGACTTAAACAAAAAATTTGATCTACACCAACAAGACTGAAGAGAAGCAGAAAAAGGTAAAAATAACTCTTCAGAACTGTATCTATGTTGTGGATATACAGAAAGGCCTCATGGATAATTTGATCTTACTGATATAAAAAAGGGGGAGTAGTAAAGAGAAGGGGGTAGTATCAGAAAAAAAGGGAAGAAGTGATAAAAAGAGGGAAACTACATCCCAGGAAGAGGCACAGAAAATCTACCACATCTGAGGGAATTTAGACAGGGGGAGAAAAATTGTGTGAATCTTACTCTCATCAGAGTATGCTCAAAGAATAAATAATTGACATATTTGTTTTTCAGAGAATTCTCTCTCACCTCATTAAAAAAGGGGAGAGGAAAATGGAAAAGAAAAAGGGGAATAAGGGAAGGGTACAAAAAAGGGAAAGGGACTTAAAAGGAGGGGGGAGGGATACTAAAAAAGGGAGATCTCCGCATCACAAGTGGGGTCTACAAATTAAATATTGGGGAAGGGATCCAGGGGGGTCAAGGGGAAAAAGCATAATCTGGGGATAATATGATTGCAGGAAATATAGAATTAGTAATTTTAACTGTAAATGTGAATGGGATGAATTCTCCCATCAAAAGGAGATGGATAGCAGACTGGATCAAAAGTCAGAACCCTACAATATGTTGTGTACAGCAAACAAACTTAAAGCAGGGAGATACATACAGAGTAAAGGTAAAAGGTTGGAACAGAGCCTATTATGCTTCAGGTAAAGCCAAAAAAGCAGGGGTTGCCATCCTTATCTCAGATCAAGCAAAAGCAGAAATTGATCTAATTAAAAGATATAAAGAAAGAAATTATATCCTGCTAAAGGGTAGCATGAACAATGAAGCCATATCAATACTAAACATATATGCACCAAATGGTATAGCATCTACCATTCTAAAGGAAAAGTTAAGAGAGTTGCAAGAAGAAATAGACAGTTAAACTATAATAGTGAGAGATCTCAACCTTGCACTCTCAGATTTAGACAAATCAGACCACAAAACAAATAAGAAAGAAATAAAAAAGGTAAATAGAACAATAGAAAAACTAGGTATGATAAACCTTTCGAGAAAACTGAATGGTGATAGAAAGGAATATACTTTCTTCTCAGCAGTTCATGGAACCTACATAAAAATTGACCAAATAGTGGGACATAAAGACCTCAAAATTAAATGCAGGAAGGAAGAAAAAATAAATGCCTTCTTCTCAGATCACAATGCAATAAAAACTACATTCAATAAGGAGTTATGGCTAAATAGACAAAAAAGTAATTGGAAACTGAATAATATCATCTTAAAAAATGACTGGGTATAACAGCAAATTATAGAAACAATTACTAATTTACCCAAGATAATGACAATGATTAGACATCATACCAAAATCTGTGGGATGGAGCAAAAGCAGTAATAAGGGGAAATTTTATATCTTTAGAGACTTATTTGAACAAATAGAGAAAGAGAAGATTAAAGAATTTGTTCTGCAACTTAAAAAAATTAGAAAAAGACCAAATTAAAAACCCCCAACCAAAAATCAAACTTGAAATTCTAAAATTAAAAGAAATCAATAATATTGAAAGTAAAAAAAAAACTACTGAATTAATAAATAAAACCAAGAGTTGATTTTATGTAAAAGCCAATAAAATAAGCAAACCTTTGGTAAATCTGATCAGAAAAAGGAAAGAGGAAAATCAAATTGTTAGTCTTACAAATGAAAAGGGGCATATTTCCACCAATGAAGAGGAAATTAGAGAAATAATAAGGAGTTACTCTGCCCAACTTTATGCCAATAAATTTGGTAAGTTAAGTGAAATGGATGACTTTCTCAAAAAATATAGGCTTCCTAGATTAACAGAGGAGGAGGTAAACTGCTTAAATAGTCCCATTTCAGAAAAAGAAATAGAACAAGCTATTAATCAACTCCCCAGGAAAAAATCCCCAGGACCAGATGGATTCACATGTGAATTCTACCAAACATTTAAAGAACAATTAGCCCCAAAGTTATATAAAGTATTTGAAAAAATAGGGAATAAAGGAGTCCTACCAAACTCCTTTTATGACACAGACATGGTACTGATACCTAAACCAGGTCGATCGAAAACTGAGAAAGAAAACTATAGACCAATTTCCTTAATGAATATTGATGCTAAAATCTTAAATAAGATATTAGCAAAAAGACTTCAGAAAATCATCCCCAAGATAATACACTATGATCATGTAGGATTTTTACCAGGAATGCAGGGCTGGTTCAATATTGGAAAACTATTAGTATGATTGACCATATTAATAATCAAATTAATAAAAACTATATGATCATCTCAATAGATGCAGAAAAAGCATTTGATAAAATCCAACATCCATTCCTACTAAAAATGCTTGAGAGTGTCGGAATAAATGGACTATTCCTTAGAATGATTAGGAGCATATATTTACGACCATCAATAACATAATATGTATGCAGATAAATTGGAACCTTTCCCAGTAAGATCAGGAGTGAAACAAGGTTGCTCACTATCACCATTACTATTCAATATTGTATTAGAAATGCTAGCCTCGACAATAAGAGTCGAGAAAGAGATTAAAGGAATATGAGTAGGTAATGAGGAAATCAAACTGTCACTCTTTGAAGATGATATGATAGTATACTTAGAAAACCCAGAGATTCTAATAAAAAGTTATTAGAAATAATTCAAAACTTTAGCAAAGTTGCTGGATACAAAATATATCCACATAAATCTTCAGCATTTTTATATATCACCAACTAAATATAATAGCAAGAGATACAAAGAGAAATTCCATTCCAAACAAATGTTGAGAGTATAAAATATTTGGGAATCCATCTACCAAAGAAAAGTCAGGAATTATATGAGAAAACTTACGAAACACTTGCCACAAAAATAAAGTCAAATTTAAATAATTGGAAAGACATTCAGTGCTCTTGGATAGGCCGAACAAATATAATAAAGATGACAATACTCCCCAAACTAATCTATTTATTTAGTGCTATACCAATCAGACTCCCAAGAAACTATTTTAATGACCTAGAAAAAATAACAACAAAATTCATATGGAAGAATAAAAAGTCGAGAATTTCAAGGGAACTAATGAAGAAAAAAGTCAGATGAAGGTGGTCTAGTTGTATCTGATCTAAAGCTATATTATATAGCAGCAGTCACCAAAACCATTTGGTATTGGCTAAGAAATAGATCAGTCGATCAGTGGAACAGATTAGGTACAAAGGATAAAAACGGTACATCTACAGCAATCTAGTGTTTGACAAACCCAAAGATACCAACATTTAGGATAAAAATTCATTATTTGGGAAAAAAAAACTGTTGGGAAAACTGGAAATTAGTATTCCAGAAATTAGATATGGATCCACACTTAACACCATATACCAAGATAAGACCAAAATGGGTCCATGATTTAGGCATAAAGAATGAGATATTAAATAGATTAGAGGAACAGAGGATAGTCTCCCTCTCAGACCTGTGGAGGAGGAAGGAATTTATGACCAGAGGAGAACTAGAGATCATTATTGATCACAAAATAGAAGATTTTGATTACATCAAACTAAAAAGTTTCTGTATAAACAATACTAATATAAACAAGATTAGAAAGGAAGTAACAAATTGGGAAAATATTTTTACAGTTAAAGGTTCTGATAAAGGTTTCATTTCCAAACTTTATAGAGAACTGACCCTAATTTATAAGAAATCAAACCATTCTCCAATTGATAAATGTTCAAAGGATATGAACTGACAATTCTCAGACGATGAAATGGAAATTATATCCACTCATATGACAGAGTGTTCCAAATCACTACTGATCAGAGAAATGCAAATTAAGACAACTCTGAGATACCACTACACACCTGTCAGATTGGCTAAGATGACAGGAACAAGTGATGATGAATGTTGGAGGGGATGTGGGAAAACTGGGACACTAATACATTGTTGGTGGAGCTGTGAAAAAATCCAACCATTCTGGAGAGCAATTTGGAAGTATGCCCAAAATGTTATCAAACTGTGCATACCCTTTGATCCAGCAGTGCTACTACTGGTCTTATATCCCAAAAAATACTAAAGAAGGGAAAGGGACTTGTAGGTGCCAAAATGTTTGTGGCAGCTCTTTTCGTAGTGTCTAGAAACTGGAAAATGAATGGATGTCCATCAATTGGAGAATGGTTGGGTAAATTATGGTATATGAATATTATGGAATATTATTGTTTTGTAAGAAATGACCAGCAGGATGAATACAGAGAGGTTTGGAGAGACTTACATGAACTGATGCTGAGTGAAATGAGCAGAACCAGAAGATCACTATACACTTCAATAACAATACTGTATGAAGATATATTCTGATGGAAGTGGATATCTTCAACATAAAGAAGATCCAACTCACTTCCAGTTGATCAATGATGGGCAGAAACCACTACATCCAGAGAAGGAACACTGGGAAGTGAATATAAACTGTTAGCACTACTGTCTTTCTACCCAGTTTACTTATACCTTCAGAATCCAATTCTTAATGTGCAACAATAAAATTGGATTTACAGATATGTATTGTATCTAGGTTATACTGCAACATATTTAATATGTATGGGATTGCCTGTCATCTAGGGGAGGGATTAGAGGGAGGCAGGGGAAAATTTAGAAAAATGAATATAAGGGGTAATGTTATAAAAAATTACTCATGCATATGTACTGTCAAAAAAATTTATAATTATAAAATTAATTTTAAAAATTAAAAATAAATAAATAAATAAATGAAATTATGTTCCTGGCTTTAGATTACAATATTTCTTTTAATGTAGTCATTTATCATCTGATTATATTCAATTTTTATTAGGTCTTCTTTATGGATTAAGTCCAATTAGGAGAAGATAATTTTTGATTTGGCTAACTCTCACATTGAGGGAAAGAGGTTAGTTTCTATAAGCATAAGAATACTCTCGTTTCCAAAAGAAATGTACTAAAAGAAAAAAAAATAATGTTCCCAAAGGTAAAGTAATATATTGATCTTATAAAAAATAGTAGCTTATAAGATGTACTAGGGAAAATATGATCCTACCTAGGGTGTCAGAAATGAAAATTTCATTTACCTCCAATTTTCACTCTCCAAGTCACTCACACATTTAAATATTTTTAAATGTTCAATAATACCAAATTTAGATTGTGTTTGCCTCTGGATATTTGGGCTTGAAATTTAAGGCAAAGCAAATATTGGCAATTTGTGGGAGAATATATGAAAAGTTAAGGATGTAAGGATATGATAGGTATTTTTAAGTATTTGAAGGATAATCATAGAATTTGGGGTTTGATTGTTCTATTTGAGCATGGATGACAAAATTAGAAGCAAGGTATTATAGTTTTAAAGGGGGAAATTTAGGTTTATGTCCAAGGAAAAAATTAAACAAAGCTTTTTAATGATTCTAATAACCATGTTCAAATGAGGAATATCCTGTTTTAAGAAGTAGTGTCTTCTTCAAACAGAAACTGTTTTGACTCTTTATCATGTACATTATTATAATATAGATTTCCCTTTTTTAATGAATTGGATTTAAATGGCTACTGAGTTTCTTCTTCCTCTCAGATCCTATGACTGTAATTCTGTGATTCTCTTTGACTTCTGAGAATGATGTCCAAGTTTCTAGTCCAAATTAGTCCACTGCACAAATAAGAAATAATTCTAAATTTAATAGTTTTGGGTTTATTCAGATTCTTAGCCCAGAAACCCTTGAGTTTTTTTATTACTGGTTCTTTTCCTGATACTAGTATAATTTATAAGGCCAGAAATTATTTTACACCTAATCTCCTAACTAAATGCTTTATATATTCCTTTTTTTCTAATTGCTAAATCTTTCTTAAACTCTTTTTATCATCTGTTGTTTGATAGTTCCTGCTTTATAGCCATCTCTCTCTAAGATACCTTGTAGTTCTGGTTCTGATATGGTATTTTCTAAAAAGCATGTCATAGTAGTTAAAAACAATAATCATAGTTAGAAAGTCCTAGTTTCATTTCTTTCTGATATATATTGGTTGGGCGATATTAAGCAAGATATATAACCTTTGAATGTTGTAGACAACTTGTTATGATTATAATGCTGAAAAGTTGCAAACTTCGTTCATAGAAAGTTTTCTTACTGGGGAGCTCCCCATATAAAAGGAATCACAGGTCCACTCACATCCAATCCCCTTACCCAAATGATTATTTATAATTATCCTCAAAAATGCACTTGCTTTAAAATTACTGCTGTCTGAGTATTAAATGGGGCATTAGAGAAGCTTTATATTTGGGAAATGATATACACTGAAAAATATTTTGCTAAAGGCCTGAGTTTCAGTTCATATTATACCTACCCAATATTTATAACTTGAAACTCTCAGAGAACAAAAGATTTCTCAGAACCAAAGAAGTTTAGCTCAAAGTAAAAAAGAGCTTATAAGATTGGACACCTTCAATGTCTATCAGATGCCATGTGATGAGGAAGCATGGTGTAGTCAAAATCTTTTTGGGCTTGGATTCAGAAAAATAGTGGTTTGAATCTTATCTCTGTAACCGCTAGTTGAATGACCTTTGGCAGATTATATAATATCTCTCTATTTCAGTTTTCTAATTCTTAAAATCAAAAATATTATTATTTCCAATAGGAAAAGATAGCTAGAGAGTCAACCTCATAACCAAGAAAGTGAAAGTTATCTTATCCAATAATTCAATAAATTAGTGAAATAACAGTTCTGGGACCAATCTCTATCTATAAATAATAATGGGAACTACATCACAGACTTATATAAGAAACAAGTGAGATATATATTTAAAGTACTTTGTAAAACTTAAAAGTGAGTTTTCGTTATTTTAACATATTCTACATGGTTGATATGATAATAAAGATAATTATATATACATATATATATACTTTTTTAAAAATATAAAAGGTTAAAAGTCTATTTTGCTATAATAATAATATTAATTATGATCCTATACCGATTATAAGTGAGCTAAATGTATCACAGATTATCAGATATGGAAAGTGCCTCAGATGTCATCTAGTCCAGTTTATATCTCTGTGGGCATGTAGTAGTATATACATTATCAGATGATGGTGTTGCTTGTTTTTTTATTTCTCTTCGGGATTTGTAAAAGAGGCAAACACTAAGAGATAGGAAAAGGGTAGGATATATTTTAAAATGACATGTTTAGAAGCAAAATGATTCAATAAAACCTTTTTATAAAATAAATTAAAAACAATTCATTTTACAATATAATTATTTTCCAGGCTTCTCTCACTTGTGCAAAGACATTATCTGCCATTCTGTTCATGTTATTGTCAAAGAGTTTTAATATTTAAGAATTATATTTTCCTTTTTTATTAAATCAAAATCTAATTTTCTGCAATTTCTATCCACTGTTTTTAGTTTTGTGTTCTAGATTTTTAACAATGTAAATTTTAAAAATATTTTTGATTCAACATGAATCTACCTTCCATTCTTCCTACTCCCACACTGAGAAATTAAAAAAAAAAGAAATTCCTCTTATAAACATGCATAGGTAAGTGAAACCATTCTCTTGCATGTGTTATACCCATATGTATGCACACATATGTCTCATTCTTCACTCTGAGCTCTTCACTTTTCTAAGAGGAGCTAGATAAAACATTTCCTCATGGGTTCACAGAAGTATTCCTTAAATGTAAATGTAGATGGCCAGACAAAGAAGAGTAAGAGAAAAAGCAACAAGGGGGTGCTACTGACAATGCTGGAGGGCATGGTGATTTGGACATGAAAGGAGTTAAATACTTTACTAAGAAGTTTGGGGTGTGGTGCTTCTTCTTACTTCTACAGCTTTATTTCACTTCTGCTTATATTTCAGAATGCACCCTTAGAGTGTTCTCTGTCTTCTGACCCTTCTCCCTCAATTCCTCTATCATGGTAGGAGAGGGAGGAGGAGGGGCAATGATACCATCAGCATCTCCCATGCAGCAGTTTTGTCTACCCCATGTCACCATTACAAGAGGCATTAGTTAAAGATAAGGCAGAAGGACAGGATGCATCTGGCTTGAGAATAGAAACATGCCCTGTGATGGCAGAGCTTGATTCTTCAAGTCAAATCAGAAGAAGATACAGTCCATTTAATTTGGAAATCATCAAAGATCTGAAAAAGGCTTGCACTCTTTATGGGTCTGTATCATCTTATGGAAAGATGCTGTTAGAGAATTTGGTTTATGAAATTTTAACCACTAATGATTGGAAATCTATAGCAAGGACATGTTTAGAATCTGGACAAACTTTGTTGTGGCTTTCTGATAAGTTGAACTCTGTAGAACACAAACTCAACAAAATAGGCAACATGGAGTTAATCTACCAATCAACTTTAACCAAATAGCAGGTGTAGGTCCTTATGCAGACAGCTGAGCACAGCTTAATTACCCATTGGTAGTGTATGAGCAAATTCTTTCTACTGTTATCAAAGCATGGGGCTCCCTACCAGGAAGACAATATAGAGGGGAAGGCTTCAGAAAAAAAAAATAGCACAAGTTCCAAATGAACCCTTTGCTGGTTTTGTGGGATGTCTGCAGACAACCATCATAAAAACTATTGGTGAAAATGCAGCAACAGAAATTATGATAAGACAACTTGCTAAGGAAAATACTGATGAGGTTTATAGAAGAACTATATATACTAGGACTACTATGAGATCATAAGTACCACAGTGGGCACAAATACTTTTTATATCCAAGCTATGATGCAGGTTTTCAAGATCTGAACTTAAGAAAACAGTGTCCCTTTTGGCAAGGGACTTCCAGAAAGATATATCAATGCTTTCAATGTGGTAAAGCAAAACATTTGAAAGCTTAATGTTGGCAAACAGCTAGTGAAAGAACAGGGCAGAAGAACAAAACCTAAAGCCATGTGTCCAAAATGCAAATGGGGCTTCCACTGGGTGTCAGAATGTAGATTGCCTCAGGGAAATGGGCCTTGACTCCAAGGCCCCAGACAAAAAACACTTGGAGCATGATGGCATCTGCTACTACACCCAAAGAGTCTAGAAAAGTCCAGTACTCCAAAATGATCAGTCAGCTGAGAAGCAAGCTGATCGGGGAAAGGGATTACAATTAGGAAGAATACATGTTTACAAGAAACACATTTGAATCTGTTATGCTTCAGGTAAAGTTAAAAAAAAAAAAAAAAAAAAAAAAAGCAAGTGTAGCCATCCTGATCTCATATCAAGCAAAATCAAAAATTGATCTAATTAAGAGAGATAAAGAAGGAAACTATATCTTGCTACAGGGTACCATAAATAATGAAACAATACCAATACTAAACATATGTGCACCAAGTGGTATAGCATTAAAATTCCTAAAGGAAATGTTATGAGAGCTGCAAGAAGAAATAGACACCAAAACTATAAAATTGGGAGAGCTCAATCTTGCTCTCTTAGAACTATATATATCAAATCACAAAATAAATAAAAAAGAAGTTAAAGAGGTGAATAGAATACTAGAAATACTAGATATGACAGATTTTTGGAGAAAACTGAATGAAGACATAAAGGAATACACTATCTTCCTGACAGGTCATGGAACCTATACAAAGACTGACCATATAGTAGGACATAAAGATCTCAAAATCAAATACAGAAAGACAGAAATAGTAAATGCATTTTTTTTTCAGATCGTGATGCAATAAAAATTACATTCAATAAAAAGCCAGAGGAAAACACACTAAACAGTAGTTGGAAACTAACTAATCTAATCCTAAAGAATGAATGAGTGAAACTGCAAATCATAGACACAATCAATAATTTCATCTAAGAGAATAACAATAATGAGACAACATACCAAAATTTGTGGGATACAGCCAAAGCGGTAATAAGGGGAAAATTTATATCTTTAAATGCTTACTTGCATAAACTAGAGAAAAAGAAGAGAAGTTAATTGGGCTTACAACTTAAAAAAAACTAGAAAAAGAACAAATTGAAAACTCCCAATTAAATACCAAACTTAAAATTCTAAAAATAAAAGGAGAGTTAATAAAATTGGAAGTACAAAAATCTATTGAATTAATAAATGAAACTGAGTTGGTTTTATGAAAAAAAACAAAAAATAGAAAAATGTTTAGTTAATTTGATTAGAAAAAGGAAAAAGAAGAAAATCATATTGTTAATCTTAAGAAGAAAATTATCTTGTCAATCTTAAAAATATTTGTTCATTCTTGATCTGATTTTTCTTGTGCAGCAAGATAACTATAAATATGTATACATATATTAGATATGATGTGTATTTTAACACATTTAACATGTATTGGACTATCTACCATCAAGGGGAAGAGGTTGGGGAAGAAGGGGTTAATTTGAAATAGAAGGCTTTGCAAGGGTCAATATTGAAAAATTATCCATGCATATGCTTTACAAATAAAAAGCTTTAATAAAACAAAGGGAAAAAAAAGAAAGAATAGAGGTGTATGCCACTGGAACCGCTGAGATATCCCCTGGAGAGTTGAAATCTGTTTCTATCCAGTCTATGGATCCCTTGCCTCCACACTCAGTAGGTGTGACCATTTTACCTCCTGAGAGTGATTGCAAAACTGTGTCCATCCAAACATTGATTTGGGAAACTGGGGAATGTGTAGCTAATGTCTCAGTCACTAATATAGATAGACAATGTGCTACTTATCACCCAGGAGAAGTAGTAACATCAGGCCTCCTGATACACACTCCTGACATACAATTTGGTGATATTTATCCAGATTTAGACTCTTAGCAACAAAATCAAGGAATATTCTGGACTGCAGCTGCTGCAGCTGACTGTCCTATGCTCATTATCTATGTAAATGACATGCCATTGAAATGATTGGTAAACACAGGTGCAGATTCCTACAGTCATTTGAGGTACAAGCTGACCCAATCACTGGTCAAAGATTAAGGCAGACACTACATGTCTGGCGGAGGAGGATCAATAGCAACTGAAGTTAGTGCTACCTCCTTAAGATGGATATTTGAAGATAAAACAGGATTTTATACTCCTTTTGTAGTTAAAAAAAATTCTCATCAATCTGTGGGGAAGAGACAGTTTATAACAGGATTACAATTGAGTACTCTGACTTTTTAGGCAGGGCTGCTGTTGAAGGCCTGCCAACACTCTGATTTGCTCCCATCGAATGGAAAACAAATACACTAGTATAAAACTGGATGTTGTCTGATTTGAAAAAAGTAAATGAACAAATGGAAACAATGGGAGCTCTTCAGCCTGGGCTTCCATCTCCTACTCAATTGCCTAGAGAAAGGCTTCTTTGGGTTATAGACATTAAGGATTGTTTCTATTCTATCCCTCTAGATAAGGAAGATATGAAAACATTTGCCTTTTCAGTGTCCAGTGTAGCTGAACCTTACAAAAGATATGAATGCACAGTTTTGTCACAGGAAATGTTGCTGCTGCTCTTACTCTAGTAAGAAACATTTCCAAAAGTGATGTTATTACTTTACATGGATGATATACTGGGATGTGCACCAGAGAAGCAAAAGTTAGAAGCATGTCTATAAAAGACTATAGAAATACTATATATATGTATATATAAATACTAAGGAACTTCATGTTGCGCATAGCTCCAGAAAAATTCAAAGGCATGCTCCTTTTCAATATTTAGGATATGAAGTATATCCTAAGGTGCTTACAGTACCAAAACTTTCCTTAAGAATAGAGAAGCTAAACATCTTAAATGACTTTCAGAAATTGATAGGAGATATCCAATGGATGATGCAGTGTTAGGCTTAACTGCCCATAAATTGCAATCATTGTATGACATTTTAAGGGGAGACACTGTTTTAGAGTCATGCTGCTACCTTATAAAAGACACTCAAGAGGCTCTGAGAAAAGTTGAACTGGTTTTATCCAATGTGGTTGAAAGAGTCAATTAAAAATCCTTGGAAATATCAGTTTTTGCTACAAAAGAGTCACCCACAGCAGACCTTCATCAATGAGACAGTGTGATATAGTGGGTGAACCTCCCAGCATAACCAGAACAAAGCCTTATTCCTTACCCAGTGCATTACATATTACAATATTACATATGGGTCTTCCTTAAACATAAACCATTACATAATTGGACATTGATTTTTGAGCCTCTGAAAGGACTATCTTTTTTTTCTCTTTTTTATTATAGCTTTTTATTTACAATATATATGCATGGGTAATTTTTCAGCATTGACACTTGCAAAAACTCCTGTTCCAACTTTTTCCCCTCCTTCCCCCAACCCCCTCCCCTAGATGGCAGGTAGACCCATACATGGTAATATATTAAAGTATATTTTAAATACAATTTATACATATGCATAGTTATTTTGCTGCACAAGAAAAATTGGACATAGACATAAGGTAAAAAATAACCTGAGAAGGAAATCAAAAATACAAGCAGACAAAAACAAAGGGAGAGGAAATGCTATGTAGTGGTTCACACTCATTTCCTAAAGTTCTTTTAGTGGGTGTAGCTGGTTCTCTTCATTATTGAACAAATGGGACTGATTTGGTTCATCTCATTGTTGAAGAGAGCCATGTCCTTCAGAATTGATCATCATACAGTATTTTTGAAGTACACAATGACCTCCTGATCCTGCTCATTTCACTTAGCATCAGTTCATGTAAGTCTCTCCAGGCCTCTTTGAAATCTTGCAGGTTATGTTTTACATACCACAATTTATTCAGCCATTGTCCAATTGGTGGGCATCCTTTCAATTTCCATTTTCTAGCCACTACAAAAAGGCTGCCACAAACATTTTTCACATAAAAGTCTATTTCCATTCTTTAAGATCTCTTTGGGATACAAGCACAATAGTAACACTACTGGATCAAAGATTATCCCCAGTCTGATTAATTTTTGAGCATAGTTCCAAATCACTCTGCAGAATGGTTAGATTCATTCACAATTCCACTAACAATGCATCAGTGTCCCAGTTTTCCCACATCCACCCCAACATTCAACATTATCTTTTTCTGTCATCCTAGCCAATCTGACAGGTGTGTAGTAGTATCTCAGAGTTGCCTTAATTTGCATTTCTCAGATTAATAATGGCTTGGAGCATCTTTTCATATGCCTAGAAATAGTTTCTATTTCTTCATCTGAAAATTGCCTGTTTATATCCTTTGACCATTTATCAATTGGCAAATGGCTTGATATCTTATAAATTAGAGTCAATTCTCTATATATTTTGGAAATGAGGCCTTTATCAGAACCTTTGGCTGTAAAAATATTTACTCAGTTTATTGCTTCCCTTTGATTCTTGTCTACATTAGTTTTGTTTGTATAAAAGTTTTTAATTTGATATAATCATTTTTTTTTCTTTTGTGATCAATAATGGTCTCTAGTTCTTCTTTGGTCACAAATTCCTTCGTCCTCCACAGGCCTGAGAGGTAAACTATCCTATGTTTTTCTAATTTATTATAGTCCCATTCTTTATGCCTAGATCATGAACCCATTTTGACCTTATCTTAGTGTATGGTGTTAAGTGTGGGTCAAAGCCTAGTTTCTGCAATGCTAATTTCCAATTTTCCCAGGAGTTTTTGTCAAACAGTGAATTCTTATTCCCAAAGCTGGGATCTTTGTGTTTGTCAAAAAACTGGATTATTAAAGTTATTGACTATTTTGTCCTGTGAACCTAACCTATTCCACTGATCAACTAGTCTATTTCTTAGCCAATACCAAATGGTTTTGGTGATTGCTGCTTTATAATATAGTTTTAGATCTGATACAGCTAGGCCACATTCATTGATTTTTTTTTCATTAGTTCCCTTGAAAGTCTTGACCTTTTGTTCTTCCAGATGAATTTTGTTGTTATTTGTTCTAGGTCATTAAAATAGTTTTTTTGGGGAGTCTAGTAGAGTGCTAAATAAATAGATTAATTTAGGAAGTATTGTCATCTTTATTATATTCACTGGACCTATCCTAGAACACTTAATACCTTTCCAATTGGTTAGATCTGGCTTTATTTTTGTGGAAAGTATTTTATAGTTTTGCTCATATAGTTCCTGATTTTCACTTGGCAGATAGATTCCCAACTATTGTATACTATCAAAGTTATTTCAAATGGAATTTCTCTTTGTAATTCTGTTGGATTTTGTTAGTGATGTGTAAGAATGCTGATGCTTTATGAAGGTTTATTTTGTCTCCTGTAACTTTGCTAAAGTTGTGATTATTCCTAATAGCTTTTTAGTAGAATCTCTGGAGTTCTCTAAGTATACCATCATATCATATGCAGAGTGATAATTTTATTTCCTCATTACATACTCTAATTCCTTTAATCTCTTTCTCAACTCTTATTGCTGAAGCTAGCATTTCTAATACAATATTGACTAGTAATGGTGATAATGGGCAACCTTGTTTCACTCCCGATCTCATTAGAACTGGTTCCAGTTTATCCCCATTACATGTGATGCTTACTAATGGTTATAAATAGATGCTACTGACTATTTTAAGGAAAAGCCCATTTATTCCTATATTCTCAACTGTTTTTTATAGGAATGGATGTTGTATTATATCAAATGCTTTTTCTGCATCTATTGAGATGATCATATGATTTTTGTTAATTTGGCTATTGATATAGTCAATTATGGTATTAGTTTTCCTAATATTGAACCAGCCCCACATTACTGGGGATGATTTTCTGTATTCTTTTTGCTAATATTTTATTTAAGATTTTTGCATCAATATTCACTATGGAAATTGGTCTATAATTTTCTTTCTCTGTTTCCAACCTACCTGGTTTAGGTATCAGTACAATGTCTGTGTCATAAAAGGAATTTGGTAGGAGTCCTTCATTCCCTATTTTTCAAATAGTTTATATAATATTGGACTTAATTGTTCTTTAAATGTTTGGTAGAATTCCCAGGTAAATCTATCTTGTCTTGGGGATTTTTTCTTAGGGGGGACTAACCATCTTTACAGATACATTCAAATATAACATTTGTGCTGTATACTCTCATGACTTAATTTGTATGCTTTTATGTATGCAATTATGTTAGCTCTTAATTATTATCCAGGAGATATAAATATAATGTCTGATTTGGCCTATTCAGTAGGTGTAGTACAAAGAATTGCCACAGCCCAAATAAAATTTTTAGCTTCTAACATATTTCTGCTCTTTAAGGAACTTCAGCAGCAAGTGAGAAAACGTCTAGGTAAGTGTTAGTTCTTACATGTCTACTCTCATATGGTACTTTCTAGTTCTACTTTTTAAAGAAATTCAAAGGCAGATAGCCTTTTCGCTATGTTAGCCAATACTCCTGTATTTCAGGCAGCCCAAGAATCTCATTCTAAATTGTCATCAGGCTGCTTGAGCTTTATATTTGCATTTTGGGATAACAAAAGAGAAAACTCTGAACATAATAAAAGCCTGTGTAGCTTGTCTCCCTTTCCAAGTTGCTACACTTCCTCCAGGGAGGAACCCTTGTGGTTTGAGACCCAATCAAATTTGGCAAATGGATGTGACCCATTATGAATCTTTTGGTCGTCTGTCTTTTATCCATGTTGTGGTAGATACCTTTTCAGGATTTACCTTTGCAATACCAAAAGCAAAAGAGACAGCTCTAGTGGTCACTGAATTCCTTTGCAGTTATGGGTATGTCATAAGCAAAAACAAAACAAAACAAAACAAAACAAAACAAAAAACAGGTAATGGTCTTGCATATACTTTTAAACATTTTGAACATTTTGTGCCCAGTATCAGATTTTACACCTCACCAACATACCCTTCAATCCCCAAAGGCAGGCAATTGTAGAGAAGAGGAACAGAGACATCAAGACCCTCTTCCAAAAATAAAAGAGAAGGGGAACCACAGGTAACTCTAGAGAACTTCAAAACTTGAATCTTTATACTATTAATTTTTTTTTTATTTTTGATGGCTCTGGCAGACAGTTTTCATAACCTGCTGGAAGGGAAGTGTATAGTGTGAGTGCTCCAACATCTTTAGTTAATTGTCAGATCATTTAGAAAGATCAGAAGAATGCTTAATAGAAGGGACCAGACAGACTAACCACTTGGGGCAGAGAGTTTGCTTATGTCTCTATAGATGGAGAAGGAATCTGATAGGACATGTTGTATCTATCTTGTCCATCAGAGAGAGACAGAAAAAGTGAAGACCCCAAAGAAGATCCAAGAATCATCTGGTGGTTCCATCTTTGACTAGGTATGCCACTGAAAGAACATGACTGTTAGCCCTCTGTTTATTGCAATTGACTCAGAAACATCACCATTAAAAAAAATTGTTGAGACTGATGCAGGACTTCAAAACCTTCAGGAATCATTGCATTCCCTGAGACAGGAAGAGATGAAAGACACAGTGGCTTTGAACTATCTCTTGGCTGCTTAAGGAGAGGTGTGTGTAAGGGGTAGGTGGACATTTTTCATGATTACTTATCCATCTTTGCTGTCCATTTTCAACTAACTCTCACCTATGACTCCAAGAAGCTATAGCATGCACATTAGTGAACCTCAGCAAAATCATCTTGACAGATGGACTAAATCAGATCTCTGAGAAATTCCAAACCCACCAGTAACTTAGAGGAATATCAACCCAAACATGTGAAGATCTCCTGGCAAGATGAAGAAATAAATACAATTTCTTCCAACAACCATAAAGGAGGCTAATGTGAAGTATTTAGTGTAACAAGAGCATGGTCAGACATCAAAGATGCCAAAGACATCTAATGCAGTCCTGGCCATTGCCAATTGTCTTAACCTATGTCTTGTCACTGGACTTTGATGATTCTAGAAAAAAAGAATGAGAATGATGATTGTGAAACTCTGCCTTATTCAAATTCCATTCATAACCGAGTCAGGATATCACCCAACAATACCATTGGTTCTCTTCTAAAGCAAAAGGTGAATAACATCTGGCTGCATGCTCCCAAATAAGCCACTCCTTTCTCCATTTCCCCATTTTCAATTTGTTTTTATGTGTTGTCTTCCCCCATTAGCTTATGACATCCTTTTCTCATTTGCATCTCTTCGATCAGCTTAATGTACACACAACAAAACTGTTTATTGAAGAACTGCTGCCTCTACTCCTTTTATATATAAACTATCTTCTAAATGGGTAAGGGTGCAGCATTCACAGAATTTTTGGTTAACTTGCTTATTTATTAGAGTTATCACCGATAGCCTTACAAAGGAGAACACAATAATAAGTTAGCAGATATCATCATTATTCTTTTGGACACAAACCAAATATAATACTGTCCATTTTGGGAATTTCTAGTGCGTGGAATCCTCTTGTGTCATCGCAGATGCCACAATAAATCTCTATAAATCTACCTCAATATATGATTCTATCTTTTCCTTCTTTATGCTATGAATGCCTCCATTTTATCTTCTCTTTGGATATCTGCTAAATTTGGTTCACACCGAGAAGTGTGAAGAGTGTTAATGGAACATTTTCTGCTTTAGTTCAGTCTGTGAAGAATTAATTTAAGTTGTCTGTTGCAATGATTTTGTACTAAGATCAGCACTGATAATGCTTTCTACAAAGTGTTGGGTTAAAAGTTAAAAGTTACTCTTTTTCTTCCTCATGCTAAAAACCATTCACTTTATTATTAAAAGGTGATAAGTATTTTGTCATATAAACGATTGTTGGTTTCAAATGTTCACAGCCAGTGGCCAAGAATTAATCCTTGAGTATTGTCACATTCCTTAAAACTGCAAACCACAGGGGAATTTTTCTTCTATGTGTCAATGCTGATCTATAACCAAAATCAATTTTCCCTTTCCCTGAACTCATATATTATTCTATAAGACACAAAAAAGTAAATATAAATAATTAGCACTATCCAAAAATATTTCCTCCATTTTTGAAGGACATGAATTTAAAAGAAGTTTAAAGATCAAAAAATTCAACCTGATTCCCAAGGACAAGAGATTCCTCTAATCACCCAAGACATGATGATTTAGTTTTATTTTCAAACCTCTTTAATAAGAGGGGGAATTATTTATTTAAGGTAAAAGAAAATTTAATCTTGACAAAGATCTGTGTTGGTATTTTATTTATTTGATTTCAAAAACTGATTCTCTGTGATCTCTACTCAATTGTATCTTTTTCAATTTTCAATATTTTCAATAATATATTATTTTTCTACATACAAGTAAAGATAATTTTCAATATTAATTTTTATTAGACTTTTGTGTTCCAATTTTTTTCTGCCTTTCTCCCTTAATTTCCTCACTCTTCAAGAGAGCAAGTAATCTGATATAGGTTAATTATGTACAATTTTTATTTTATTTTCCTGAGTTATTTGGGGTTAAGTGACTTGCCCAAGGTCACACAGCTAGGAAATGTTAAGTGTCTTATGTCAGATTTAAACACAGCTGTTTTTGTTTTTGTTTTCTTTTTCACCAATGAGGTATTTTACATTTACTTCCATTTTTCATTCTTTTGATTTTTTTTTTGATGCCTCAAATAGTCATTAACTTTCACTTGCTCAATCAAGTGTTCATTTAGACATAATTTTCTTTCTTATCTCTTTTAATTATACCAAATTTGAATTTTGCTTTACCCAAGATCGAATTGCTATCCTTGCTTTTTTTTTTTACTTCAGCTGCAGCATAAAAAATTCTACTCCAACCTTGTACCTTTATTCTTTGTTTCTTTCTGTGTCCGATTTGTTTCTTGTAAACAACATATTGAAATATTATGTTTTTAATCCACTCTCCTATTTTCTTCTGTTTATGGGAGAGTTCATCTCTTTCATATTCACAGTTATGATTACCAGCTCTGTATTTTCCTCCAACCCATTTTCTCCCCTGCATATACTTTTTTTTCTCCCTTTCCACCCTGTCTTTAATAGTGTTTTTTTTATCCACCCCTTCCACTACTTTGTCTTTTATCATTATCCTTTCTTTGAGTAGTGTTTTTTTTTTTTTTTACTCATTTCACTTATTATATTATCGACTATCACTTCTATTTTCTTAGGTTTTTCTCATAGTTTTTCTATCTTCCTATTCAGCCCCTCCCTTTTCTTTCCACTTTCTTCTCCTACTTTTTATAAGGTAAGATAAATTTCTCTGCTCTAGTGAATAATTAGGTTATTCCCTCTATGAGGAAAGCTGATGAGATCCAACTTCCCACCATGCTTGTCCATCTCTCTCCCTTCCTTCCTTCAATTGTGTCTTCTGTGCCTCTTCATGTGATGTAATTTGAGATTTGATATAATCTGATTTTATTCTCCCCTTTCCTCTTCTTCCAATATGCCTTCTTATATCACTTATTGCCTTTTTCTTTGATATCATCATATCAGAGTTCATTCACATTGTTCCCTCTGTCCAAGTGATGGATCCCTCTTTCTGCTCCAGTAACAGATACAGTTCTCAAGAGTTACAGATATCATTTTCTCGTCTATGGATGTAAACAGTTTAACCTTTAAATAAAATATATCCCTCTCATTGTTTACCTTCATATGCTTCTCTTATGTCCTGTATTTGAACATTAAAATTTCTGTTTAGTTCTGATTTTTCAATAGAAATGATTACTTAATTGAAGATCCATTTCATCTTTTGCAAGATGAAGTTCACTGTCACTAGATAATTAATTCTGATTTTTTTTGAATCCTAGGTCCTTTATCTTCTGAAATATGGTATTACAGTTCTGATCCTTTATTATAGAAGCTGCCATATCCTGAGTAATCTTGACTGTTGCTCCTTGATTTTTTAATTGTTTCTGCCCAGCAGTGTGCAATAATTTTTCCTTCAGATTTTAGTTCTGTAGTTTTACAACAATGTTCCTTGGGATTTTTCTTATGGGATCTCTTTCCAAAGGTCATTAATATACTTTTTAATTGATTATCTCCCCCTCTGTTTCTAAAATAATGGGGCACTTTTCCTTAATTATGTCTTGAAGAATGTTATCCCTAGATATCCCTTTTTTTTGTCCTAGTCTTCAGGAGTACCGATAATTCTTAAATTGGTCATCTTTATTTTCCAGGTCAGCTGTTTTTCAATGATATATTTTATATTTTCTTCAATTTTTCCCATTATTTTTCATTTCTCTCACTAATTCTTGATGTTTCATAAAGTCATTAGCTTCCATTTGTCCCATTCTAGTTTTTAATGTGTATTTTTTTTGCATTTGCCCATTCATATTTTTTTTAGTAATTGCCTTTCTTTTAAATGCTGTGACTCAGCATATCTCTCATTTCTTTTTTAAATTTTCCCACCTCTGTTATTTTCCTTTTAAAGTGTTTTAGGAGAACTTCCAACAAGCTTCTTTGGGCTTGAAATCAATTCATATCACTCTTTGAGATTTCTTCTGTGAACATTTTGTCTTTGTCTGAGCTGTCTGTTGTTTTGCCAAAGTAGGTATCTATGGTCAAGGTTTTTTTTTTTTTGTTTGTTTTTGTTTTTAGTTGTTGTTGTTGTTGTTGTTGTTTGTTTGTTTGTTTGTTTTTTCTGATTCTTTTTCATTTAAAATTCTTTTTTTGTTATTTTCTCCTTAAAAACAAAAGAAAACAAAACAAAACAAAAATACAAACAAACAAACAAACAAACAAAAAAAAACCCAAAACCTTTTATGACTGAGTTTTTCTCCCAGAATGAAGGGGGAATAGTCCCAAATTTCATGTGCTGCTCTGAGCCTTGGCTTTGAACAAAGGAGCTCTTTGTGTTTGCTTTATTTACTCTTTCCAGAAAATAGCCAGGTTTCCTATAATTTGCTTTCTGAGCTGAGACTAGAAGCTGCTTCACTTATTTCCTCCTCTACTAAACCAGAATTGAGGTTTTTTGATCTACTGTCATTAAGACCCTCTCACTAGCTTCCCCAAATTCTGTCTGGACTAGGCTAAACACTCATTTCAACTCAGTATTACTGACCTTTCTTGAAGTTTTTCAATTTATCTTGGCTAGAGAGTGGTTTCCTTCCATCACACTCTGCTCAGACTTAGTGTCATGTGGTTTTTGAGGGAAAATGGGACTGTTCAAGCAGTTTCCTGGTTTCAGTCCACTATTTTGACTCCACCCAAAATTTTAGGGAATTGTTTTCTTCAGTTCATCTTTGTTCTTCCTCTTCCAGGCTGCATATAGAAGATACAGGCAATAATAAAAACAAAAGTAAGTAGAACTAAAATAATTTATACCCATGCTACAAATAATGTAAAGGAAAACAATAGAAAAGAACTTTGGAGAACTTCTGAAGTCTTCTACTTGTTGGTAAAGCAGTTGGCAATAGGTGAAAAATGACAGCTAATGTTTTTTATTTATTTTTGTTAAGTATGTTTGTTATAGAGACATGTTATGAAATAAGAAAATTTATCTAATCATTATCAGTAGTGGGTACAGCATACTTATATTTGAATTAATTACATCATTCTTCCATCCATAAGAATATCAAAATTCAATTAATTAAATTTATTTCTAAAATGAAGACAAATATGCTATGTTAATCCTCTTCCAGATCTCTTCATCTAACAACCCAATCAGTAATGGGATTGTATTTATTTTATTATGTCATGTCTTGTTCTTAGTAAAAACATATTAAATTTTAATGATAATTTTCTTCTAAGTGATAATCAATCATCTTATAAAATAATTCTTTCTACTATTTTTCCAAAGATAGATTTCAAGAACCTTGTTCTGTAATTTCCGGTATCCAATTTTTGCTTATTTTTGAAAGTGGAAAACCATTCTCCATTTTGCATGATTTATTTAATTCTTCATGTTTCATAAAAGGATTAAACCAGTGTCTCTGTTACAATATCAGAAAATATTTTCATGCTCTGGGACAGAATTTCTCTGAGTAAGAATAAGACATTAAAGGAACCCACATGTTTTGTTATTGCCTCTTCAGCTACCCATGCTTCATTTTCTTAAATCAAGGTAATTCAACAACATTTTTGTCATTCTACTATGAACTATTAAAAAAGTGAAATTAAAGAATTTCTGTCCTGGAATGAAAAAAGTGAGCATATTTTATATTTTATACAGGTTTATCCTACTATTTAAATTTTAGTTCAAAATCTTTTCATAGATAAGTTAAAATCAAAATTGAGTATTTCTGCTTTCCATCAGTTCTGACCCCTTCCTTCAGTGCTCTGAAATGCTAGGATTCCATGAACTCTGATATAAGCATGTTCAATAGAATAATAAAGGTTTCAAAGAATACAGCTATACTCACCTTGGACTACAGAGTCAATATCCAACCCCCTAATTAATCTAGAACTTAGAAGTAATCAAAACAAAGTTTCCCTCAACCCTTTTCTTCAGCTTTTCAATACTTTAGACCTTCTTACAAACCTTTCTGTAATTTCTCTTTCTGGAAGACTACAAGATCTCTTCACCATAATGTTAGCCAAGCATTATGGCTAACATTATGGCAGTTTTTTGTTGTTGTTGTTGTTGTTGTTTTGTTTGTTTGTTTGTTTGTTTGTTTTTGTTTTTGTTTTTCTTGATCTGGGCAATTTTATCCCATTTTCCCCTCTATTATTTTTATCCTCCCCCTTCCATAAAGCCTCTCATTTTACATTGTAGTTCCACAAAACACATTGATTTACCTGTAAAATGAATGTTATAAGGTTCTGTTAACATAGCTTAAACCTACATTACCATCATTACCACTCTATCATTCTACTTTCACCCCTGTTTCCTTATGTGTATCTTGAAAGAAATCACTTACTAGTCTCTATGCTGTCACTCTGTTATTTTTTCTATCCTTGGATGCTACATTTATTTACATCTACTTGACTGATGAGTTTGAGAAAAAATGATCTCTTCCAATGTTATATTTTTATTTTAAAAAATATTTTTAATTTTTATTTTCACTTACAAATGTTCTTCATCCATTTACTCCATCTAAACCCATCAAGAAGAAATCAATATAATCTTCAATTTTTTGTAATTGTATTTTATTTTTCCAATTATATGTAAAGATAGTTTTCAACATCCATTTTAAAAAACATTTTGAGTTTCCTTTCCTTACATCCAACCTCCATAAGAGGGTAAGCAATTTGATATATGTTATACATCTGCAATTATGTAAACATATTTTCACATAATTAATATGAAAGAAGAAACAGAACAAAAGGCTAAAGTCACAAAAAAGTGAAATTAGTAAACTTTAATCTGTATTCTGACTCTATATTCTTTCTCCGGATGTGGATAGCATTTTCCTCCTGGATTTTTTTTTTTGGGGGGGAAGGATTATCTTGAATCGTTGTATTACCAAAAAGAGTTGAGTCTATCACAGTTGAGCATCTTACAATGTTGCTGTTATTGTGTGCAACGATTTCTGTATTCTATTCACTTCACTCAGCACCAGTATATTTCTTTCCATTTTTTTTTCTCTGAAATTTGCCTGTCCGCTGTTTCTTATTTCACAGTCATGCTCTATCACATTTTTGTACCATGGCTCATTCAGCCATTTCCCAATAGCTGTATATCCCCTCAATTTTCATTTCCTTGCCATCATAAAAAGGCTGCCATAAATATTTTTATAGATGTGATTTTTTTTAATTTTTATGATCTCTTTGTGATAAATACCTCATAGTTGTATCATTGAATCAGAGTATGAACTATTTTATATCCCTTTGGGCATAGTTCCTACTTGCTCTTCAGAATAGTTGTCACTTCACAACTCCACCAACAGTATATTAGTGTCCCAATTTCTCCTATATAATCTCTAAAATTTGTCACTTCTTGTTTGTCATATTAGCCAACATGATAGGTATGAGGTGACAATTCAAAGTTCTTTTAAGTTACATTTCTCTAATCAAAAGTGATTTAGAGCACTTCTTCATATGGTTATACATAACTTGATGTCTTCATCTGGAAACTACCTATTCATATTCTTTGACCATTTATAAAGTAGGGAATAAATTGAATTCTTCTGCATTGGACTCTTGTGTCTGGTGGAAGTGGAGTGGAATGAAGGGGAATGGTGTTGCTAGAGGCTGTAGAAGTCTGGTAGCTTCTGTGGTACTGAGCTGAATTCCTAATGGTGGTGTCTGCCATGTGCTGAGGCCAGGTGAATTATTTCTGTATTTCCTACAGGAATATACCGAGGTACATGGATATCTGGACTTTGGAGAATGTCTGATTGAGGTACTAAGGCATGTTATACAGAAGATAAGAGCTGGCATTTGCTGGTTCTACTGGTGACTTTGCTATTGTTCATTTTCACCTGCTCCCCCACCTGGGGACCAGGAACTTTTGCTGAATTCTAAGGTTAAGTTAGCTGCTCATTTACTGGGGACTTTTTGTCTTGTACTATGTCTCCCTCCTCCCTTTACCCAAATAAGAGGGAACTCTCCTAAAGATCCTCCAAGCTCAAAGAATGTTTTATATTGTAGAATTGTGAATGGATAATTTTAAACTATGGTCAAAGGATTATCAAACTGTGCATACCTTCGATCCAGCAGTGTTTATACTGGAATAATACCCAAAGGGATCTTGTTTTTTGTTTTTTTTTTAGATTTTTAAAAATTAATTTTATAATTATAACTTTTTTTGACAGTACATATACATAGGTAAGTTTTTACATTATCCCTTCTACTCCCTTCTCTTCTGAATTTTTCCCTTCCTTCTCTCCACTCCCTCCCCTAGATGACAGGCATTCCCATACATATTAAATATGTTATAGTATACCCTAGGTACAATATATATGTGCAGAACCGAATTTTGTTGTTGTTTTTGTTGCAAAGGAAGAATTGGATTCGGAAGGTAAAAATAACTTGAGGAGAAAAACAAAAAAAAAAAAAATTGCTGACAGTTTACACTCATTTCCCAGTGTTCCTTTTCTGGGTATAGATGATTCTGTCCATCATTGATAAATTGGAATTGGATTAGCTCTTCTCTCTGTTGAACATATCTACTTCCATCAGAATATATCTTCATACAGTATTGTTGTTGAAGTGTATAATGATCTCCTAGTTCTGCTCATTTCACTCAGCATCAGTTGATGTAAGTCTCTCCAAGCCTCTCTATATTCATCCTGTTGGTCATTTCTTACAGAACAATAATATTCCATAACATTCATATACCATAATTTACCCAACCATTCTCCAATTGATGGACATCCATTCATCTTCCAGCTTCTAGCCACTATGAAAAGGGCTGCCACAAACATTTTGGCACATACAGGTCCCTTTCCTTTCTTTAGTATTTCCTTGGGATATAAGCCCAGTAGTAGCACTGCTGGGTCAAAGGGTATGCACAGTTTGATAACTTTTTGGGCATAATTCCAGATTGCTCTCCAGAATGGCTGGATTCTTTCACAACTCCACCAACAATGCATCAGTGTCCCAGTTTTCCCACATCCCCTCCAACATTCATCATTATTTGTTCCTGTCATCTTAGCTAATCTGACAGGTGTATAGCGGTTTCTCAGAGTTATCTTGATTTGCATTTCTCTGATCAATAGTGATTTGGAACACTTTCATATGAGTGGAGATAGTTTTGATTTAATCATCTGAAAATTGTCTGTTCCTATCCTTTGACCATTTAATAATTGGAGAATGGCTTGATTTCTTATAAATTAGAGTCAATTCTCTGTATATTTTGGAGATGAGGCCTTTATCAGAACATTAACTGTAAAAATGTTTTCCCAATTTGTTACTTCCCTTCTAATCTTGTTTGCATTAGTTTTGTTTGTACAAAAGCTTCTTAATTTGATGTAATCAGAATTTTCTATTTTGTGATCAATAATGATCTCTAGTTCTCCTTTGGTCACACATTCCTTCCTCCTCCACAAGTCTGAGAAGTAAACTATTCTCTGTTCCTCTAATTTATTTATGATCTTGTTCTTTATGCCTAAATCATGGACCCATTTTGATCTTATTTTAGTATGTGGTGTTAAGTGTGGGTCCATGCCTAGTTTCTGCCATACTAATTTCCAGTTTTCCCAGCAGTTTTTGTCAAATAATGAATTCTTATCACAAAAGTTGGGATCTTTAGGTTTGCCAAACACTAGATTGCTATTTTTATTCACTATCTTGTCCTGTGACCCTAACCTATTTCACTGATCAACTAGTCTATTTCTTAGCCAATACTAAATGGTTTTGGTGACTGCTGCTTTATAATATAGTTCTAGATCAGGTAAAGCTAGGCCACCTTCATTTGATTTTTTTTTTCATTATTCCCTTGAAATTCTCCACCTTTTGTTGTTCCATATGAATTCTGTTGTTATTTTTTCTAGGTCATTAAAATAGTTTCTTGGGAGTCTGATTGGTATAGGACTAAATAAATAGATTAGTTTAGGGAGTATTGTCATCTTGATTATATTCACTCGGCCTATCCAAGAGCACTGAATGTCTTTCCAATTATTTAAATCTGACTTTATTTTTGTGGCAAGTGATCCATAATTGTTCTCATATAATTCCTGACTTTTCTTTGGTAGATGGATTCCCAAATACTTTATACTATCGACAGTTATTTTGAATGGAATTTCTGTTTGTATCTCTTGCTGTTGGTAATGTATAAAAATGCTGAGGATTTATGTGGATTTATTTTGTATCCTGCAACTTTGCTAAAGTTCTGAATTATTTCTAATAGCTTTTTAGCAAAGTCCCAAAGAGACTTTAAAGAATGGAAAGGTTGATGCTCATCAGTTGGAGAATGGCTGAATAAGATATAGTATATGAATGTTATGGTTTATTATTTTTGTGTAAGAAACTATCAGTAAGATAATTTCAGAGAAGCCTGGAGAGACTCACATGAACTGAGGCTAAGTGAAATGAGCAGAATTAGGAGATCATCATAGAAGGCAACAGCAAGATTTTATGATAATCAATTCTGATTGACATGGCTTTCTTCAACAGTGAGAGGATTTAGTCCAGTTCCAATGGCTTTGTGATAAAGAGAGCCATCTACACCCAGAAATAGGACTGTGGGAACTGAGTGTGGATCACAGCATAGCATTTAATTTCTTTTGTTGTTTGCTTGCATTTTGTTTTCTTTCTCATTTCTTTTTTTCTTTTTGTTCTGATTTTTCTTGTGCAGGAAGATAACTGTATAAATATATATAACTATATTGGTTTAAACATTTACCATGTTTAACATCTGTTGTATTCATTGCCATCTAGGGCAGAGGGTGGGGGGAAGAAAAGAAAAATTGGAACACAAGGTTTTGCAAGGGTCAATGTTGAAAAATTGTCCTTGGATATGTTCTGTAAATAAAAAGCTTCAATTGGGGGGAAAAAAATTGTTCTGTCTACTTGTTGGTTCCATTGATCCAAGATATGTCTCAAAGCGTTATTTTTGGTTGCCTGGAGGTAAACATGGGAGGATTAGAGTGTTTCAATGCTTACACAGCTTTATTTGTTTGTTTGTTTATAGTTTAGCTCAGATTTGTAGGAGAAATCACCATAAGTTATATCCTGAGCTGCATTGCTCTTTGGAACATATTTCATTTCTATGTTTTTGGTGGCTGTAAAATACTGTTATTTGATTTTTTTTTAATACTTAAGGTCTTTGTCCTAGTTTGCAGAATTTGTTTCTTTTGAATTGAATTGTTAAATTTAACCACTCTGTGCCTTAACATTTAAAGTCTTAGCATATGTGTGTGTGTGTGTGTGTGTGTGTATGTGTGTGTGTGATATTGTTTTGTGTTTTGTTTGCTTTTCTGGAAACATATTCTTTCAAATCATATTTTGTGTGTGTGTGTGTCCAGAAATTCTCTGAAGTTTTCTTGTACTATTTAATTTTTTAGATTTTTGTCATCATTATTTGAGAGACCTATAAAATGAAGGTCATTTCTACTTATTCTGTCTTCAAGATCAACATATGTTGCTTAAATTGAAAGCATACTATAAAGGGCTGAAACTCTGAGTTAATGCACTGAGGTTGGACAACTGAGCACTTATGGCTAATTACTGATTGGACAATACTCTATTAGCATATGCTTGGAAAATGGCCCTTCCCACTATTCTGTGCTGGTTCAACGTTTTGGTGTATACAGAGAATTGTGAGAAGGATTGGGGGTGGAGTAATACTTGCCAGAGTCATTTTGGCAGTAGACAAGGAGAGGAGAGGTCACAGAGATTCTGCCTCCATTCCCTTCACTTGTACTCCTAAAGACCAAGAATAAAGACCAAGGACTTTTGCTTATCCTGACTCTGGCTGTTTCTAAAGTATCCAGGGTTCTAACTCGGTCTTCACAGCATACTTTCTTTTAATTATCTTACTTTTGTTCTTTCTTCTTTTGTATTGTCCTTCACTTCTGTGTATTTCCATTTCTAAGAATTTTTCCTCTCCTTTGCTTCTTTAGTGAAATTTACCATTACAGAATAATTTCATTGTATTTTTTCTATTATGTTAATTATTTCAGCCATTTAGGCTATAAATCCTGCTTTCTTATTTTGCTTTTAAAGTATATAAATAATACATTTATACTTCATACTAAATATAAATCCCATGTTTTATTCTTCTGCTAAATGACTTATCTGATTATATTCAAGGTCTTTGAGTTTTCTTCTTGATGAAATAGTTGGCAATTTTAGCCTTTTTTGCTCTCTTATTTATTTATTAATTAATTTAATTTTTCACCGTTCCCTTTCTGGCTTCCTTCCATCCATTGGTGGTTCTCTTAGACACTGAATATTAAAATTCATAACGTGTTTCCATACCAAACAATTCACAGTCCATGTGTCTAGGATTCTTCCAAGTGACTAAAAGGAGAATCAATCTGATCCTGAGTAAATAATGAACACTTTCCATAGGCTTAATGCAACATTGAATGGCAGCCCAAAAATGTTAACCTATCTTGTTTTCTCTATATTTCATATATATGGCCTACCAATACAGAGTGCTACACTATTAATGCTAAGGTACTAAGGCTTAATATCTAAAGCATACAATTTCTATCTACAAGGCTCTTGGGTGGGGAAAGTGTTGAGCTCTACTTCAAGTCCCAACTTGCATCCTGCTCCTTTCTCTCTGTTTCTCCACTGTGGTTATGTTGTCTCTTCTCATACAAAGTACTGAATCAGTACTGGTTAACAAAGCCCCAGAAAACTTTAACAGATTGGAGTCCATATCTCTAAGACCTTTGAAAGATGGAGGAAAAACTGGATTTTTGTTTGTTTTTTTCATACAACCTTTAAATTTGATGGGCTAGTGTAGTACTGCCAGTAGTGTGATGGGCAGCAGTAAGAGTAATGCTGAATGGGATTAAGGTAGAAAAAGTTAATTCCATTTAATTTTGTTTTGTGTTCCTAGCATTCCAAATCCTGGAGATAGCTGAAGTTGATTTATTTTAAATGCATTATTTCTATTTTGGAGAGTTTGAGAGGTTTTGCAGATTAGAGAATACATCTAGCCTCCATTTTGTAAGACACGTGGCTCACTCAAGATGTTTCATGGGGCTTTTAAAAAACACTTTTATTTAAAATTTTCAAAAATCTAATTATAGACTACCTTATAATTGAGACAAAGCAGAAGGCATTTATTAAGCATTTTAGTACATGCAAGCACTGTGCTAATTGTCCTTCAAAGAAATTGCATTTTAATGGAGATTATAACATCAAAAGAAGCTGAAAAAAGAAAGGGGAGTGGCAGAAAGACACCCAAGCAAAGACATCATGGAGTCCAGAAGGAGAATTGTTGAGAGCAGGGGGAATGCACCCTAGATAGAGTTAAGCCTCCCAGAATTGATTTCCCCTAAAGTATTCACTACTGAGAGAAATGCAATATAATTGTGAAAGTATATTTCAGGGAGAGAAAGCCACAGGAACAGATGGATTCTCTAGAGTAAAGAGACTCAGGATTCTGAGGGAATTTTTAGGGTGAGATTTTAGCTGAGATATACCATTTAAGTCAATCAAAAAACTCTTTTAAGTACCCATCATATGACAGTCATTGTGGTAAGTGCTTAGAATATCAAGACAAAAATAAAATAGCACCTGACCTATCATATTGCTAACTACTTAATGAGTACTCAGAAACTTTTTGTTGACTGGCTAAATAAATTTGATCCATATTTTCCCTTCACTTTTTCTGTCACTTTCAGTTGGTTTATCTGAAATATAGAATGAGAGGATTAAAAATAATAAAATTATCTTCAAGGTTCCCTCCAGTTCTAATATTCAATTAATTTATCAATTGCTATTTGTGGTTGTGGAACAATTAGTAATTGAGACCAAACTGTAATCTATGATTAACATTATTTATTTGATCTAATATCAAGAGTAGTAAGAAGTCATAAGAGGCTTAGGTTCAAATTTGGCCTTCTACATTGTCTTATTATGTGACATGAGCAAGGCGTTTTAATCTCTTTATGTCTAAGCAATCTTATCTCAAAATTGATAATAATATATCACATGATTATAATGAGGATTAAATTGACAAATGTATTGTAATTTGCAAATCTTAACTTTCTATAATTGAGCCATTATAATTATAATAATTAATATTATTCCATTTCTTCATCCTTTTATAAAGAAGTTAATTCTTTTTTTATTATATAAGAATACTGGAATATAAAGTTAACTTTCATAAATTCACTGAAAAGAAACTTTTGGACAATTCTAATAGAAGCAGCTATAGCAGTGATAGAATAAACCTCATCCTATTTTCACATAGCTTGAGCTTCTGCTAAATCTCTCTATTTTTAAACATTTTATTCCTTATATTTTAGAAATTATGATTTTTTGGCATGACATTATCTCTTTTAAAGGCTGTCCTTATATTTTTTTATGGCTTAATGTTCTTCAGGCAAGTAGTGTGCATGGGTAGGCATCACCAAATAAATATATAAAAGAGGAATTTATAAAAGACAGTCCTCAAACAACTATATTATTGAAAAATGGGCTAGTTATATGACAAGAGCAAATCACAGCCTAATGGAAAATCCTACATGTTTCAATGATGCTCACTTATACATACATACATACAGATATGTATCATTTGACACATATCACAAAAGATAGAGTGCTTTGCTTGAATCAATAAGATCTGAATTCAAGTTAAGCTTCAAATACTTGTAGCTGGGTAATAATTCAGGAACCACTAATATCTCTGTGATATAAAAAGCAATATATCACTAACATATATTTTAAGCAGTACCTATTGCTTTTGGGGTCTCCTAGGGCCCCTTTCTCTCTATAGTCTCTCTAATTGACTAAATCTTCACAAATACCTTATTTGATAGGTATAGACTAAGATGAAAAAATGTTTTGATTATAGGGAAAATGCATATTTCAATTTTTGTCTTTTTTTGCAAGTGAGCAATAATTTGGCAATATAAAAGAAATATAGTCATGCTTTAAAAAAAAAAAAAAACAACAATCACTTGATATCTTGAGGAAGTGGTATGGTGAAGAAAGGAAAGAACATATGATTGTTAGCAGAAGGTCTAGGCTAAAATCTTGATTCTATCCCTAATGTGTTATTTAATCTTCCAAAAGTTATTAAAGTTCACTGGAACTCAATTTATTCATCAAAAGATAATTGACCTAAATGACTGTTATGTTATCTAAGTTTTAAATTTTAAATAAGTTTTAAATTTATAGTTATAGGAAATATCCCATAGGCAAAATTTTAAATATCTTTTACAAAATTATAAGAATGATACTAATACCTCATAAAGTCAAATGGACTCCACTATTAAGCAATCCTAGTCATACTTCCTTTACTAATTGAATGTCCCATTATCCATAGCATTTCCAAACATTTTCATTCTTCACTAAACTTCTCCTAGCATTCTTTTTCCCCATCCTTTCAAATAAAAATCTTGCTTAACATTTAACAGAAAATAATATTGAAGCTATTTTTTTCTTCTATTCTTTATCATCTCAAATAACTGAAATATTTTCTACAACCATTTCCTTTTTTACTCTGGTTTATATGAAAAAGTGTCCTTACTCATTAATTAAGGACTCACTCATTCATCTGGACAAGTAATCAATTTGTACTCAATCTTTTCCGATTGTCATTCTCACTCTTCCTAATATAACTCCAATTCTAAGTCCATTGGCGAGAAACTCTATATTGGTAGAAATTGATGTTTTATGCCTGTACGAGAGGCAGAATGGATTAGACAAGTGTAGAAGAGAGCTCCAGACTCTTCAGTATTTTCAAGGTCCTATTTGAAATATGGAGTCTTATCAAACTTTGGGACTTTAAGTAGTTCTGGTTTCCAAGCTCAAGAGAGAAGATAGCTGATGAAAATCCCATTACATTTTACTGAAAGAAAAAAACAAAAAACAAAAAAAACAAACAAAAAAACTGTAATTAAGAAGTCAACAGAAGAGATTAGAAATCTGCAAAATAGCCAGATTTCCAGGTTGCTATATTAAGAGATTTCAGGAAACTTTCCCTTGAATAAGCTCTGGGACACCTTTCCTTTGTCAAGTGGTATTAATCTCACTTCCAATGGGAGAGCTCTTTTTTTCTGTCCAACATATATTCCCGTTTTCCTGTATGTGTATTTTCTCTGGTTCCTGTTTTGCTATGGTTGGGATAAATGATGTTTTGACTAATTACCATGTATGTTCATTGTGGTAATCTTATTTTGTGGAAAAAGGTTCATGCTTTGGAAATAAAGTCTGAGTTTCTGTTTGCCCCAATAATTAAACAGCAATCAAAAGTCAATGTGAATCCTATAGTTAAAACTATTTTTAAAAAGCCTGTTGGATGCTCAAAGTTCCCCCCTGACTTCTATATTTGATTGGAATGTAATCTAGCTAGACTATGATGCAATATCAAAAAAAAAAAAAAAACATATATCAATGCCCGATGTTTTAAGAATGAGTTATCTGATAACTATCATTTTATTTCTGAGTGATGGCAATAGCTCTATAATGAAATCTCTCAGATCAATTTCTTTCTAATACACAGTGCAGTGTCAACTGATTTTGCTGTTAGAACTAGTTACCTCAGTGAAAAATGAGCAGTGATATGGAGAAAGAAGATGATGTCAATAGAGATAACTAAAATGTTTAAACAGCATGTGAGGGAGTGGTGATGATGATGATGGATCTGAGGCTTTTCAAGAATTACAAAGTTCTCTGTGGCTTAAGTTGACTATCCTTTTGCATTTAAAAATTAAAAATGTTAGCATAAACATTATATTTTAGCATTAAAAAAGACATGAGAAAGGAAAAAAATAAAAATGTGAAAATTGTAGTCTTTGGTCTGATTTGAAATTGCATTAGTTCTTTCTCAGATGTGTATAGAATTTTCTTTTGGAATTGTCTTGGAACATTGTATTGTTGAGAAAAGCTAAGTCAATTATATTTGATCATCACAAATTATTGTTACTGAGAACAATATTCTCTTGGTTCTTTAAGCTTCATTCAGCATTAATTCATGTAACTCTTTCCAGTTTTTTTTTCCTGAAATCCACCTGCTCATCATTTTTTATATACAATAGTTTTTCATTACTTCCACATATCACAATTTGTTCAGCCATATCCTAATTGGACATTGCCTAAATTTCTAATATCTGCCAACAATAAAAGAACTGATATATATATATAGAGAGAGATATATAGATATAGATATAGATATAGATATAGATATAGACTATAGATATAAGCTTGAAGATCTTTTTTTCATTTTTAATAATATCTTTAGATACAGATCTAACAATGATATTGTTGGATCAAAAAGAGATCTACATATGATTTTATAGACCTTTTGAAATATTTCCAAATTGCTTTTTAAAAAGTTTAGATGAATTGACTTACATCAACAATAAATTAATGTCCCAAATTTCAACATGTTCTGTAATATTTATCATTTTATTTTTCTATTATATTAACCAATCTGCTATTTTTGTGGTGATACCTCAGAGACATTTTTAAATTGCAAGTTTCCAATCAACAGTGTTTTAGAGCATTAAAAAAAAACAACCCTAACTACACGTTTAATTTATTGATCTGAAAACTCACTGTTTACATAATTTTATAATTTATCTTTTTGGGAATGACTCATATTCTTTTTCATTTGACTCACATTTCTATTTATTTGAAAAGTCAATCCTCTACCGAAAATACTTGATGAAAAACAATTTCCCACCCTTTTGCTTTGCTTGTAATTTTTGTTGCATTGGCTTTGTTTATGAAAAACCCTTTTAATATAATGTATTCAAAATGACTCATTTTGCATTTTTAAAGAGTCTTCATATCATCCTTGGACATAAAGTCATTCTTTTCCTATAGATTTGATAACTACAGTACTCTTTTCTCTCTCAATCTGTTTATGGTATCTCGCTTTATGTCTAAATCATGTATCCATTTCTAGCCTATCTTAATACAGAGTGTGACATGTTGGTCAATATCTGGTTCCTGCCATACTATTCTTCAAGTTCCCAGCTGTTTTTTTTTTTTTTGTTTTTGTTTTTGTTTTGTTTTTTTCAAAATAGTGAGTTCTTATCTCAGTAGCTAGCATTTTTGGGTTCATCAAACAGTACATTACTATAGCCATTTACTAATGTGTCTTCTGTACTTAATTGATTCAATTGATTCACCAATTTATGTCTTACCAGTACTAAATGGTTTTGATAATTGTCATTTTATATTATAGTTTCGCATGTTATGTTAGGCTACCTTCCTTTGGATTCTTTTCATTAATTCCCTTGATATTTCTAATCTTTTGTTCTTTCAGATAAATTCTGTTATTTTTTTCTAGTTCTAGAAATAACATTTTGGATGTTTGGTAGGGCATTTAATAAGTAAATTAATTTTGGTAGGATTATATTTTTTATTATAATTTCTCAGGATACAAAAGAATAATTGATATTTTCCAATTATTTAGACTTAAATTTCTTTGTTTGAAAAGTGTTTCATAATTGTGCTCATATTGTTCATGGATTTATCTTGCCAAGTAGACTCCCAGATATTTTATGTTGACTACAATGATTTTAAATTGAATCAAATAAACTAAATATTTTGATTAATTTCATTTTGTTTCAATGGGATTGCTGCAGAGCTTTGTTAGTCTGAAATAAAAACACTGATGCTTTATATGTTTGTTTTATATCCTGTGATTTTGCTTAAATTATTAATTAATTTGGAAGTTTTTTTTTTATTTTATTATTTAACTATCTAGTATTCTTTAAGTATACCATCATATAATTTACAAAGAATGATAATTCTGTCTCCTTATTTCCTATTGTAATTCATTTCATTTCTTTTTCTTCTCTCTTCTAAAGTTTATTTTTTCATAAAATATTCAATAATAATGGTGACAATGGGCATTGGGTTTCAACTCTGATCTTATTGGGATGGCTTCTAGTTTGCCCCATTACAGGTAACACTTGCTGATAATTTTAGATACTATTTATCATTTAAAGAAAAATTCTGTTCCTTTACCATTTTTAACAGAAATGGGTGCTGTATATTTTCAAAAGATTTTTCTGCATCTATTTACATAATCATGAATTCTGTTCATTTTGTTATTAATATGACCCATTGTGCTGATGGTTTTCCTAATAATGAACCACATCTGTATTATTGGTAAAAATTCTACCTGATCATAGTGTATTTTTCTAGTGCCAAATTGTTGTAATCTCTGTTAATATTTCATGGAAAATTTTTGCATTAAAATTCATTAGGGAAATTGTTTTATAATTTTCTTTCTCTGTTTTGACTCTTCCTGATTTAGATATTATTACCATAATTATGTTATTAAAAGACTTTGGTAGGATTTCTTCTTTGCCTATTTTCCCAAACAATTTATATAATACTGGAATTAATTGCTCTTTAAATTTTTGGTAAAATTTACTTGTAAATCCATCTATTCATAGAGATTTTTTCTTAGGGAATTTATTGATTCCTTGTTCAATATTTTTTCCCTAAGGCTGGGTTATTTAATTGTTTTATTTCCTCTTATGCTAATCTGAACATTTAATTATTTATTTTAAAATATTGATCTATTTCACATAGGTGGTCAACTTAATGAGCAAAATAGTTCCTAATTATTGCTTTATTTTTTCCCTTCCTTGGTGGTGAATAAACTTTTTAAATTTTTGATACTGCTAATTTATATTTCTTTATTCTTTTGTAAATCACATTAGCCAAAGTTTATTTTTTTCATAAAAAATAACATATACCTTTATTTATAACTTCAAAAGTTTTGTTACTTTCAATTGTATTACTATCTCCTTGGATTTTCAGAATTTTAAAATTGATATTTAATTTAGGATTTTTAATTTGATTTTTTCTACCTCTTTTAATTACATGTTAAATTCATAGATATTTTCTTCTGTTTTATTCATGTAAGCATTTAGAATTATAAAATTTCCTCTAAAATTTACTTTGGCTGAATCCCATAGATTTGGTATATTGTCTTGTTATTGTCATTTCCTTTGATGGACTTACTGATTGTGTCTATGATTTGTTATTTAACCCACTCATTCTTTACAACTGGATTGTTTATTTTCTCTATTATCATGTCATTTTATTACACATAATTTTTGTTACATTGTGATCTGAACATGATGAATGTAATATTTCTGACTTTTTGCATTTGGTTGTGAAGTTTTAATGCCCTAATACATTATTAGATATTGTGTGCATGTCATGTACTATTGAAGAAAAAGTACAATCCTTTCTATCTCCATTCAAAGTTCTCCAAATGTCTATCATATTCACATTTTTCAAAATTATATTCACCTCTTTAAATTATTTCTTGTGTATTTTGTAGTTATATTTAACCAGTTCTGAGAGGGGCATGTTAAGATCCTTTACTAATGAAATTTTGTTGTATTTTTCATATAGTAACATAATTAATTTTTCCTCTAAAAATTTGGATACTATACTATTTGGTGCATAGATATTTAGTACTGGTATTGCTTCATTTTCTATGGTATTAGAAATTCTAAGAAACAAATAAAAGACATCAAAATTAGTTAAATATTTAGAACATATGGAATAGGCTAGTATTATCAATATTTAAAGATTTTCAAAATTAAATTTTAGTAAGATCAAAAAGGTTTTCATACCCTGAATACATATTTTAGATTTTTTTTACCTTTATCTTCTTTTCAAGTGTCTATTTTTGCATGTTTCAGTATATAATATATTACCACAGTAGTACATGAATATAATTTGTAAATAAACATATTTAAATATTTATGAATATATTGTGTTTAATATTTTTCTATCATCTTTAAAATATATTGAACTATTTACCATTTAGGGGCAGGGGTGGAAAAAAGGAGAGGAAATTGGAAAACAAGTTTTTGCAAGTATTAATGTTGAAGAATTATCCATGCATATGTTTTGAAAAATAAAAAGTTTTAATAAAGCAAAAGAAAAGAAAAATTTACCCACTCTTTCTATTGTACTCCAAACTCCCAAAGTAATATACAATGATGGTCTCTATTTGTAAATATATTATGTTCAAGGTATCAAAGATGCTGAATGAGATATCTAATCCAATTGGAATAATGAAGAAATGTTGGACTTGCAATCAGGAAAACTTAAGCTTTAATTTTGCTGCAGGTGCTTGCTCATCATGCAACTCTGGGCAAAGTATTTTAATTTTCTCATCTTCATTTTCTTCAACTGTAAAGTGAAGGGAAATAATACTACCCAGAGCTGTTATAAAGACTAAATGTGGTAAAATGTAAAGCGCATTGTAAATTGCTTTACAATAACAATATGTAAATTTTGGAACATAATATTGAAAAAAACATTCTTGTATTTATCTTCCTTATCTTGTTATCGAATAGAAGATTGCTGATTCTGTAGACAATTTAATTTTTCTTCAAGGAAACATTTTTTTCAATTCAAAGTAAAATCCTGTCTATAAAATCATAAGTCTTCACAGTCTTCAGTCTTCACAGCCAAAGGACAGCAAGGTAGGCTAACAGATGGCCATAAATATCATGCCAAGTAAGATGGATTGCAAAGGGCTGAAATTCTTAAAAGATGTGCTTGAATCAGACAACCAAGCACTTACTATTGGACAATAACTCTATTAGCATATGTTTGGAAAAATGGCCCTTCTTACTATTCTGTGCTGGCTCAGTGTTTGGTGTATACAGATAATTGTAGGAGGGATTAGAGGGTGGAGTGAGACAAGCCAGACTCACTTGGCCACAGGACAGAGAGGAGAAAAGTGTGGAAATTCTGAACTCTATATCCTAGCAAAACACATTGTCTATCTCCTTTACTCCTGCCCCTGAAGACCAAGGACTTTTGTTTGTCCTGATTTTGAATGTTCTTAAGGACTCCAGTGAGCTAGCCTGGACTTTACAATAGATAGTGATGGGATTTTGGAGGGTTGGTTCTGTACCTGGACTCTGCCTCTGTTCTAATAATCTTGTATAGAGGGAAACACCAATGGAGGCTTGGGGCTCAAAGTTTGATTCTCTCCTGCCTGAGGTTTCTGAATCAATGAGAGGGTTCTGGGACAGCATGAATATTTCCTTTCTTTTTATATTACCCTTCATTGACCATGGAGGTTGAGAAATGAAGCTTCATTAGCCAACCTCCAGTGAGAACCATTGCCATGAATCTGTTTTATTTTCATTCCACTTTAATGGTTTTAAATTTTCTAATTAAATATAAAATTAGTTATAAGCATTTACTTTCACAGATTTTGATTTAGTGACATGATAATCAGAAACTTCATTGTGAAATTTGTATTTCACTACAACTTCTTGCAAGTTAGTACCAGCTTTGAATCCCATAATGCAGGATAATAGACTGGCAAAAATCACAGATATTTAGAAGTTCCTATAGCTGGTATAATATATACTCTACAAATAAAATAAAATAAAATTAATTTATTTCTGTAGGCCATGCATAATTATTTTATCTCATTTTGCATATTTTATTTTTATCTTAATTTGTCTATTACTGTGATGAGGTTCCTCTAAAACACAGGTCCCCTGAGGCATAGGCTAGTCTTATTGTCTCTAAAAGTAAAAGACAGTACAATATCAGTATTGTTGTAATGGTAGGAGAAATAAGGGATTTTTTTCTTGGTTTCCAGTCCTTGAATATCTCTGATTGATATGTGTCATATTTGTAAGATTCTTCCCCAATGACTTTATTTAAAAAATGTTACCTACTCTTCACATATATGACTCACTAATACCAAGTTATTAAATTTGTAATTTAAAAAAATTAATTAGTGTGTGGCATACTTTCATCTCCCTCAAGTCACTGGAGAACTTCTGATTTCCTAGCACAATAGCAGTAAATATAATATGAGGAAATACAAATGCATCCAGGTTCCTGGAGCTCTTAGAAAAAAAAAATTCTATACATTCTTTCCCTAAACTGAAAAAATGATTTTAAAGTCTTCTCAAACTAACTAATACATATGTGTCTTCTATATATTAGCATACTTAAAAGGTTCAGAAAATTAACATGTAAAATAGATAGTTTGTTAATTATGTGAAAAACACTAATTACTAATCTGAGGACTTGACAAAAAGGCTTTCTGCAGGACTTTAACTGAGTCTGTTTTTTTTAATTTATTAGATATATTTTTATAATATTATCCCTTGTATTCATTTTTCCAAATTATCCTCCCCCTCCCTGCACTCCCTCCCCCCGATGACAGGCAGTCCCATACATTTTACATGTGTAACAATATAACCTAGATACAATACATGTGTGTAAATACCATTTTCTTGTTGCACAATAAGCATTAGATTCCGAAGGTACATGTAACCTGGGCAGACAGATATTAGTGCTAACAATTTACATTCACTTCCCAGTGTTTCTTCTCTGGGTGTAGCTACCTCTGTCCATCATTGATCAACTGGAAGTGAGTTGGCTCTTCTTTATGTTGAAGATTTCCATTTACATCAGAATACATCCTCATACAGTGTTGTTATTGAAGTGTACAGTGATCTTCCGGTTCTGCTCATTTCACTCAGCATCAGTTGATGTAAGTCTCTCCAAGCCTCTCTGTATTCCTCCTACTGGTCATTCCTTAGAGAGCAATAATATTCCATAACCTTCATATACCATAATTTACCCAACCATTCTCCAACTGATAGACATCCATGCATCTTCCAGTTTCTAGCTACAACAAAAAGAGCTGCCACAAACCTTTTGGCACATATAGGTCTCTTTCCGCTTTTTAGTATTTCTTTGGGATATAAGCCCAGTAGTAGTACTGCTGGGTCAAAGGGTATGCACAGTTTGATAACTTTTTGGGCATAGTTCCAAATTGCTCTCCAGAATGGCTGGATTCTTTCACAACTACACCAGCAATGTATTAGTGTCCCAGTTTTCCCACATCCCCTCCAACATTCATCATTATTTGTTCCTGTCATCTTAGCCAATCTAACAGGTGTGTAGTGGTATCTCAGAGTTGTCTTAATTTGCATGTCTCTGATCAGTAGTGATTTGGAACACTCTTTCATATGAGTGGATATAGCTTCAATTTCTTCATCTGAGAATTGTCTGTTCATATCCTTTGACCATTTATCAACTGGAGAATGGTTCGGTTTCTTATAAATTAGGGTCAGTTCTCTATATATTTTGGAAATGAGACCTTTGTCAGAACCTTTGCTTTTAAAAATGTTTTCCCAATTTGTTACTTCCCTTCTAATCTTGTTTGCTTTAGTATTGTTTGTACAGAAACTTTTTTGTTTGATGTAATCAAAATCTTCTATTTTGTGATCAATAATGATCTCTAGTTCTCCTCTGGTCATAAATTCCTTCCTCCTCCACAGGTCTGAGAGGTAGACTATCCTCTGTTCCTCTAATCTGTTTATGATTTCATTCTTTATGCCTAAATCATGGACCCATTTTGATCTTATCTTGGTATATGGTGTTAAGTGTGGATCCATATCTAATTTCTGCCATATTAATTTCCAGTTTTCCCAACAGTTTTTTTTTCCCAAATAATGAATTTTTATCCCTAATGTTGGTATCTTTGGGTTTGTCAAAGATTAGATTGTTATAGATATACCCTTTTTTTGTCCTTTGTATCTAATCTGTTCCACTGATCTACAGATCTATTTCTTAGCCAATACCAAATGGCTTTGGTGACTGCTGCTATATAATATAGCTTTAGATCGGGTACACTGAGACCACCTTCCTCTGACTTTTTTTTCATTAGTTCCCTTGCAATTCTCAACCTTTTATTCTTCCATAGGAATTTTGTTGTTATTTTTTCTAGGTCATTGAAATAGTTTCTTGGGAGTCTGATTGGTATAGCACTAAATGAATAGATTAGTTTGGGGAGTATTGTCATCTTTATTATATTCGCCCAGCCTATCCAAGAGCACTGAATGTCTTTCCAATTATTTAAATCTGACTTTATTTTTGTGGCAAGTGTTTTGTAATTTTTCTCATATAATTCCTGACTTTCCTTTGGTAGATGGATTCCCAAATACTTTATACTCTCAACATTTGTTTGCAATGGAATTTCTCTTTGTATCTCTTGCTATTGCATTTTGTTAGTGATATATAAAAATACTGAGGATTTATGTGGATTTATTTTGTATCCTGCCACTTTGCTGAAATTTTGAATTATTTCTAATAGCTTTTTAGCAGAGTCTTTGGGGTTCTCTAAGTATACCATCATGTCATCTGCAAAGAGTGATAGTTTGATTTCCTCATTTCCTACTCTAATTCCTTGAATCTCTTTCTCGGCTCTTATTGCCGAGGCTAGCGTTTCTAGTACTATATTGAATAGTAATGGTGATAGTGGGCAACCTTGTTTCACTCCTGATCTTACTGGGAAAGGTTGCAGTTTATTTCTATTGCATATTATGCTTACTGACGGTCTTAAATATATGCTCCTGATTATTCTAAGGAATAGTCCATTTATTCCTATACTCTCAAGAGTTTTTAGTAGGAATGGATGTTGGATTTTGTCAAATGCTTTTTCTGCATCTATTGAGATGATCATATGGTTCTTATTAATTTGATTATTAATATGGTCAATTATATTAATAGTTTTCCTAATATTAAACCAGCCCTGCATTCCTGGAATAAATCCTACTTGATCATAGTGTATTATCCTGGAGATGATTTTCTGAAGTCTTTTTGCTAATATCTTATTTAAGATTTTAGCATCAATATTCATTAAGGAGATTGGTCTATAATTTTCTTTCTCAGTTTTCGATCTACCTGGTTTAGGTATCAGTACCATGTCTGTGTCATAAAAGGAGTTTGGTAGGACTCCTTCATCCCCTATTTTTTCAAATAATTTATATAGCATTGGGGCTAATTGTTCTTTAAATGTTTGGTAGAATTCACATGTGAATCCATCTGGCCCTGGGGATTTTTTCCTGGGGAGTTGATTAATAGCTTGTTCTATTTCTTTTTCTGAAATGGGACAATTTAAGCAATTTATCTCCTCCTCTGTTAATCTAGGGAGCCTATATTTTTGGAGGAAGTCATCCATTTCACTTAAGTTATCAAATTTATTGGCATAAAGTTGGGCAAAGTAACTCCTTATTATTTCTCTAATTTCCTCTTCATTGGTGGTAAGATCCCCCTTTTCATTTGTAAGACTAACAATTTGATTTTCCTCTTTCTTTTTTCTGATCAAATTTACCAAAGATTTATCTATTTTATTGGCTTTTTCATAAAACCAACTCTTGGTTTTATTTATTAATTCAATAGTTTTTTTTTTTTTTTTACTTTCAATATTATTGATTTCTCCTTTTCATTTTTGTATTTCAAGTTTCATTTTTGGTTGGGGGTTTTTAATTTGGTCTTTATCTAGCTTTTTAAGTTGCAGGCCCAATTCATTAATTTTATCTTTCTCTATTTTCTTCAGATAAGCCTCTAAAGATATAAAATTTCCCCTTATTACTGCTTTAGCTGCATCCCAAAGATTTTGGTATGATGTCTCATCATTGTCATTATCTTGGGTGAAATTATTAATTGTTTCTATAATTTGCTCTTTCACCCAGTCATTCTTTAAGATGAGATTGTTCATTTTCCAAATACTTTTTGGTCTATTTACTCCTAACTTTTTACTGAATGTAGCTTTTATTGCATTGTGATCTGAGAAGAAGGCATTTATTATTTCTACCTTCCTACATTTAATTTTGAGATCTTTATTTCCTAATATATGGTCTATTTTTGTATAGGATCCATGAACTGCTGAGAAGAAAATATATTCCTTTCTATTGCCATTCAGTTTTCTCCAAAGGTCTATCATACCTAGTTTTTCTAATGTTCTATTTACTTTTTTAATTTCTTTCTTATTGGTTTGATTTGTCTAATTTTGAGATTGCAAGATTGAGATCTCCCACTTTATAGTTTTACTGTCTATTTCTTCTTGCAATTCTCTTAATTTTTCCTTTAGAAAGTTAGATGCTATACCACTTGGTGCATATATGTTTTGTATTGATATGGCTTCATTATTTATGCTACCTTTCAGCAGGATATAGTTTCCTTCCTTATCTTTTTTAACTAGATCAACTTCTGCTTTTGCTTGATCTGAGATAAGGATAGCTACCCCTGCTTTTTTGGCTTTACCTGAAGCATAATAGGCTCTGTTCCAACCTTTTACCTTTACTCTGTATGTATCTCCCTGCTTTAAGTGTGTTTCCTGCAGACAACATATTGTAGGGTTCTGATTTTTGATCCAATCAGCTGTCAGTCTCCATTTGATGGGAGCGTTCGTCCCATTCACATTTACAGTTAAAATTACTAATTCTGTATTACCTGCCATCATATTATCCCCAGATTATGCTTTTTCCCTTGACCCCCCTGATCCCCCTCCCCAATATTTAATTTACAGACCCCCCTTGTCACGCGCAGCCCTCCCTTTTTTTAGTATCCCTCCCCCCTCCCTCCAAGTCCCTTCACTTATTCTCCTTTTCCTTTTCCCTTTTCCTCTCCCCCCTTTTAATGACGTGAGAGAAAATTCTCTGAAAAACAAATATGTCAATTATTTACTCTTTGAGCCTCTTCTTATGAGAGTAAGATTCACACACTGATTCTCCCCCTCACTAAATTCCCTCAGGTATGGTGTATTTTCTATGCCTCTTCCTGGGATGTAGTTTCCCTCTTTTTATCATTCCTTCCCCTTTTTCTGAAACGACCTTCTTCCCTTTACTACACCCCCCTTTTTTTCTTTTATGTCAGTAAAATCAAATTATCCATGAGTACTTTTTATATATCTACAACAGAGTTACAGTTCTCAAGGGTTCTGTGTACCTTTTTCTGTTTCTCTTCAGTCTTGTGGATGTAGATCAAATTTTTTATTTAAGTCTGGTTTTTTTCTTAGAAACATATAGAATTCCTCTATTTCATTGAATGACCATCTTCTTCCATGGAAAAAGATGCTAAACTTAGCTGGGTAGTTCATTCTTGGTTGCAGTCCTTGATCTTTTGCCTTTCGGAATATCAGGTTCCAGGCCCTTCTATATTTTAATGTGGAGGCAGCCAGTTCTTGAGTGACCCTTATTGTGGCACCTTGGTATTTAAATTGTTTTTTTCTAGCTGCTTGCAAGATTTTCCCCTTTGTGTGGTAATTCTGCAGCTTAGCCACAATATTCCGTGGTGTTCTTTATTTAGGGTCTATTTCAGAAGGAGTTTGATGAATTATTTCCACATCTACTTTCCCTTCTGTTTCTATTATCTCTTGACAGTTCTCTTTGATAATTTCCTATAAAATAGAATCTAGGCTCTTTTTTTGGTCATAGTTTTTGGGAAGTCCAATGATCTGCAGATTATCTCTCCTAGATCTGTTTTCCAGGTCTATAGATTTTCCCAGTAAGTATTTGACGTTATTCTCCAGCTTTTCATTGTTTTTTTTTTTTTGTTTTTTTTTTTTTTTGTTTGTTTGACTGATGCTTGCCTTCTCAATGAATCATTCATTTCTATTTGTTCCATCCTGACTTTTAAGGAGTTATTTTCTTCTTTCACACTTTTTATTTCTTTTTGTAAATGGCCAATTTCATTTTTAAATGAATTATTTTGCTCTATTGAATTTTTTTCCATTTTTCTATTTTTTTTTGAGAATTATTTTCTTTTTCCAATTCAGAAATTCTATTTTCTTGAGACTTTTTTATCTTTTCCAATTCAGAAATCCTACTTTCCTGTGATTTTTTAACCTTTTCTAATTCACAAATTTTGTTTCCCTGCATCTCCTGTGAATTCTTTATTTTTTCCCACTCCAATTTCAGGACATTGTTATTCTCTATCATAGCTTCCCTTTCCTTTCCCCATTTTTCTTCAAACTCTTGAGGAGAGAGTTATGTGATGGGGGGCAGGAATCATTCCCCTTTAGGTTGTTATCTGCTGACTCCCTGCTGTTAACTTCCTAGGGGTTGGATACCCGCTCTGTCTCTGTGTAGAAGGAATCTATAGTTTTTCTTGCCTTTTTGCTCATACTTAAAAATCTTTTGAGGTCTGTCCCTGGGGTAGGAAATTATTTATTTATTTCTTTACTAGCTTCCTCCCAGAATGGATGGATGCAGCAGCTCCTGTGCCTGAGCTAAGAGAGAGCTCTGGGATTGAGTTCCCCACCCCCTCCCTGGAAATGCCTCAGAGGTGATCAGCACTGCTGTACTTTGAGGGCGCTGTGTTCTAGTGGCTTCCCTGAGGTTTGAGTCTGAACAGTAATGGTGACACAAAACCCAGCCTATGCGTCCCGGTGGGGCGTGCATGTCTGTAGCAGGTGACGTGAAAAACTCCTGTGCTCAAACTGGAAGTGTCTGCCAGAAACCATGGTCCTTAGTTCAAAGGTTCCACTTTTGATGGAAAAGATGGGAAGTAGTCATATATGAAGTGGGACCAAAAGAACAGTATTATCAAGTTGTAAATAGAAAAGTAAACATTAACACAGGACTTTGCATTATTAGAAAATACTAAGGTTCCTGGGCACTTTTCATCTGATTTGCATCTGGAGAAGCTCCTAATTCTCCTAAAAGGATATTCTCTTTTATTAGACTATACACTCTTTAAGAATAGAAGCTTTATTGTTTCTTGATATCTATCCCCAATGGATAACACTGTAACTGTGCACAGAAATTGGTTAATACATTTTTTTTTTAATTTAAGAAGGCAGCTAGAAAAACCTTGGTATTAAAGGTATTTATATCAGCCAAATTCATTATCTAAACAAGTCTATTTTTAATCCCTCTAAAATTCATTTTATTATGAAAACTCATTCTGGTTTTTCTATTGGAAAATTTCTATTTTTTTAAGAGTGAAGCATACCTGTGTAGATCAGTGACTGATTAAAAAAAAAAAAGACAATAGCAACAACAAAATATTGTTTAAAGAGATTGTGGGTTTCTGTTAGACAGATAAACTAAATAACCAAAACTATATTTTTCTTGTTTGGAATCCAGAAATGATGATCTACATTTCACTCTTATGACTACTTTGCTGTAAACTTTTCTTTCCATTCTATCATTTAAATCATTGCATGAATAGAACAATCCATTATGTTGTATTACTTCATTCCTTTTGTGATGAGGAATGTCTCAGACATAGTGTTATCTGCTATAACCTGACAAAACTGATCATAATTTATCAGAATTTGAATTTTGACAAGACTGAAGTAGATACAAATGGTCTTGATTTTACTAGGCAAAGCTATGAAGGGTTGGGGGAACAGTGACTGCAGATATTCCTCAAAGACAAACTGCATTTTTTCTCTGTTAGAAACAACTGATCACATGTGGATCTTTTTTGCTCAGAAATAGAGAGATCATAATAACTAACAACACAGGCTTTATCATCAGGAAAAAGAGCGAGTAAGAGAGAGGGGAGAGAGAGAGAGAGAGAGAGAGAGAGAGAGAGAGAGAGAGAGAGAGAGAGAGAGAGAGGAGAGAGAGAGAGAGAGAGAGAGAAAGAGAGAGAGAGAGAGAGAGAGAGAGAGAGAGAGAAGAGAGAGAGAGAGAAAGAGAGAGAGAGAGAGAGAAAAAGAAAGAAAGAGAGAGAGAGAAGAAGAAAGAAGAAAAAGAAGAAGAAAAGAAGAAAAAGAAGAAGAAAAAATAATATATGTGCTGTATATCCTCCTGGTACTCAAAACCAATGTCAGATACTACCAGATATTTTACTTGGAAAAACAAGCACAACAAAATCTGTAAATTAAGATGCAATGAAGATCCTTTTGCCCCTGATAAAATAATTACTTCTGTGAAATGATAGACTTAACAATTCTTTGGTTTACCTCATTTTATGTAGATATTTCCCCAAGGTAAGATGTATTTCAGTTTTTTACTTAATTAAAATCTTCACTAACATAATTTTGAATTGATTTGCAAATTAATTGTAAAGAATATTTAAAATTGTAAAGAATATTTTTAAGACATGATGTATTTGGCTTTTGTACTATTCAGGACCTTATAGGAGGCAATTGAAAGAATGCTGATTTTGTAATCAACAAATCTGGTTTAAATTTCATCTCTATTGTTTGATTTTGCTATTATCTTGGACAGTCAATTAATGAAAAATATTTTAATCATTCTTCCATAAGTGCCAATCACTGTTATATAATGGGATATAAATTGAAAGAATTCAGCAAGCACTGTCCACAAGAAGATTACATTCTAATAATGGAAGAAACAAATTGAGGTATGTGTGGCATAAATATGGGGCAGCTAGCATGCACAATGGATAGAGAACTTGGCATGGGATCAGAAAGATTCATTTTTATGAATTCAAATCTATTCAGACATTTCCTAGCTATATGATCCTGGGCAAGTCACTTAATCCAGTTTGCCTCAGTTTTCTCAATAAAATGGTGTGATGTAAATGTCAAACCACTCTGGCATCTTTGCCAAGAAAACCCTAAAACTGTTACAAAGAATAGGGAAGTAGACAACAGAAAAGCAACAGATAGCATAACTATAAAGTAAATTATTGCAAATTATTCAAAATAGTTAAATATATGTCAGTTTGGCACAGAGAATGCTGAAGAAAGATGGTTGAGCTCCACCTTTAAAAAAGGAAGGAAATCTAGGAAATAGAAGTATGGAGAGAATACATTTCTGGCCTCCCTTGTCCTGAGTTTCCTCATTTGTAAAATGATGGGTTTAGAATAGATGGTCTCAAAGATCAGATACAGTTTTAGAATTTTAAAAAATTGCATGAGACAATTGATATTTCCTTTTAATTCAATAATCAATGTGAAAGCCCTATGGCAAAATGATTTCTCTTATCAATTGTGATTTAGAGTACATTTCCATATGATTAGTAATGGTTTCAACTTCTTCATTTGAAAATGTCTCTTCTTAAACTTTAACCATTTATCAATTGGAGAATGGCTTGAATTCTTATAAATTTGATTCAATTCTCTATATATTTTAGCAATAAGGCCGTTAGCAGAACCCTTGAATGTGAAAAAATATATTTCTTCCCTTCTAATTTTGTTTTCATTGGTTTTGTGTGTACAAAACTTTTTTAGCTTAATATAATCAAAATTATTTATTGTGTCTTCAATAATGTACTCCATTTCTTCTTTGGCCATAAATTCCTTCCTTCTCTACTAATCTGAAAGGTAAACTATCCTATGTTTTTCTAATTTGCTTATAATATCATTATGTTTAGGTCATGAACCCATTTTGACATTATATTGTTATACTGTGTTAGGTGAGGGTAAATTATTAGTTTCTACCATATTAATTTGCATTTTCCCAGCAGTTTTTGTCAAATACTGAGTTCTTATCCCAAATGCTGGGGTCTTGGGGTTTATCAAACACTCAAACCTATAGTCATTAATTATTTTGTACTATGAACTTAAACTATTCCACTGATCAACTACTTTATTTCTTAGCCAGCAACAACTGGTTTTGATGACTGATGATTTTTAATATAGTTTTATGTCTGACACATCTAGCCCACCTTCATTTGCTTTTTTAATTAATTCCTTTTAATTTCTTAACTTTTTGTTCTTCCAGAAGAACTTTGTTATTCTTTTTCTTTTTTCTAGGTTTGTGACTTAATTTCTTGGGAGTTTAATTGGCATGACATTGAATAAATTAATTTTGAAAGTACTTTCATTTTATTATTATCATATTATATTATTTATTATAGCTCAGTGTACTCATGAGCCCTTGATAATTTTCCAATTGATTAGAACTTACTTTATTTATGTAGATAGTATTTTGTAGTTGTATTTAAGTAGTTCCTGACTTGCCCTCATAGATTTGCCTTCACAGATTTGTATCTCTTTTGGTGATTGATGAATTCTTTCAGTGGCCATTTTGTCCTTTTGTTTTAGGCAGTTTTCCTTGATGATTTCCAGAAAGATAATTTCTACACTCTTTTTTCATCATTGTTTTCAGGAAATACAATAATTCTTAGATTGTCTCTCTCTTACATTTATTTTCCAGATCAGTTGTTTTTCCAGTGAGTTATTTTACATTTTCTTTTTTTTTTTTCCATTTTTGGGGTATTTTGACTGATTCTTAAAGTCTCATTCAATCATTCACTTCCATTTGTTCAATTCAAATTTTTAATGAATTATTTTCTTCAATTAGTTTTTTTTTTTTTTAATTTCTTCTTGTATTTGGCCAATTGTACTTTTAAATGAGGTGTTTTATTCATGCGTTTTTTTTTTCCATATCACAAATTCTTTTTTTTTTTTTTCATATCGATTTTGTAAGGAGCTACTTGCCTTTTCCATTTTGTCAAATCTATTTTGCAAGTAGTTACATGTTTTTTTCATTTTATCAAATTAATTTTTAAGGCATTTTCTTCAGATGATTTTCTGTTTTTCCTTTTCCAAACCCTCTTCCCATGTTCTTAATTTCTTTCCCTGTTTTTCTTCTAAGTCTCTTTTAAGATCCTTTTTGAATTCATCCAACAGAGCCTTGTGAAATGGAGACCAAGTCATATCACCCTTTTGCATTTTATTTTTAGCATCCTTAGGGTTTGAAGTCAGTTCTTCTCTTTTTTTCAATAAAAACTGTCTATGCTTATAGTTCATTTTTGCATTCTTGCTCATTGTTTTAAAGCTTGAGGTTTGCTCTTAAGATAAAAGGATGACAGCCACTTTAGTTTGTTCTGGGGCCAATGCTGCTGACTGACTTCTGGTGCTGAGTAGACATGGCCTCGTTCAGAGGCTTACTATTTGCCTTTTGTATTTGCTAATTCTATTCAGCTAATCTGCTGAACCACTGGCTTGTAACCAGGACAGAGTAGCCTAAGAGCCTTGTAATAAGGCTCCCAGGTTCCCATTGCTGCAATGCCCTGACTCCCTGTGTTCAGCAGCCTCACCACCTGCCTGATTGAAACAGAATTTTTCTGAAGTTTTCCCAAAGAATCTTCTGGAAATTTGTTTTACTCCAAATATATTTGAGTTCTCTCACTCCACAACCAGTTTAGAGGCTTGATCTTGTGTTAATCTGAGGGATATGAGGAGAAGCTCAGTTACAGACATGTCTACTCTCTGACATCTTCGCCCTGCCCTCTCTTCTGATGTATTTTTAAAAATAATATTATGCCTCACTTTCCCAAAGCATCAAGAAGAGTGTACAAACAGTGATAGTTTCTAAAAATTTGGCATGGTGACAGTTGCTTTCTTTCTCCAATACTTACTCAATGATACCCATTCTTAGATCAGTGTAGATTGTATCACTTTAAATCTTTGAGATCTCATTTAGTGTGGTCAGCAGGTTATTGGTTCTATGTCTTATTTCAGCTGAAAAGTAGACTGGTAAAAGATGGCCCACAACATCATTAGTGTATTTGACAACTTATTGAAAGTATTGTTTCTACAAATCTCATCCCCCATTCAAATAATAGTTTCATAAGTATTCCAGACCTGGAAATGATTCTTAGAAAACAATATCTTGATCAGTAAAGTATAAACTGAGCAGATGCAGAGAGATTTGGCAAACCCTAGTTCACAGAAGGTTAGAACATTTGGGAGGAGGAGGAGTGTTCTAAATAAAAGCAGAAATAATCAATTGTGCACCTAATTGTGGAAGGAATGCAACAGTTCTGGGAGCTAAAAGTATCACTGCTAAAATACAAGCTGACTGTCACAGCTGTGAACAATGAACTGGAAATGAAATAAATCAAACATGGTGGTCTTTTTAAAAGGTTTGCAGTATGTAAGGGTAATAGTTTTCATGTGATTTCACAGGAAAATGATAGTAGAAGTACTGTGAGGATAGAATTAGATATGGAATGAGGTGAGGAAGGGAAAATAATAAAGAATGACTTTGAGTTTAATACTCCACAAAACTATTAAATATGGAAATTGACAGGATAGATGAGGTTTTAGGATTACTGTAATGCAATCTATTTTATACATGCTCAACTTTAGGTCATGAGAGTTCAGAAAATCCAGGTAGAGATGCCCAGTCAGCAACTTATTAAAATATAAATGTATCACTTGAAGAGGACCTAGAGCTCTAGTACAATCTGCTACATTTTGCAGTTGACAATACTGAACCTAGAGAAGACATGGGATATATACAAGACTCCATAGATAGCAAGTAGCAGTATGCAATCTGAACACAAACCTATAGATACTAAATCCAGGGTAGGGCTGGAGGTAGGAAGAAAGATAAAGAGCTTGAATTCTATAATAAGGTATAGAAAAGAAAACAATGCTAGTGATATAAATAGCTGAAGACTAATCTCAAGATCAACTTTAAAGACATTAATATAAAATTTCATTGGTGAATAGATCAATAGTTAGTCTAGGAGAAAATATAAAAATACTTTGACCTGGAAGAAATTTATAATATTGTCTTCTATATATGGACTGTGAAAAGTATGTCTCTAAAAGAATCCCTGAAATTTAAAATCAGGAATGGCAAAAATGTGTAGAAATATTTTAATGCTGTGGGTATCCTATGCTGTGATTGATTCATATAGATGACTTCTGCTCATGGCCTTTCTACCTTTACAATTTCCTTAAATTCTCTTTTATGGGGGATATTAGGAAGAAAATGCATTGGGATTTATTGCCCAAAAGTGTATATACATACACCCACAAGAATTATACATTTTTTAAAAAGGTGGCAGGAAATAATGGGCCTATAAATGAAGATAAATGTACTACAGCAGAAGGTAGTGTTTCATTGTAAAATGTAAAGTACTACTAAGAAAAGTTGAACTAGTGAAAACATACTGGTCTAGGATGGTATAGTATAAAGCAATCCAAAGATTCTAGCCAGTTATACATTCGAGACTACAGGTGCTGTTATTGGGGGGCAGTCACACTTACACAGCCCTGCCCATGATACCGAGGCATAATCACTTCTGTGTGGAGCTCTTCCTAGAATCCTCCTACAGCTCAGCCATTCCTTGCAGCCCATTGAGAGGACAAATACTGTCCATAAACCCATCCTTGCTCTGCAGAAGAAGCTGGTAATCTCCTTGCCCTGAGGGCAGACCCTGAAGGCTTTAAAAAAATTAGCAAAAAAATGAAGAAAATGATTGACAGCTTCTATGCAGAAAAAAAGGAGAGTAATAGCAGACAGCCTTCAGACAATACCCCAAATAATGCTCTCCTAAAAGAAACTATTAAAAATCTGAAGAGAGAATTAGAAGAAAAATGGGGAAAAGAAAGAGAAGCTATGTTAGAGAATAACAATGTCCTGAAATATGAATTAGAACAGGTAAACAACTTCCTGAAATGTAAATTGGAAAAAGTAAAGAATTCACAGGAAGTGCAGGGAAATAGAATCAGGTAATTGGAAAAGGTAAAGAAATCACAGGAAAGTAGGATCTATGAATTGGAAAAGAAAAAAGAATTCACAAGAAAGTAGGATTTGTGAATTGGAAAAAAGAAAATAACTCACTAAAAAACAAATTTAGTGAAATGGAAAAAAGATTCCATAGAGCAAAACAAAGTCATTTAATAACTCAATTGGACACATACAAAAAGAAGTAAAAAAAAGCTAATGAAGAAAATAACTCATTAAAAATCAGAACTGAACAAATAGAAATGAATGATTCATTGAGACACCAAGAATCAGTCAAGGAAACCAAAAAAATGAAAATCAGGAGAAAAATGTCAGATATCTTACTTGCCAAAACAACAGACCCGGAAAATAGATCTAGGAGAGATAATCTGAGGATTATTGGACTTCCCGAAAATTATGATGAAAAAAAGAGCCTAGATACTATTTTACAGGAAATGATCAAAGAGAACTTCCCAGAGGTAATGGAACCAGAAGGTAAAATAGGCATTGAAAGAATTCATCGAGCACCTTCTGAAAAAGACCCTAAAAAAAAAAAAAAAAAAAAAAAAAAAATCCATAGAACATTTTGGCCAAATTTCAGAACTATGAGACTAAGGAAAAAATATTACAAGCAGCCAGGAAAAAAAAAATTCAAATGCCAAGGTGCCACAATAAGGATCACTGAAGGTCTGGCTGCCTCTACATTAAAGGATCAAAGGCCTGGAATCTGATTTTCCAAAAGGCAAAAGAACTTGGAATGCAGCCAAGAATAAACTACTCAGCTAAGTTTAGCATTTTCTTCCATGGAAAAAGATACACATTTAATGAAACAGATGAATTCCGTATATTTCTAAAGAAAAAAAAAAGGATCTAAACAAAAAAAATTTGATCTCCAATCATGGGATTCAAGGGAAGCAAAAAAAAAAAAAAAAAAAGGGGGAAAAGGAACTCTTGAGAACTGTATTTCTTTTCTGGATATATATTAAGACTACATGTATAATTTAATTTTAAGGATATTACCAAAAAAAAAGGGGGGGAAGTAGAAATTGAAAGGGGATAGTGTCAGAAAAAGGGGAAAGGAGAGATAAAAAGAGGGAAACTACATTCCATAAAGAGGCAAAGAAAACCTATCATATCTGAGGGAAGTTAGAGTGAACATTGTATGAACCTCACACCCATCAGAATTGGCTCAAAGAGAAAATAATTGACATATTGGTTTTAGAGAAAATTCTTTCTCACCTCATGAAAAAGGGGGAGAGGAAAAGGGAAAAAGGAAAAGAGCAATAAAGAAAGGGAACAAATAAAGGAAAGGGATTTAAAGGGAGGAGGGAGGAATATTAAAGGGAGGATAGAGGGCTGCGTGATGCCAAGTGGAGCTCATAAGTCTAATACTGGGAAAGGGGTTTGGGGGAGGGTAAGGAAAAAAAGCATAATCAGGGGATAATATGATGGCAGGAAATACAGAATTAGTAATTTTTATTGTAAATATGAATGGGATGGACTCTCCCATTAAGTGGAGATGGATAGCAGACTGGATGAAAAGTCAGAACTCTATAATATGTTGTTTACAGGAAACACATTTAAAGCAGGGAGATACATACAGAGTAAAGGTAAAAGGCTGGAGCAGGATCTATTATGTTTCAAGGGAAGTCAAAAAAAGCAGGGGTAGCCATCCTTATCTCAGATCAAGCAAAAGCAAAAATTGATCTAATCAAAAGAGATAAGGAAGAGATAAGGTTATATCTTGCTAAAAGGTAGCATAGACAATGAAGTAATTTCAAGTGGTATAGCATCTAACTTCCTAAAGGAGAAGTTAAGAGAGTTGCAAGAAGAAACAGACAACAAAACTATAATAGTAGGAAAGCTCAACCTTGCATTCTCAGAATTAGATAAATCAAATCTCAAAACAAATAAGAAAGAAATCAAAGAGGTAAATCGAATATTAGGAAAATTAGGTATGATAGATTTTTGGAGAAAACTGAATGGTGACAGAAAGGAGTATACTTTCTTCTCAGCAGTTCATGGAACCTATAAAAAATTGACCATATGTTAGGACATAAAGATCTCAAAATTAAATGCAGGAAGGCAGAAATAGTAAATGCTTTCTTTCCAGATCATGATGCAATAAAAACTACATTCAACAAAAAGTTACGTGTAAATACATCAAAAAGTAATTGGAAACTAAATAATCTCATCTTAAAGAATGATTGGGTGAAACAGCAAATTATAGACAATTAATAATTTCACTCAAGATAATGGCAATGATGAGACATCATACCAAAATTTGTAGGATGCAGCTAAAGCGATAATAAGGGGAAATTTTATATTTTTGGAGGCTTATTTGAAGAAAATAGATAAAGAGAAGATCAATGAATTGGGCTTGCAACTTAAAAAGCTAGAAAAAGACCAAATTAAACCCCCCAATCAAATATTAAACTTGAAATTCTAAAATTAAAAGGAGAAATTAGTAATATTGAAAGTAAAGTTACTATTGAACTAATAAATAAAACTAAGAGTTGGTTTTATGAAAAAAAACAATAAAATAGATAAATCTTTGGTAAATCTGATTAGAAAAAAGAGAGAGGAAAATCAAATTGTTCGTCTTAAGAATGAAAACGAGGAACTGTCCACCAATGAGAATGAAATTGGAGAAATAATAAGGAGTTATTTTGCCCAATTTTATGCCAATAAATTTGATAACTTAAGTGAAATGGAAGACTACCTCCAAAAATATAGGCTTTCCATATTAACAGAGGAGGAAGTAAATTGCTTAAATAGTCCCATTTCAGAAAAGGAAATAGAGCAAGCTAATAATCAAATCCCTAAGAAAAAATCTCCAGGACCAGATGAATTCACAGGTGAATTCTACCAAACAGTCAAAGAAGAGTTAGCTCCAATGTTATATAAACTATTTGAAAAAATAGGGAATAAAGGAGTCCTACCAAACTCCTTTTATAACACAGACATGGTACTGATACCTAAACCAGGTCGATCGAAAACTGAGAAAGAAAAGTATAGATCAATCTCCCTAATGAATATTGATGCTAAAATCTTAAATAAGATATTAGCAAAAAGACTATAGAAAATCATTCCCAGGATAATACATCATGATCAAGTAAGATTTATACCAGGAATGCAGGGCTGGTTCAATATTAGGAAAACTATCAGTATAATTGCCCATATTAATAATCAAATTAACAAAAATCATATGATCATCTCAATAGATGAAGAAAAAGCATTTGGTAAAATCCAACATCCATTTCTATGATATACTTGATATATATATATATACATATATATATATATATATTTATATACACTTGAGAGTATAAGAATAAATGGACTTTTCCTTAAAATAATCAGTAGCCTCTACTTAAAAATATCAATAAGCATTATATGTAATGGGGAACGATTGCAACCATTTCCATTAAGATCAGGGGTGAAACAAGGTTGTCCACTATCACCATTACTATTAAATATTGTATTACAAATGTTAGCTTTGGCAATAAGAGTGAAGAAAGAGATTAAAGGAATTAGAGTATGTAATGAGGAAACCATATTATCACTCTTTGCGAATGATATGATGGTATATGTAGAGAACCCCAAAGATTCAACTAAAAAACTATTAGAAATAATCCACACCTTTAGCAAAGTTGTAGGATACCAAATACACCCCCATAAATCATCAGCATTCTTATATGTCACTAACAAAATCCAACAGTTAGAGTTATAGAGAGAAATTCCATTTAAAGTAATTACAGATAATATAAAATATTTAAAAATCTATCTGCCAAGGATAAATCAGAAACTATATGAGCAAAACTACAAAACACTTCCCACAAAAATTAAGTCTGATCTAATCAATTGGAAAAAAATATTAAATGTTCTTGGATAGGGTGAGCAAATATAATAAAGATGACAATACTACCTAAACTAATCTATTTATTTAGCGCTATACAAATCAGACTCCCAAAAAACTATTTTGTTGATCTAGAAAAAATAACAACAAAATTCATATGGAAAAACTAAAGGTCAAGAATTTCAAGGGAATTAATGAAAAAAAAATCAAATGAAGGTGGCCTAGCTGTACCAAATCTAAAATTATATTTTAAAGCAGCAGTTACCAAAACAATTTGTTATTGGCTAAGAAATAGACTAGTTGATCAGTGGAATAGGTTAGGTCCAAAGGATAAAATAATCAATAACTCTAATAATCTAGTATTTGACAAATCCAAGGACCTCAGCCTTTGGGATAAGAATTTCATGTTTGACAAAAATTGTTGGGAAAACTGGAAATTATTATGGCAGAAAGTAGGCACTGGCCCACACTTATCACCATACACTAAAGAAGAACTGAGGTCATTATTGATCACAAAATAGAAAAATTAGATTATGTCAAATTAAAAAGTTTTTATAGAAATAAAACTAATGCAGACAAGATTTGAAGGGAAGTAATAAATTGGGAAAACATTTTTACAGTCAAAGGTTCTGATAAAGGCCTCATATCCAAAATATATAGAGAATTGATTCTAATTTATAAGAAATCAAGCCATTCTCCAATTGATAAATGGTCAAAGGATATGTACAGACAATTCTCAGATGAAGAAATTGAAACTTTTTTCTAGCCGTATGAAAAGATGCTCCAAGTCATTATTAATCAGAGAAATGCAAATAAAGACAACTCTGAGATACCACTACCTACTTGTCAGATTGGCTAGACTGACAGGGAAAGATAATACAGAATATTGGAGGGGATGTGGAAAAATTGGAACACTGATACATTATTGGTGGAATTATGAATATATCCAGCCATTCTGGATAGCAATTTGGAATTATACTCAAAGAGTTATCAAACGGTGCATACCTTTTGACACAGCAGCATTACTATTGGGCTTATATCTCAAGGAGATTTTAAAGAAGGAAAGGGACCTGTAGGTGCAAGAATTTTTGTGGCAGCCCTCTTTGTAGTGACCAGAAACTGGAAACTTAATGGATGTCCATCAATTGGAGAATGGCTGAATAAATTGTGGTATATGAATATTATGGAATATTATTGTTCTATAAGAAATGATCAACAGGATATTTTCAGAAAGGCTTGAAGAGACTTACATGAATTGCTGCTGCATGAAATGAGCAGGACCAGGAGATCATTATATACTTCAACAATAATATGAAGATCAATTCCGATGGACGTGGCCATCTTCAACAATGAGATGAGCCAAATCACTTCCAATAAAGCAGTAATGAACTGAACCAGCTATACACCCAGCGAAAGAACTCTGGGAGTTGACTATGAACCACTACATAGAATCCCTAATCCCTCTATGTTTGTCTGCCTACATTTTTTACTTCCTTCACAGGCTAATTGTACACTGTTTCAAAGTCTGATTCTTTTTGTACTGCAAAATAACTGTTTGGATATGTGTACATATATTGTATTTAACTTATACTTTCACATATTTAACATGTATTGGTTAACCTGCCATCTGCAGGAAGGGGTGGGGGGAAGGAGAGAAAAAGTTGAAACAAAAGGTTTTACAATAGTCAGTGCTGAAAAATTATGTATGCATAAAATTTTTGTAAAGAAAAAGAAAAAAGAAAAAGAAAACTCTATTTCATGTGAAACATCCTGCCCTATTCTACTTCTCACTTTCTTTTTCACCCAGTGTTCCCTTTTTCAATATCAGGAAAAACTATTACCACAATCGACTATATCAATAAGAAAACCAACAGAAATCATATGATAATATCAATTGATGCACAAAAAGCTTTTGACAAAATACAGCACCCATTTCTGTTAAAAATACTAGAAAGCATAGCCATCCTTCAATAATAGGTATCTATGTAAAATGTATAACAAATATTATTTGTAAAGAAGAGAAGCTGAACACATTCCCAGTAAGATTAGGGGGGAAACAAGAATGCTAATTTTTACTACTATTATTCAATAGTGTACTAGAAATGGTAGCTGAAGCAATAAGAAAAGAAAATGAAATTAAATGAATTAGAATAGATAATGAGGAAATAAAACTATCACTCTCTGAATATGATATGATGATATATTTAGAAAATCCTAGAAATCATACACAATCAACTGGAAACAATTCACAATTTTAGCAAAGTTTCAAGGGTTTTAAAATATACCCATTGAAATAAATCATCAGTATGTTTTATATATATATATATATATATATATATATATATATATATATATATATATATATATATATATATATATATATATATATATTACTGAAATAGCTCATTAGCAAGAGATGTTAAGAGAAATTCCATTTAAAATTCCTATATATAAAATAAAATATTTGAAAGTCTAACTGCCAATACAAACCCAAAAACTATATGAACACAATTACAAAACACTTATCAAATAAATAAAATCAAACATAAACAATTTGAAAAATATCTATTGTTCATGGCTAAGTCAAGCTAATATAATAAAAATGACAATTCTGCCTAAATTAGTTTACTTGTTCAGTGTTATATCAATCAAACTGCCAAAACATTATTTTATTTAACTATAAAAATAATTTTAAAATTCATCCTGAAGAACAAAAAGTGGAGAATTATCAAGGGAATTAATGAAAAAAACTACAAAAGATGGTAGCTTATTAGTTCCAAACATAACCCTATATTATAAAACAGCAATCATCAAAACCAGGATCAGAGGAATCAATTAGATACATATGACACTGCAGTCAAGGCCTAAAGCAATCTAGTATTTGATAATTCTGGAAACTCCAGCTTCTGAAATAATAACTCATTATTTCATGAAAATTGCTGGGAAAACTGGAAAATAATAAATCAGAAAATTGGTATAGACCTACATCGCATACCCCATTCCAAAATAAAGTCAAAATGGATACATGATATTGCCATACAAATTAGGACCACAAGGGATAATTTGTCTACCAGATCTTTGAAGAATTGAAGAATTTTGACCAAAGATGAGCTAGAGAATATTATGAAAGATAAAATGGACAACTTTGATTACATTAAATTTAAAAAGTTCTTGCACAAACAAAACCAACACAAATGAGATTAAAAGAGAAGTACAAAGTACAAAAAAGCACAAAATCTTTGTAACAGCCAGTATTTCTATAAAGATCTCATTTCTAAAATATATAACATTATAAGTATTCAAGTCATTCTCCAATTGATAAAAGGATATGAACAGAAGTTTTTTCAGATGACAAAATTAAGGCCATTTATAGTTATATGAAAAAATGTTCCAAATCCCTATTGATTAGAGAAATGCAAACTAAAGTACCTCTGAGGTACCACACTATACCTCTCAGGATGGCTAAGATGAGAGGAAAAAATAATGATAAATGTTGGAGGGTATGTGGGAAAGCTGGGACACTAATATATTGTTGGTGGAGTTGTGGAATGATCCAACCATTTTGGTGAACAACCTGGAACTATGCCTCAAAAGCTATAAAATGGTGTATACCCTTTGACCCAGCAGTGCCATTAATGGGCCTGTACCTACCTCAAGGAAGTCATAACAGATGACTCACATATGCAAAAATGTTTGGAGCAGTTCTTTTTGTCCCAACAAAGAATAGAAGAAAAAAAATTGGATGCCTTTCAATTGAGATATGGCTGAACAAGCTATGGTACATGAAGACAATGGAATATTTTTGTTCTATAAAAAGTGATGAACAAGCTGATTATAGAAAAGCCTGGAAAGATTTACATGAACTGATACTGAATGAAACAAGCAGAATCAGGAATGCACTGTACACAATAACATCAAGAATGTGTGATGATCAACTATGAAAAGCTTTGTTCTTCTCAGTTAGTTCAGTGATCTTAAGCAGTCACAATAGACTTGGGACAGAAAATGCTATCTACATCCAGAAAAAGAACTAAGGGGACTAAATGTAAATCAATGAATATTATGTTTACTTATTTTCTTCTGTTTTTTAATCTTTTTCATGATTTTTCCTTTTGTTCTGATTTTTTCTTCCAACATGATTCATACAGCAATATGTATTAAAATAAATAAACTTACTACAATGAAAAATAAATTGAAAAGCCTCTTTATTCCAGTTGCATAATTCAGAAATAATCTTAGTGATTCTATGAACATAAAATTTCCTCCTCAATAAATGGTACAGTAGTACTCTACAATAATATATAGAATGGCATTTTGTCTTGAGTTACCTTCTCAGGACAAAATTCAGTTGCTCTGCATGTGTGTGCTATCATACTTGTTTGATGAGTAGATAGAAGGATACATTTAATTATCACTATGAAGAAACTATATATGGGTCAAACAATATCACAGAATTTTCAATTCAATTTATGAGAGGTTTCTTGTTTTGATATAGTTTCCTGGAGAATTCATATTTTAGCATATTTCAGAATAGTATTTCTTTTCACAAGAAGAAAAAATTGCAGAAGAAAAATGGTACTTATTTTGACAGCAATCATAAATGCTCACTTACAATTAAATTCTGGTATGAAGCAAGGTTCGAAAATATCACTAAAGTATGGTGAGATTTATGCTATATATGAGGATTTGGTTATATACCACATCATGTCTCATTTCAATTTACTGTATTGCACCATCTACCTGGAGTGACTTTTGAGAGTTGATTGTTTTTCTTTATTATACTTAAAAGTAAACAAATCATAAGAGACAAAATAATTTGCTTGTAAAATCATTTGAATACTGCTGTCCTGCAATATTTTGTCAGAGTTTTGCTTTCCACTTTTTTTTATTTTGAATGATTCATAAAATCCTATTCATTTTTTTTTCTTTCCTTACTTGCTTTAGATAGAACTACAATAATTTGCTACTTTATTTATTCTGTTTCTCATTTGTTGACTAGAGAAGGGATCTTATCACTTTTTCAACTTACAATGTATTGCATTGATTTCAATCACAGTTTATTATAAATTTCATAACAAGACAGAATAGCACACAATACTTACCTTGTGTATTCTCAATCTGGGAAACATTATGATATATAGTAGGAAGAACAATCAATAAAGAATCTGAAGAATGAGTTTGAAGTCTGTGAGATCTTGGATGAGCAGTATAATTTGTTTGATGCTCAATTTTCTCAGCAAAAAGAAGAGATTGATTAGATCACAGTTGCATGGAATAGAGCTCTAACCAGTTGGAGATAGCCAATTGTGAAATTTCTAGTGTATTTACACTTCTGAAATTGGCAAAAGCTATAAATCATGGCTTGATTCATTATCTGATTGATTGCTCAGACTTTAAGAAGTAATAGAAACAAATTAACAATGAGGGCCAGCTAGATAGCACAGTGGATAAATTACTACTGCCTCAGACACTTTACATTTCTTAGTTATATGATCCTGGGCAAGTCACTTAAATGCCAATTATTGGAAAAATGTAAAACCAAATTGACAATGTCAATTATACTTTAAGGTGTATCCTGCATTTCATACAACTGGTTGCTAAATATCTACCAAAACACTCTTGAATTGAAATAAGAAATTTTGAAATCAGTTTCCAATTCTCAAATTTTATGGCCATAATTCTGATTCCCCCCCCAAAAAAAAAAGTGGGTAGCAATAGAAATTCTTTGACCATATCAATATGTTTGTTTTTATATGCTTATGCCAATGGACCTTAGATGAGAACATTTAAGAGTCTCTCTGAACTGTAGTAGCTATATCCTGATTAGATGGCTATTATTTATGAGGGAGAATGATGCAGTGAAGGGCAAAGAACAAAACAAACAAACATTTTTAGATGAATTTATATTGCACTTTAGAAATCACTTGCTTTTTAAGCTATTGGCACTTGAAATGAGAGTGGAGGAAGGAAATTAAGAAGCTTTTTCAAATAAAAAAATTAGACTTATGGCCAAGATGGAGGAGAGAAGGCAAACAGCTGCTTGAGTTCCACATTTTCTCTCAGGACTTACTTCATGACAAGCTTCAGAATTAATGCTTGACCGGAAAAGAAACCAACAAATAATCACCAACAGAAGACATCCTTGAAATTTGCCAGAAAATGTCTGTGTTTGCTCAGGGGAGGGGACAAACAGACTGGGCGCAGGCTGAGGACAGGAGTGAGAGAGAGACAGGCAGCTCAAACTGCTCAGACCAGAGTGGGGAAGGGTGTGATCTCTTCCATTTCTGTGAAACGACCTTTACCCCAAAATGGATACTCCAACTTGGCAGCAAGTCAGGAGCAGCAGACATGGTGTAAACACGGGAGGTAAAGAATAAAACCCTTTTCATTTTTGATAATGATAATTTAGTTTTCTTCTATCTTTTTTGGGTCAAGTTAACTAATGGTTTATTTTATTGATTTATAAAACCACATTTTATTTTTGTTTGTGTTTGCTAGCGTCTCTCAGGACCCGGCCACCCCCACCCCCACCCAGAGTGACTCAGCACGTTCTTAGTGCCTCTGAGCCCAGATGTAGCACAGCCATCACTGTCCTGTTAGTGCCTTGCTAATGTCTTCCTCAGTCTGTAGAGGAAGCTCTTTAACACCATCCATCCCCATCCCCCCAAAAAACAGATCAATTATTTCTCTTGTCAATTTGTTTTCTTCAATTCCCGCTCTGACAAGATGAGCAAAAATTTTAAAAGGGCTCTAACCATTGACAGCTTCTGTATAGATAGAGAGCAGACTTCAAACCCTGAGGGGACTAAAAGTAGACTGTCTCCAGAGAAATCCCCTAAGGGGGATATGATCTGCTCCTCAATACACAAGACTCTCATAGAGGAAATCAAAAAGGCTCTCACAAGAGGGCTAGAAGAGAAATGGGAAAAGGAAAGGGAAGCTTGGCAAGAGAGCCTGGAGAAGTCCTCCAGGGTGGATAAAGAAATTGGATCATTGAGAAATAAAATTAGTGAGTTGGAAAAAGAAAATAGCTCTCTAAAAAATAAAATTGATGAAATGGAAAAAAATTCCATAGAAGAAAAAAACTTATTTAAAAACTCAATTGGAAAATTACAAAAAGATATAAAAAATTGAGTGAAGAAAATACATCATTGAAAATTAGACTCGAACAAGTAGAAATGAGTGAGTCAAGGAGAAATCAAGAAGTAGTCAAGCAAAACCAGAAAATGAAACAATTGAAAAGAATATCAAATACCTTATTAAAAAGACAACAGACCTGGAAAACAGTTCCAGGAGAGACAATTTGAGAATAATCAGACTCCCTGAAAAATGTGAGGATAAAAAGAGCATGGACACTATTTTCCAGGAAATTATCAAAGAGAACTGCCCAGACGTTTTAGAATCAGAGGGTAAAATAGACATTGAAAAAATTCATTGATCACCTACTGAAAGGGACCCTAAAATCAAAACACCAAGAAATATAGTGGCCAAGTTCAAGAACTATCAGAGGAAGTAAAAAAATATTGGAAGCTGCTAGAAAAAAGCAATTCACATATGGAGGAGCCACAATAAGGATAACCCAGGATCTAGCAGCATCCACATTAAAGAAATGAAGGGCCTGGGATATGATATAATGAAAGGCTAAGGAACTTGGTATGCAGCCAAGAATAACTTACCCAGCAAAAATGAGCATCCTTTTCCAGGGAAGAATATGGACATTTAACGAAATAAATGAATTCCATCTATTCTCGATGAAAAAAAAAACGGATCTACATAAAATGTTTGATCTTCAAATACAGAACTCAAGAGATTTCTAAAAAGTAAAAAGAAATCTTGAGAAATAAAAAAATATATATATATATTATTATAAGCATGACATTGTAAAAGTTCAAAGCATATTACTAGATTGGTAACAAAATTTGTGAAAATTGGTGGGAAAGTCATCCTCTCTCTCCCACCAAAGTAAGAGAATACTTTAATACAGAAAGCTGAAGGAAGTAGTAGAATTAGAATATTTAGATAATGTGATGTGAAAACAAGCTAATTGGAAAGCCAGCATGGTAATTAGGAAAGTGAAAAAAAAAATCTTAAAAGATGATACAACTGAATTTGAGCTATATGAAGGATTGCTTTTGTACTTCTTATAATTTTGAGTGAAATTAATTTTGTTATCATTTCCATCAGCTCTAAAAATTAACAGGCAGTCAAAGAAAATGAAAATATGAGCATGTTCTATGTTGCAGTGAAAAATGTACTTTAGAGTTTTGGGTTTGAGTTCTTGGTTTGACATAGTTTGAGTTAGAATATAAAATTTAATCCTCTCTGAATCTCAGTTTCATTATCAGTAAAAATAGGTAATATTTTTGGAAACACAGATCTCATAAGGTTGCTGCAAATGAAGAACTATGCAAACATGAATGATTATTTCTCTTATCCTTGAAACTTGTTCCTATTGTAGACTTTTCACCTAAGAGATAATGCATTTGTGAATTCAGAAATATTTCATCATAGAATTTTCCTCTCTGATTTTGGTTAGCCTATTTGCTAATTCATCTGTGGAACCATGATGTATAATGAAGAAAGTAAAATAAATCCTTTCTGGAGATGGTACAAAAATGAAATTAAAGTGATAATAAGAAAACAAATGAATAGGATTAACTAAGGGAAAGGGAGGAAAAAAGGGGAAAGCTACCTAAAAAGAAAAAAAAAAGTGTGTATGTATATATATATATATATATATATATATATATATATATATATATATATATATATATATATACATATACATATATATGTATGTGTGTGTGTGTGTGTGTAATTATTTAGAAGAATGAGAAAGGAACTAATAAACACAACAATAAAGGGAAAAGGTTAATAAATGAGAAGAAAGGATTGGGGAAATGAGAGATTATAGATGGTATATAAGAATACAAAATCATATAATCTATATAATAAACACATTAAACAGATAGGTACAAAATGAAACAGAAGAGATGGAAAGGATATTCACTATATATCAAGTGAATCCGAAAAAGGACGTGTTGCAATCATGGTATCAGACAAAGCAAAAAAAGTTACATATAATCAATAGATATAATTTGGGATTTGGGGGGAAAAAAAGGAAGGTAAAATAATCTCTTATACAAGTGGTATTTTAGACACTTTTGCACATATATTCATTCCCTGAATCTCTCAATAAATCCCAGCCACCATCCCCACACACAGACACACATATTTTGCTTCTCAACTCCCAATACTCAGGATCTATTCTAGCTTTCACTGTCTTTCCTAGATAGCCTTAGTCCTCTTATTCCACTTCCATAAAAAATCTTTCAAATAACATAAGTATGACTTTAAAGTTTGAAGAGAATTTTTTAAATATTATTTCAGTTGATTCTTAATAAATATACATATTATTGTTATTATCATTATAACTACTAAAATTATTATGAAATCTCATTTTTTATGCTCAAAGGGATTCTGAGACATTTATGATCACACTTATAACACATCCCAAGGCAAAACCCAGGAATTCTTTATTATAAGTCTAACCTGGTTTATTTACTAAACCAAGGCAATATTGTTCCACGTGCTAAAATTGATTCTTATTCAAGCCACTATTCTCTTTTCCTTTTTTTAGTACTTGTTTCCTATAACTTAATCATTCTGACCACAACACATGAAGTCTGTTTTCAACTGCTATGCCTCTGGAGAATATGTTCTGATACTTCCCAAATAAGCCTGGGGCACAATTAAGTACTGCAAGTAAAGATGTACCCCTGAAGCTACCTCTGCTCAGTCGAACTCCATTTGGCAGAAATCCCAAACCCCAATGCACAGACTTGTACTTTTTAAATGCCCAGAAACAGTATTTCTGATTGAATAAAGACATGAAAAGAACAATTCTTCACCTTTAGTGCTTCATTGGGTGCCACTTTGGGATTAGGAATCCTTGGAATACACCATTTCATTGAATAATGAGCACTTCCAAACAGAATATTTACATATTTGTTCACTTGCCTTGTGGCTACAAAATTCAGCATATTTTTTTTCCAGTGAAGTCAACATGATTTAAACATTTTTTTTTTAATTTTCATTGTATTATTTTTGCATCATTTACTTCCTACACACACACACACACACACACACACACACACACACACACACATTTTAATATTTGAAAAACTGTTTCTATTACCATTTAACAAATCCTGTTTGGGAATGTCTTCTTCATAATAACCTTTTTGATCTCCCTTTCTCTGGGAATCTTTTGGGATCTTAGTACTCAGAGATCTAGAAATGGAAAAAGTCCTAGAGTTCATCTAATTTCATTTCTTCATTTCATATGTAAGGAATTCAAAGTTTTTCCAAAGATAAGTGACTTGCCAGAGCCGAGATTGAAATGTGAGACCATCTCTGCCTCCAAATCCAGTGCTTTTAGCACCTCTCCAATGTTTTGCTTCTATTTTCCAAAACCTCCACTGTGGCCAATCTTTAGCCCCTTGATTATGGTACATTGGTAAAAGATCTAATTTTGTAGCAAGAGGAACTGGATTGAAATCCTAGATGTAGTGTTTAAAACTTTAGGCTAGTCAATCAGTTTCTGTGAGTATGGTTTTTATTTATATCTGTACAATAAGATTGTTAGACTGAATGACTTCTGAAGATTGTGACTTCATAATACAGTCAGTATAGGTCGTCCCCAACATTAAAATAAGCCATCAATTCTTATATCCCAAGGGCTATTTTGATCAACCAACTCAAACAATAATGTAAGTCATTTGTGAGGAGTTGGTAAGGACTGAAGAAATTGGGAATTTCAGAAATCCTGTGGATAAAAAGGGGAAAGGACATAAAACCTTAGACTCCCAGTGAATCCCAGTGATTGATCTGGTTGACATACAACAGTAGCAAAATTCACTTAAAGGAGCGAGGATATTACATTTTCCCCAATAAGTTAAAAAGTTATTATTCTAGCCACTGGAAAGAAAGGTACAGATCTAGAGCAGAGGAGAACTTTTTTTTTTTTTTTTTTTTTTTTTGCCAAGGGCCATTTGGACATTTATAACATTGTTCTAGAGTGCCATAAAATTATCAACTTAACATTTACCCTGATTAGTTGATCAAACATTTAATTAACTCATATAATGTGATAGCAGGAATGTGATTGCCTTGGCAGGGTCAGACCAAAGGAGTTCTTGGCTGATTTATACAAACAAAATGTATGAATACAGTGTACACAGTAATAACAAAATTGTGTGATGATCAACTATGAAAGACTGGATTCTTCTTATTGGTTTAATATTGCAAGGTAATCCCAATAAACTTTGAATAGAAAATGCCATCTACATCCAGAGAAAGAACTATCGAGAATGAATGTATATAAACTCCTACCATGTTCATTTTTTTCTTTTTTCTTTTTTTTTCCTCTTGTGTTTTTTTTTATTTTTCTTCTTTCTTTTTTTTTTTTTTTTTTTGATTTTTCTCTTCCAACACAATTAATAAAGAAATGGGTATTTAAAATCATTGTGCATGTATAACCAGGAAAAAAGAAAACAATAAAAAAATTTAATAAAAAGAACTTAGCTGTACCTAATGTGTTTTTCTCCTAGGGATAGCTATGTAGTACAGTGGATAGAATATCAAAACTGGAATTAGGACCTGAATTCAAATTTGGCCTCAGATAACTAATCATTGCCAACATTTTTATTGTACATGCTTTGTGTCTGGTACCTTACAAATATTATTTCATTTGATCATTTGATCAGAACAATAATTGTGGGAGATGAGATTTATACCAAGTTTACAAATGAAGAAACTGAGACAAACAGTTAAAGTGACATCAACTATAAAGCATGATAACAATGACAACTATTATAAAAGTTTGTTGTAAGGATGAAATAAGATACTATTCTTAAAGAGTTTAGTATAATGTCTGGTACATATTATCCACGAACAATGTTTGCTGATTGTTTGATGAGGATCCATTTCAGTGAGGCTCAAGTTTGATTATTTGAATTTGAAAAGGCATATGCTCAATGTAATATTTTGGGTATGAAGCATGGGAGTGAAGATATGCATTCCTTCTTTTATTTAACTTGTACAATATTGATCATAACTTTGGGAAAGAGACAGCATTAACTCATATTCCCATTTCTGTAATATCTCTTTCCTTATGTTTCAGACTATTTGCTTTCTTGCCCTATGCTCAAGACCAGCTGTAGAATATGTGACCTGCTATTGTCTCCTTAAAATATAATATTCCATAAGCCTTCAGATTTTTTCTTTTCTAGGAAGGATAATCCTGTTTTCCTTGGTCTTCATTCACGGATGCTGTTTAAGAAATTTAGAAATTTGACTTATCTAAAAATCTTTTAATAAGTTAATGTCCTAGCATTCATAAATCACTGCATAGTATTTATAAAAGGTATTGACTATGCCTATGAAAAAAAGATTATTGCTTGCTTTATACAGGTTATTTTCCTAATTATTGTCTCTCCTCTCAACCTTCCCCTTGCCTTCCCTCTCCACATCCATTATTAAGCTAGTTTTCAGCTTTTTAAAAATAAAACAACTTGGTGATACTATGAATTGAACTCCAATCCTGGAGGTAGAAGATGAGTTTTAATTTGGCCTTAGACACTTGCTTGAGTGACATTGGGCAAGCATTTTGTCTCATTTTCCTCATCTGTAAACTGTATAAAAAAGTAGCACCTATCTTCTGGGATAATTATAAGACTCAAAAGAGAAATGTGCCAAGTTGGTACTATAAAATGTGAGTTAATATTACAGCTTACATTTATATACTATGTTAAAGTTTACAAAGAGGCCCTCTCATCTGGTTCTCTTATCAATATAGCAAGATAAATGCTTTAAATTTCACCCATCTTTCATATGGGAAAATGTTAGTACTAATCATGTAGTAGGTCACTTATAAATAACAGATATTTTTGTTTATATTGTTTGCTGTTTTTTTTTTCCAGTGGGATGAATATAAGAGTTTTGATTATTCCACACAAATTTTCTCTCTTCAGTAGAATTTAGGTTTTAGCTTTTGATAAGCAAGCAATCAAAACCTATTAAGTAACAAATACTTGTAAGAATATAAAGAGTGGGAATATGAAGAAAAATTAAATATCTCTTGTTTACATTCTTTCAAGGAAAAGAACAATATATATATATATATATATATATATATATATATATATATATATATATATATATATACATATATATTTATTTAAAAAGACAAAATGAATTCAAGTTAACTTGGAAGGATAGATGATAGAAACTTTGTAGATGGAGGTTAGGAGAATGACATCATGAGGTGGATTTTTATAATATCCAGGCTAGCTCTCTGGAGGCCCTCAGGATCAGTCAGAGTCAGGATCAGTCAAAGTCCTTGGTCTTTAGGAGGAGAAATGAAGGAGGCAGACAAGCTGCCATATGGCTCTTCTAAGATGGATCCTGAACTCTGGAATCTGAAATCTTCCCTACTCAACATTTATTTTTGCAACTTTGTGTTCCAAATTTTCATCCTTTCTCCCTTTCCTCACACCTCCCAAAGACAGCAAGCAATCTGATAGATGTGATATATATATATATATATATATATATATATATATATATATATATATATATGCAATCATTTTCCATATTTGTCATGTTGTACAAGAAAAATTAGACCAAAGTGGGGGGGAAAAGCTATTAGAAAGGAAAAAAACACAAATGTGAAAACACTCTACTTATTAACCACTTATTATGTATAAAGCAACTGCAATTAAGCTTATAGTATATAAACATAAACAGAAAAGAAAATCCTTATCCTCAAGAGATTACACATAAAAAGAAAGAAAAACATAAAAAGGAATAGAAAAATTATGTGATGAGGGGGA